>NC_047509.1:28518536-28867286 GCF_902827115.2 Pseudochaenichthys georgianus | reverse complement strand
GTGACAGTTAATAAGTCCCGCTAAACACTTACGTCAAGTAGAGAGAGGTTTACGTAAACAGCACGTGAGACAGCATTAGCTCGGGACTGCAAAACGTTATACCTACTCTGCTGCCATGAATGTAATGATAGATTATCAGGAACAATTCTAAAGTGACTAAGAGACATTGGATTAACCTTAAGCAGCGTTTTTATTCCCTTGAACAAGAGCTTTGATTACAAAACAGCAACGGTAAGACATAATTATTGTTATGGTTTTGAAAACTGTTGTTTTTTTTCTTCTCTGTTCTGGCTGCTAGCTCAGTGAGTTTGTGTCCTACAGTGATGATACTTATAACAAAATAATCTGTGTAGTATCAGCTTTCAGATGATATGTAGTTTGTGCAGAAAATATTAAGTTTTAAAGATCGTTTTTGCTAGTTAGCACCGGAAGTAGCATCTGCCCGTTTTAGCTAAGGGCTAATGCTAACGCTTCTTGTGAGACTTGTTTTGTTTCGTATCTTCAGTTAGCTGAGATTCTTCTCGTTAATCTGGTATAACACATTAATAGGTTTTTAAATATTAAGATGCCCTGAGACACAGTGTCGTGAAAAAAAAGACCTTCGGGCTTAACAGGTTAAGAAACCCTGGAGATAAATAGTGTTACGTTTTTAAACTGGGGTTCAGAGTGTATATAAAGAGGTCCAAACCACAGTTCAAATAAGCATAGTGCAAATTGAAAGTATGCTATTAAGCTTTTTGAAGTAGTAGTTCAATTAAAAGCACATCAAGTAGGGCACTTGCTGTATAATATATGGGAAAATGGACTGTGAAAAGAAGCCACACTCTGCGATAGTTTGTCGAGCTAAAAATAGCAATACTTATGGGGAGATTATGTGACGACTGTATGTCAAGCTAGCAGCCAGCATAAAGGATTCGTCCCATGCAGCACTGTACATTCATCTGCCACCCAATTCATCTTAATTGTTGTCACTCCATTGCTGCCTCTGTACCATTTTAAGCAGATACGCGCTGGCAAGGAGTCACAGTTCCACACACACATACATTCCCTCACACAATGGTGAAACTGAGTTGGCGGGTGAGGTGTCAGCATCACTTCAGAGACAGCTTGATGACAATCCAGCTGGAGTCACACTTTTAAAGGTCACACGCGGATCACACGCACTTTCTTTCTCCGTCTGAAAGTGTCTCTCACACTCACGTGCAAACACGCACAAGCGCCTTTTAATTAAAAACTAACTGTCTCCTGCATGTATTAACGCCTCTCGCAGACGTGAGAATGACGTTGTATGCAAGTTATAAAAGTCTGGAACATTTAACTTATCTACTCGTGTAAGGCTGGTTGTGAAGAACCTTCAGAGAATCCCACAAGAGAAGAAAAAAAACTGTTAAAACCCAACATGAGATCATTTCTCATGATAACGTCACTTGCCTCACAGTTGAAAACAAAGACAAAGTTTTAGCCTACTTTTCACAGTGTCTATTCAATATATTATATATATATATAATTATAAATTATCAACTGATGGAGTGTTAGAGCGTTGGAAGGAACACTTTGAGGAACTCCTGAACCCGACAACTCCGCCCTCTATGTTAGAGGCAGAGCTGGAGTATGACGGGGGATCAACACCAATATCCCGGGGGGAGGTCACTGAGGTCGTCAAACAACTCCACAGTGGCAAAGCCCCGGGGGTGGATGAGATCCGCCCGGAAATGTTGAAGGCTCTGGGTGTTAAGGGACTGTCATGGTTGACACGTCTCATCAACGTTGCATGGAAGTCGGAAACGGTACCGAAGGAGTGGCAGACCGGGGTGGTGGTTCCCCTTTTTAAAAAGGGGGATCAGAGGGTGTGTGCCAATTACAGAGGCATCACACTACTCAGCCTCCCCGGGAAAGTTTACTCTAAGGTACTCGAAAGGAGGGTCAGGCCGATTATCGAACCTCAGATTGAGGAGGAACAATGCGGATTCCGTCCTGGCCGTGGAACGACGGATCAGCTTTTTACTCCAAATCTGAGGCCATAGTTCTCAGCAGGAAACCGATGGACTGTCCACTCCAAGTAGGGAATGAGTCCTTACCCCAAGTGAAGGAGTTCAAGTATCTCGGGGTCTTGTTCTCGAGTGAGGGAACAATGGAGCGTGAGATGGGCCGGAGAATCGGAGCTGCGGGAGCAGTACTGCAGTCGCTTTACCGCACCGTTGTGACGAAAAGGGAGCTGAGCCAGAAGGCAAAGCTCTCTGTCTACCGGGCCATTTTCGTTCCTACCCTCACCTATGGTCATGAAGGATGGGTCATGACCGAAAGAACGAGATCGCGGATACAAGCGGCCGAGATGGGTTTTCTCCGCAGGGTGGCTGGTGTCTCCCTTAGGGATAAGGTGAGAAGTTCGGTCATCAGGGAGGGACTCGGAGTTGAGCCGCTCCTCCTTCGCGTCGAAAGGAGCCAGTTGAGGTGGTTCGGGCACCTAGTTAGGATGCCACCTGGGCGTCTCCCTAGGGAGGTGTTCCAGGCACGTCCAGCTGGGAAGAGACCAAGGGGTAGACCTAGGACCAGGTGGAGGGATTATATCTCTTCGCTGGCCTGGGAGCGCCTTGGGATCCCCCAGTCAGAGCTGGTTGATGTCGCCAGGGAAAAGAAAGTTTGGGACTCTCTGCTGGAACTGCTGGAACTGCTACCCCCGCGACCCGACCACGGATAAGCGGGAGAAGATGGATGGATGGATAATTATAAATGCCACTACTAATAATAATAATAATTCATTTCACCAGCATAAGAAACATAAACAAGACAATGCAGTATATAAAAAATTAAATAAAAATTAAACAGAGGATGTGTGATGGATAATGATCAGGGTGGATATCAATCAATCAATCAATCAATGTTTATTTATATAGCCCAATATCACAAATGTTACATTTGTCTCAGTGTTCTTCACAGTGTGTACAGAATATCAGGATATGCGAGTGTGAAGAGATATGTTTTGAGACGTGATTTGAAAATGGGGAGCGAGTCAGTGTTGCGGATGTCAGTTGGGAGGGAGTTCCAGAGGCGGGGTGCAGAGCGGCTGAAGGCTCTAGACCCCATTGTGGTTAAACGGAAGGGGGGTGCAGTGAAGTAGAGGGAAGCAGAAGACCTGAGACTACGGATGGGTGTGTTGATGTGCAGGAGGTCGGAGAGGTACAGAAGAGTGAGGTTATGGATGGCCTTAAAGGTGAGGAGCAGAATCTTAAAAACTATACGGGTTTTGACAGGGTCTACTCATCTACCAAATCAATGTCAACCCAATCTAAATGGGATAAATGGTGATGTCAACAAAAATAATTGTATTGTTAGGGTATACATTTCACCTTGACAAATGGCTTACAATTTAGCAATCAATCCTCATAAACATCTTTGTCTATGGTAAAGATGTCTGTGTAGTGACCAAATACAACGTTTACTCAGAAACAAGCAGCATCGTTCCTAATGCTCCATCCTTATGCATAACAGCGCTCCGTGAGCTATTGCCACTTTGATTCTGCCGCAAAGTGCAGACAAACTAAAACTTTTAGCTTCAAAATAATACCCGTAGCCAATCATTAACCAGAGTGCATTGACGCAAAATACAGCAACAATTGATTTCTTCCCACCTCTACACCAATGACACGGCCTACCAGCTGCAGAAAAATCTATGTATTGTGTTGAGTCACTCTTTGCCGCTGCCTGGTGTGTTTACAGCCTCACAAGGAAAGGATCTTAGTTATCTGAGTGGAGAGTTGAGTCGAACTACTACTCTTTTTTACTGAAAGGACCCAGACGAGGTTATATATACTGCTCACATGAAGATGTCGCCCAATGGAGTTATTCTAGGAAAATCCAACTGAGAGAAGGTTCCCCAAGGAGGTGTTTAAGGATATTACTTGGGAACATTTATGGCAGGGCTATTCAATTAGTTTGGAATGGGGGGGGTCGCGGACCCGTTTGGAGTGGGTCGCAGATGTACGAGTGAAGAAAAAATAATGTTTTATAAAAAAAATTCAAACTTTTATTTTGAAGGCCTCATTTTCTAACGCTGTGCATGCAGTAGGCGTTGGACTGGAAGTACCGGAGACCATAAACGGTTTTGTCACGTAGTGATCATCTTCTCAATAAAACATCTTTGCTGATGGTTTTTCAGTCTTCTAGCCAATCAGAATCAAGATTGTTGCCGGAAGTCCCCACGGAGTATAACTTTGCGGTAGAACTATTCTTTATACATCCATGGGTACAACTTCAGATAAAAATGAACACATAATTAAATAAGACCTCCAGTTTGATGATTGACAGGTCGCATAACAATGGGGGCTATCTACCCTTACCCACAAAGTAATTCACACAGACTATCTCCTCTTTGCTCTTCTCTCTGTGTGGAGCAGCAAGTTCAGCTGTCAGAACAAAGTGAAAAACAAACAATGGCATAAAATATTATTAATATGTCGGGTAGTAATAGATTTATTTATTTTCTTCTCAGAGTGTACCAGAATGCGTAGTTTATATGTTTATAAAAGATTTATAAAAATCTCCTGGGGCAGAATCCCCCCAGCCTTTTTATGTTATACAGTTCAGCTTTGATTCCATCATCTCATTAAAGCATACTTTAGTTCTGTGAAGGGATATAAGGGATATATGTACTGTACTTCACTTTAATTAATATTGTATGCTGAAAAGCGTATATATTATTGCACGATTTCTTGTTGAATAGATTTGAGTGGTTCAAAATTTCAGGTCACGATTTATTGACAAAGGAAAAAAGTGGGTCCCGAGGCCTGACCAGTTGAGAACCACTGCTTTAGAGTCTCTTAAATACTTATTCTGAGGGTGGCGCCAGCAGTGCGGTTTGTAACTTTGGGAGTTCAAAATGTGCAATGGCAATCGGCCATAAAGATGTGTTCTTGTTTCATTCCTGTCCATCCCTCCATCTTTTTTTGGTCACGTGATCTGCACACGACCCTTTATAGAGAGAATATAGCTGCTTATTTTCTGTGCTGGGACTCAGCAAGGGAAGTTAAGGAGGGCTAATTTGCCTCAAAGTCTCCATTTGAATATAACATTTAAATTGGCTAGCTAGTCCCTGAAGTAGTGGTTCCAACCCAAGGGCAGTTATGGAAGAGAAGAAAAGTTGGAGGCATTAAAGAACAGCTCCCTCCCATAAGGGTCTGAGGGTGGCCTTAGGCGGGGGCCAATATTGCACGCTCAATAATATACCAGAGGGAGTAGGGGAAAATGTTCCCTGTGGGGTTTTAGACCTCTAATAGCGCTAAGAAGCTGTTTTTCTATGAACTGTGAACCCGTTTTATCCGTCAGGAGGACAGACCTTCAAGCACATGTAGCACATTAAATCCAATGGTGTCACAGTGTTTCAGATCATCAAGTATCAAAATCACAGCGCCAACAAAGGAAGGGCGAAGAAGACGGTAAGCTAGTTAACATGGAGGTAAGCAATGCTGGGTCTAAAATACGTTATTAGAAAGGAAATGCATTAGAGACGTTTTATTAGAACTCAAGGATGTACAAATATAACTTTTGTTAGCTCACATGGTAACTCACAAGATCCCTTTAATTTATTTATTTGAATATATGACCACCAATGACCAACAACAGTTCATGGAGGCTTGTTACCAACTGATCCTGTGGACTGACATAAAAAAGCCTTTACAATATATTTTTGGATTTTTTTTAACAACTTGATTAGTGCTGAAAGGTAGTCCAAATTATGTCTTTTTTTCCCTTTGATTTCCCTTTCAAATGTTGAAGAGCTTGTTATGACTCTTTCGAGGTAATTTGGTATTGGTCGCATTTTGCTTTGGGCTTGCTCTTTCCCATCTAAGTAAACACGTATTTTTGAAATGTGTTTTCGTTAATGCATATTTAATGTTTTTTTCTTTTCTTACAACCTTTTCTTTTGATTCAACAGAGTCCAAACAATTCTCTAAATAAATAAAAACACTTAAATGGCATGGGTTTTTCATAACAGTCTTTACTCAACCATCAAAATAAACATGTAAGCTCAACTTGCAGTTCCCTAAAACAAATGTTTATGCAGTTTGTCCATCTTAGTACAATTAGTACAAGGTACTTGGGCTGTGCTTAATACACTCTAAACACTCCTTTGATCCCATGTGTTTCTGTTAGCAGATGTAGCCCATCAGTATCAAAGAGCAGCAGAAAAGCGATACGGACTGACAGCATTGTCATATAAATTCTCCTCCCCTACTAAGACACATCTCACTTGGGCAGGAGTGAACGATAGGGCCCGTGGAAAGCCACTATACAAATAATTGCTAGTCCATAGTTGCACCTGTCAAATACAGTTAACCATCTGGGACTCCGTAGACGAAAAAAGGGGAAGAGAATAGATAAGCTCCATTTAGTCTGGGAGGTGATGTCCCTTAAATTGCAGTGGCAGCTGTAAAAGGGCTTGTATAAACAGAAAGTGAGATAAAGGAAAGCATCAGGCTGGAGAGAATAATCTTGGCAGAGGTATGTCAAGGCCATCGCAGCCATCTTTAATTTGAAGAATGTAGCGAACTGTTACCCCAGAAGGATGAAATGTTATCGGAATTGTGTACTCAATTTAGTTTTTCCTTTGTAAGCAACCAAATACACTTAAAGGAAGTAAGATGTAAGATGATGAATATGCATAGTTTCTAGTAACTTCAATATGTCCTTTATATGTAGGGGATGTTTCTCAATAGAACATGTAAGTGCATAATTTAAAATGTCCAGATTATGAGAATATGGAGGATTTGACATGGTCGTCCACATCAGATGATAATGTTTCTGTCCCTAGTGTTTTTAATTTTCTTAGTGTATTTTAATTTAATTGCGTTTACACTGATACAATGAATGTTTTGGTACTAGTTAGAATTAAGGGTTGGATTAGATTAGTTTCTAAGGTATTTTGTTAGTGTTGGTGTTTTCTTAGATTGTTTTTCAAAGCTTCAAATAGCTAATCAGTCTCATATCTCCATTTTGTTTTAGGATTGAACTTTTAACTGTTTGTGAATAAATTAATTTAATTTAATGTGTCATGTGCAATTACTATCAAGGCTGAGTATGTGCTGTGAATGCCTTACTGTGTTGTGGCAGTCAGCATTGATCAGCTGCAGCAGCTGGCTCTCAAACTTTTCCAGGGACGGCTGGAGGGAGATGGTCAGTTTGTTCAGGGTGAAGGGCAGCATCTTGAGCAGCTGAGGCCTCAGCAGAGCGTCCCCTGGTGACAGCACAAAACATAGCATCACATATCGACATGCCGTGACATTTACCTGATGATTGTGTTTGCATCTCAGAAAAAAACATATTTTCCTTCTGGGTTGCTTCAGAGGTAAACATAAACTGAAAAGCACCATCTTATGTAATAAATGTGTGAAAACAGGTTGTAAAACCGATGTTGGTATATTCCTCTTTGTGACCCATTTTCAAAAAGTTCCCCGACAGTCTCCGTCATCTCCATGAAATGTATCAAGGCAGTTCTAGAAACTTAAAAAAGAGAGGTCAGGTGGAAAACTCGATTTGATGCAGTGTTACAGCCATGCTGATTCTACTTATGTGGGTGTTATCTTTTGAAGTAAGCTAAACTCTGTTACTTTCTCACTAGTTTCAGCATCTGTGCCATTTTATGAAAAAACACTTGCTGTTTCACGGCAGCTTTACTTGTTGATATGTCTGCCTCACCCTGAACTCAAGAGCTGCTCAATGGAGTATGTGCTTTACAGATTGTTTGTTTGTTTGTTTGTATTAATAACCATACACATTGGTGACATGAGCGTTAACGCCCCTGTACCACATTGGGAATAGAAAAAAAACTTGTAACATGCCACAAATAAGGGTTGACTCTCCAAGTAGGACTACTACTGTGTAAAATGGCCATGGCCACATTTAAGTTCGAGCCACATGTTTACATATTGCATCATATGAGATTGATATAATGTGTGCGTAGCAACTGTGTGGTTAAGCTTCACCAAGAGTGACGGTTGATGTGCCAAGTGTGAGCAAATGCCAGTGTCAGCAAATCATTAGATTCCGAGTTTTTTCAGTGAATAAAATATTGTATGAAATATTGCCGATGACAAGGGTTCCAGAAATAATAGGTCCCAGGGGGCCATTGAACCCCCAAACGTTTTGCCCCTGCGCTGAACTGTGAATGAGAGTAGATGAAGAAAACAACTGATAGTGCCACCCAAGAAGGACTACTATTTTATGAATATGTCCAAGGCAAAGTGTAAGTGCTATCTTAATTTCTAAGTATTACTTAGTTGGTATTAAAGTAGCAAAATTGGTGCGTAGAAATTATGTGAGATGATAGAGGCGCCCAAAGAACACCTGCAACTTGTGCCGGAGCGCAATAAATCGACACCTTTATTGTGAAATTAAGAACAGTGTGTACTGGCCCACTTTAAGCACTGTCATGGAAGAATCTATGACCTGGGTGAAGAAACAAGCCAGCGCACCCTTTTTTTGGTAGCAGATGTACTGTACGCATGGTAAGATCTCACTCTTTGATTTGAAATGTATATAAATGTTGCTGAGGGACAACATCTCCATCTAAAAAAAAACTTCCTGAAACTCAACAGCTCCAAGACCGAAGCCATTATAGTTGGCACCCCACACCAGGTTCGGTCATCCACCATCACCACCTTCTCCGGCCAGGACATTCCCCTCTCCTCAATAGTAACCAACTTGGGTGTTAAAATGGACGCCCATCTGACCTTTGAGGCCCACATTAAACAGCTGTGCAAGAACTCCTTTTATCACCTCAGGAACATCGCCAAACTCCGCCCCACACTCACTCTGTCTGACGCCGAAAAGCTGGTCCATGCCTTTGTCTCCTCCAGGCTGGACTACTGCAATGCACTCCTCATCGGGATCCCTAACAAAAGCATCCAGAAGCTCCAATACATTCAGAACAGCGCTGCTAGGATCCTGATGAGGGTGCGCAAATATGATCACATCACCCCCATCCTTAAAGCACTACACTGGCTACCCGTGGAACTGAGGATCGAATTCAAGGTCTCCGTCCTCACCCACCAGTGTGTCCATGGAACTCCCCCTCCCTACCTCAAGGAACTCCTCACCCCCCATACCTCCTTGCGGACCACCCGCTCCAGCAACTCCAACTTCCTCAAACCCCCCAGGACTAAGCTCCGTACTATGGGAGACTGGGCCATCTGCTCGGCTGCTCCCAGTCTGTGGAATGCTCTCACCGACCAAATGAGAGCACCACAGACCGTGGAGGCTTTTAAAAAAGGCCTCAAAACCCATCTCTTCAAAAGAGCCTTTGCCTAGACCTTTTTATCACCCTTTTATTTTTTTATTGCTTTTTATTCAATTCTACCGTGTTGTGTAATGTTTATTTATACTGTTCATGCTCACTACTTGTAGCACTTTGGGTTTTGAAATCAAATATGAAGTGCTTTATAAATGGAACCCATTATTATTATTATTATTATTATCTAAGTGACTGCTCCATTGATCTGTGGTATGCTGCCTAATGTCAATCACTAGAGTATTTACACCACAGAGAGAGATACCACAGCTGCTGTCAAACAATCCAACAAAAACTGTTTCCATCTGGCGTAAATTGTATCAGAATCGATTTGTGAAAGCATTTGAGCCAATGGGCAAAGCAGGGAGGCCTGTGAAGTCGACAATGACCCCTTTCTCACACAACAAAGAGAAATAACCAGTGTGATTGTAATCTCTGCAAGAGTAATGTAGCCATCAAGCGTTTCATTGCAGCCCCTTGTCTCGGGAGCAAAGAGTTGGACTGTTCTGAATGCGTGCATATCAGACTGGTGGCTGTGGTCTTAAAAGGAAGCTTAGGTCTCTGCTGCTCACAGCCCCAGAACATGAAGAGGATTAGCCGGCTACCATACCTCCCACTGACTCCCAATGATTATAGCTCCGCACTGTCAGACTTCATTACATTCCCCCTTAGAAACTCACTTTCTAAGTACTGCAGACATCTCAACTTCTAATGGGAATAAGTTTCCACTATTAAGTACCATGATGACTGTCCTGTTTGTTCATTCGAAGTTGGAGAAAGGCTATTTGTTTTGTAAGATTACACCTGATATGTGCTGAGGGTGTTTGGTTGAGACATATTTTGATTGATCAAGCTTGAGTTTAGGTGACTTTTTTCTTTGCTTCAACTTTTTTTTTTTTTTCTTCTTTAAATGGGCATTTTGGGTTTTCCCTTTCCTGTAGTGTGTTATATATGTTTATGTGCATGTATATTAGGGATGTGCATCTCCATCACTGAGGCCGATGCGATGCGCATCTCGATACGTTGCCAGGATACGATACATTAACGATACATTTGAAACACCAGGCGATGCAATACGATACGATTCACCCCTGTTGCGATACAGTTCGATACGATTTGATTCAACATTATGCGATTCGGTGCGATTCGGTGCGATACGATGCGATTCAACACGATGCAAAAATAATGATACTTCAATATGGTACGACAGAGGATTTTTGTTTTATTCCTTATATGCAGCAAATCATACATTAACAAAAAGGTGCTTTACATATTTGGTACTGCACATCCCATCATGCCGTTTATTTTTTTACCTTTAAAAGCTCTCCAGAGTAGGCTACAGTACAATTGTATAACACCTCACAGTTAAACAATATAAGGATGCATTGCTCATGATTAACAATGTGCAAATAACAGCTACCATAGAGCAATGCCCATACAGCTGCCAGCCTGATGTGCTTAACACTCATCCAGAGGCTAACTCACCAGTGAGCAGAAAGCAGTGGGTTCTATATGAACAATAAAGAATACGAATAACCTCTTTCACAAACAGGTATTTCATAACTGCTTACAGTGAGGAAGACATTTAAATTATTATTGGCCGTCACAGGCTGCTGTAAACTAAACACCACTCTCTCTGACAGAACACCTCACTGAGTGATTTAACTCATATGTCTAACTTTCAGGTTTCTCTTTTCAGCCGCAGACCCCATGTCGCCTCTTTATGTGCGTCGCTAAGTTCCTCGTACTACGTGTGTACTTGAAAGCGGCTCGGCATCGTTAACAATTTGCGAGCGATTTTTCAAGTTAACCGTCTGTAGTATATAGTGCCGCGCACATATACCATCAGGACGTTACTGATGGGGTGCGGCTGCGGAGTGATACTGTGTGTATGCAAGCCCGCATCTGGACCATACAGTCTATGATCTGGACAGATATATGTATCATGGCTGTAGACCTGTTAAGTAATAAAGATACCTCATACAAAGGTCTAGTACGGATACCTTATTACTCTCCATGACCTGCGGTCAACTATATAGCATAAAGGACTATTACACCGTCTTTCTTGAACAATCCGAAGTGTTGCCAAATGTTTGATTTGTAGGTATTTTTTGGTGCGCTGTGTTTCTCTTTCTCCTCAACTTCCGTGTGTGTTGATAACTGAGACTCTCGGCCTCCGTAGTGGCGAAGCAAATATCAAAGATCGTCTCTGCTGAGGGTTGACAAGATGAGGGGATTTTGAATCGTTTTTTTACCGATGCAAAGACGCTACGCAATCGATGCATCGCGAGTTCAACCCGGTTCAACCCAAACTGTAGCCGATGTGCACTCTTTCAACCGGTGCACTCGCATCTTGAACGTTTATGCCGGTGCACCGATGCGAATCGGTGAATCTTAACATCTCTAATGTATATGGTCTGCAAAAGGTTAAAATCCCAAAGTTCACGCCAGAGGGAGTTTCTCTCCAACGCACTTCCTCCCTTCCTGAAACGCCTTGATTGTAGTTATTTTTACTTCAGTTACATAGTGACATCACAAGGTAACACTCATGATTCTATTGGCTAGCGCTCAAACACTTAAAGGTTAAAGGAGGGGACATTTATAAGCGGTTGACCAATCATAACAGAGCTGGCCAGCTAACCAATAAGAGCAGACTGGGCTCTGGTTTCAGACAGTGTGAAAATAGCAGCACCAAATAAGAGCACTTTTTGAACATTAAAGCATGTACAATTCTCAAAGTAGAGGCAAAACATACAAATGTGAAACCTGAAAATGAGCATTATTGGCCCACTCTAAATGAGGACTAATGTGCATCTGTAGTGTAAGAATCTCCTACGTATAGAAATACATTTTGACGAGTTAGGGAATAATACAAACGATACACTGAACAACAAGTAGTTTCTAGAGTTTTGTCAATAGACCAAATATGCATTACTTACACTCATCAAGGACGGCAAATGCTAATTTTGTTTACCTTATAAATCTGAAAATGCGTGCAGAACAGGGCACAGAAATGATGCGAAAATGGTATAGATGGAAAAGGAAAGGAATATGGTAATGGTTGAAGAGAGTCTGCATAGAGAGTTGGAGAGTGAGGTTAACTTCAGGTGAGCTGAAATCAGATGGGGGGGATTAAAAATAAAGGATTCATACAGCTTTTTAACAGTATAATTCAAGCACTTTTAAAGCACTTTTAACCTTTTACCTTTACCAAACATTTTCAGATTCTCAAAGCCTTTGTCATCACATCTAAAGAGGTACATTAAATGCATGTACGAGATCTGCTCCATATCTGGTGTGAGATGTTAGGAGAAAACAAACCAATGTTAAGGGATTGTTTAATTTGAAATATTACAAATAACAATGGTTTACCTGTTGGAGAAGTTGCAAGCCCTGGAATGTTCTCATTTCCAGATATGAGGACATTCTCTGGAAGGAGGTGCATCACGGAAATCAACGCCTGGTGGTTTTTTAACACATATTCGAAATGTGCTCCGTCTATAGTCTTCAGGAGACTGCTGTCTGCAAAAAAAGACATTACATTACATATTACCCAAAGCGACTTTCAATAAGTGCAATCAACCATGAAGATACAAACACAAATACTAAAAGCCAAATTGATGTTAGTGCTACCACATTGGCTATAAATAAGACAAATCTTTATAATACATTTATGTAAAACTAATTTTATCATTTCACATACATTTCCTGACAAACAAGCAAACTGCCATTCTGAATACAAATGTGTCAGATTTGACATTCCACCCCACCATCGTTCCCAAACCACCCAAAGAATCAATCATCTTGGTGCGTCTAATATTTCCCCCAAAAAGCAATGAGTCACAGACAACATGACACCGAACACGCAGATGATTTTTCAATATTCCATTTGGGTGCTGGTGACCTAGGTGCAATGTTCCATTACACTGCGAGCATCGTTTTCCAGGGCTAAACTGAAATGACAACCATTCCACTTGAAAAAGGCACTCCTCTGGAAGAGCACCGCAGCGTACAAGGTATGAGCAATGAGGTAGACATGGTCATCCTTCAAGCAGGTCATCCAATGACAAGCGAAGACCCACAATTCCTGAAAGCACCGACCATTTTGAAGGAGAGCGAAGTGGTGTTTGATGCGCTGCGTATGTTTGGCTTCCTTCAAGCCTGAAAAGCATCACAATCTCTCACTGTGACAGGGTTAATGATTGTACCTTCAAAAGCATCAGTGACAATCAATACAGGAAGTTCCATTCACACCCATAGGCTGTCTCAACATGACAGTGAGCGATCTGAAGGTGAGCCGTAGTGGTAAGTGAAATGGTGGTCATGTCTGAGACAATCCAAGTGCTTGTATTTTTTGCTTGTGTTTTGTTTCATAATTATCATGGTAAACAGGGTTTGTATAAAAGCCTTAAAAGGTCACCTATCAAGCAAAATCTACTTTTTCATGTATTTTATACATAAACATGTGTCCCCTCTGTGTGAAGAGATTCTGAAAGTTTCAGGAAAAAATATTCTCTCTCTTTTTGTCCTGATCCATTTATATAAAAACCTGTCTGAAAATGAACTGATCAGATGTTGGCGACTTCATGATGTCATAACGATGTTTGGCTTGTGTAACCATTAGCCAATAACCAACCAAGGTTTTTTCTCAAGACTACACTGCAGTGTGGGTTTTTATTGGAGCGGGAAAGGTTCCAGACACAGTAACACAAACATGTGTTTCTTGAACATTAAAGAATGTTCAGTAGAAACCCCAAATACAAGGATAACCCTGGAAATATACATTACAGGTGATATTTAAAATATTCTGCATTAGGTATGCAGGGCTAAAACATTTATATAATTCAATATAAATGTATATAGGCCTCATATTCACTATAACAAAATACAATTTGAACCTTTGATTAACATAAAATGATAGACATACCAAACCCAATTAACTATATGGAGTATAAAAAGTCAAGCTATTGACCAATGCTTAACAACGGTATACTTGAACCAACATCATAAGTAAACATCTGTAATGTTTAAACCGAGAAAATAAATGTGGCCAAATTACAAATGGATCATGATGGAATCAGATTAGTAGAATTCTGATAAGATAACAGATTGTATGTTAAATTCAATTGAAATAATTTGTATCTTGAAGACTTGAGATAGATATTTTTGTAATAAAGGAGTATTTTCTATATGAAACATCACAAAAATTGGAAGCTTAGTTCAGAGGAGAGCTGGGTACAATGTCCATTTTTTCTGTTGACAACTTTTCATCAATTCCCAGGCCAGTGCCTTTATCTTGAAAGCCACTGAAAGAGGATGGAGAGGGAAAGATGATGTAGTATATATTGCTGTGTTGTCCTCCTCTCCCTGTCCATCACTCATACCTGTCAAAGTCTTTAACTCTCTCGAACAGTGAACTTACTGCAAATAATTGCTTATGTCTAAAGCCAAACAAATGGTTTGGTAAAATATGTAAGGTTGCAGTACAGCTTCAACTCTGTGAGTTTCTCATTCTACAAATGGTTTCAGTGGCAACAGCAGCTTTTAATAAAAAGGTGCTTTTTACCATGAAACAGAAAAAGTAGGGTGGGTTTGAAGGGGAAGAAAAAAGAAAGGGGGGAAATCAAGCGGATAACTTTCTTGACACAGTTGGTGCCCAGGTGTCGGCAACTTTTTCATCATTTATTTCTCATTATTCATTATGCATCAAGCTCGGGTTTCAGTCAGATGCTGTGCATAGATTAGAAAACTAGCCCAAATCTTTCCGTACAGCAGTGGTGTGGTACCTCAAGAGTCAGTTGAGCAGCATCTTGGCAAGAGATGTGAAACCAAGGAATTCGGCGGGGAAATGGCTCAGCATCACACAAACAGAAGCAGTGGTTTTGGGAGATGGTTGAGTGTGGAAGAAGAAAGTATATAGATGAAAACAAATGGGGAGATTTTTTGTGAGAAGGTTGTGCAGCCAAGTTAGGTAAGAGGAAAGGGATTTTAAGTGTGAACCTGCAAGTGTTTCTATGTTTATAGAATGTGTATTTCATTATTTTATACCTATGTATTGTGTTAAGGCATCCCTACGTTAATTATTTAGCATGTTACGTCCCAAAGACCAATGTCAAATTGTGAAACTATCAACTGGGATGAAAGGATTATTCAATTAAACAAAAACTGGAAAACATGACCTTCTTCTTCCCTCTTGAAGGAGAGGCTGTGATGCTTTATTTTTTTATATATTATGTAAATGTATGCATTTTGGAATTGTGATCAGACACATCAACTCTTGCGCACCTTTTTCTATGATTTCCAGAAAGATTTGTTGTTGAAATAAAAAACAGAAACACATACTGTAAGGTATATCTCATACAGATATGCCAGCCACTGTTCAATACATGAACATGGAACAAAAAGAAGCACTCTTTAAATATGTTACATTTATATATTTAAGATTTGTTTCCAGCATCTGAAATGGGTGAGATATTTAAAAGTTTTAAAATAAACTTGTATGTCAAATTATATAGACAAATCATATAATCTCTGTTTTTAAATTACCTTCAACATTTTAGGCGTGTTGTACTATGACATATTTTGTTTTTCTCTGTATTTTTACTGGATGAGTAGAGCGTTTATTACATTCAAGATTTCAATATAACACAAACATTTAAGATAAATACATTAGGGAACAACAGAGTTAATTAAAATTGTTGTTATTAAATTATATTTCATCCTTCTAATTTTTAAAGGTGGGGTAGGTAAGTTTGAGAAACCGGCTCGAGATTTGTATTTGTATGTATCGGCTGTGTATTTTCAAATTCAAGCGCACTCGAGCTGGTTTTTCCAAAATTACCTACCCCACCTTTAAGTTCAAATCAAACTTATAAAGTTGAAAACTAAAGAAAGCAAAAGTAACCTTAGTGAGTTCAAATGTATTTAATTGTTTCTGTATTCCTGGGTTCAATTAGTATTGCTGCTCAAGATACGTACATGATAGTAAACAGGTATCAAAGAAACTTCTGAAACTGGTGAAAATGTTGGCAGAAGTTTTGTTGGGAAACCATTTACCAGAAAAGTTTTTCAAGAACTGGGGATAGTTTATATCACACCATTAAATTGTAATCAGTGATAGAGATGCATTCTTTCGATAAAAACACAAAAAAGAACACTTTAAATGCTGTAAAGTGTTTGCCAGGGCTCAAGCTGAGCCTAAAGTGCAACATGTTCCAGGTAAAGGAGCCACAACAGGGGAAAACTGTTTAACTTCATTATTTTTGTTGGAAGTTTGAAGCTCACCCAAACAGCAATAAAGCTTGGCGTGGGTGGTGAAAAACAAACACTTATGTGGGTTGCCTTTGTGTCAGATATGCAGGGAAAAGGCTTTTGAAGGCACCAGCAAACCTCTTAATCTTTGCCACAGAGAGGCTTTTCAGGATATCAGTGAGAAAGTGTGTCATGTCACTACCTTTCTGTGCCCCACACAGACGTACACACAATAAATTGATGCATTGGGGTGTTGCTTCACATTAAGATATGCTAATGTAAACACAATGTACCATCTGTTTGTCCTCTTATCGCACAAAGAGGGTCCTAGAGAGCAGCCCTCCAGCTTTCTTATTCCATTTTTGCTTCTCTCTACTGCTTCCCCTTTCCTCACAGTTGGTCGAGAGGAGAAACTTAGAAGGGCCAATGAGCTTATTGCCTCCCTTCATGCTTGTTTCCTCCTTCTCTTTTTGACTTTCAAAAGCCCCAAAGCAACTTCCGTTCCTCTATCTCCTTTTCCCATTTCCTGCCTCTTGACCCTGACTCCAGCTCTGGAAAATAGAGAAGCTTTGACTTCACAATTTTTTCCTTTCTTCCTCAGTTTCAATGCTCCCTTTCTGTTTGAATTCAGAATTACTTCTCTCCAATTCATAGTTTAACATGTGGGCTTTTTCCATTGAACCCTCACCCTTTGGTTCTGTCTTTAAACTAAGGAGCAAATCTATTTTTAAAATGTTGCTCAAAAGTGAAAAGTGTGTTTATCCAAAATCGCACAGTTTTAGAGGCATGACAAATATTAAATATTCATGCTTTTAGCTAAACCACTTTTTATCTTTTAATCAGCCCAGTTTTTTTTCCAATCTAATCTTTCCATTTAATTATGTAATATGGTAACGTTCAATTAAAAACATGACAATCGCCATAATTAGATATGATAATGTATTGTACGTATCCAATCACCCTGCATTTGGGTTTACTGGCAGGCCGCAAACAACTTCACGGCGTATACTGCCACCCGAAGTCCCCGGCCGGAAGTCCCCAGAGTTAGGGACTGCCTTTCGAGTAAATCGCCAGAAGCGCCGACACCTCATCACTCCACCGCTCCCATGTTTTCTTTTGTGTTGCCATAAGTCAGTCTCTCTCCATTAATGCGCTGGGCTAATGCAAATAATGCTAATGGAAGCAAATAAAATGGCGGCTTCACAAAAACTTTTCAGAGTTTTACGGGGCGTGGTTTCCAATTCGCCCAGCCAATCAGAAATTGGAACCTTTTTCTAGACAGGAAAGTCCCTGCTCTCTAGCAGGTACTAAAAACTGAGGTGGTTTTGGCGCAGTGGTTAGAGCGTTGATCATCAGATCAAGGGGCGTTGGTGAACTCCATTTCGAAACCCGCCTCGGCCGCCACTGCGCCGTTGTGTCTTTGGGCAAGACACTCTACCCGCATTTGCTCCTTTGGGTAATGTCCACAGTAATAACATTTACATGTCTAATATGTGTAATATGTTCAAGCAATGTAAAAGCGCTCTAAATAAAAAAATGTAATCCATTATTATTATTATTAAAAGGGAGTGAAAAAGTTCGCAATAAAGTTCCAGATCTTTTTGGTGTGAAAGCAAAATCCCAGGAACTATCGGAACTATTCCTGGGAAAAGTACTCCGGTGTGAAAGCGCCTTACAGTGTTTGGCAGCCACCTCCAGTATACCCCGATGCTCACTGGTCACACATCTACTACAACATGCACTGGCACTACAATGGGCTAGCTACCACTATGGTGGCTGAGAGGTGCAATCGACAATTACAAAGTGTGAAACACTTTAACAAAGCTTGAGATAAATAAAAATGTTATAAAACACACAGGTCATTCGCCTTGTGGACCGGACATCTGCTTCATAACACGAGTAATAGGGGGAATAATCGGGCAGTTCGATGTATGTATGTGCACACGTGTGTGTGTGTGTGTGTGTGTGTGTGTGTGTGTGTGTGTGTGTGTGTGTGTGTGTGTGTGTGTGTGTGTGTGTGTGTGTGTGTGTGTGTGTGTGTGTGTGTGTGTGTGTGTGTGTGTGTGTGTGTGTGTGTGTGTGTGTGTGTGTGTGTGTGTGTGTGTGTGTGTGTGTGTGTGTGTGTGTGTGTGTGTGTGTGTGTGTGTGTGTGTGTGTGTGTGTGTGTGTGTGTGTGTGTGTGTGTGTGTGTGTGTGTGTGTGTGTGTGTGTATAAAAGCTTTGTAAAAGTGTTTCGCATCTTGTTAAATTGTTTTTGTTCATGTTAAATCGTTTTTTTCTTTGGTAAAAGTGTTTTGCTAATTTTATTTTGTTTTATAAAATGTAAATTTGTTTTATAAAATGTAAATTTGTCCATCCCTGTTGTTCAGGTCTCAGGCTCGAAAATGACATTTCCAGAACGAATGACAATAACTACACTTCTAAAAGGGGGAAATTAATAATATTTTTTCTCAAAGTAATGATAAACCTGTGAGTTGGATGTAGAAAAGTCAGAATCAATATAGATGTTTTTTTATTTTAAAGAAAATTCAGATTGAACATAGTAAAAAAACTGTAAATGATAGGGTCCGTCCAAAAATAATTTGTTACTTATAGTGAAAACTACCCTTGGATGATGGGTTAGCAGACTAAAAGCTTTAGGAATCCAAAGTAAAACATATAATAAGTACCCTGTATCAAGATTGATGCAAAACAAGTGACATTTGACCTTTTTAGAGAGGTTTAGCAAAAAAAACTCCACCTCTGGGGTGATTTGGGTGGAAATGGGCGTTTTTGCCATTTCTCTGGAACCCATTGGTCGATTTTGATTATTGACATCTCTTTTTAACCATTAGAGCAAATAGAATCGCAGGGGAATTTCCACATACACATCAACGTTACCAAAAAAAAGTGGGGGCTTCACGCATGCAGTTTGACGAAAGTGAAACCTATCTCCCGACTAGAAAACTGAGTGGGACTTTCGGAAACAGTTCTAAATTGGTTTGAATCCTACTTAAAAGGACAGAAAAAACTTTGTTTCTATAGGTAAATACTAGGGCTGTCAGTCGATTAAAATATTTAATCGCATGATTGTCCATAGTTAATCGCGATTAATCGCAAATTAATCGCACATTTTTTATCTGTTCTAAATGTACCTTAGAGGAATAGTTTTCAAGTTTTTAATACTCTTATCAACATATGAGTGGACAAATTTGCTTTATGCTAATGTTTATTATCATTTGAACAATGACAAATAATTCTCACGAATATTAAACACAGCAACCTCTGAACATTACAAATATTCGCCTCAATTCAACCTGGAACCTCTCTCATACAATAATACAATACAAATGTGTGTGTGTGTGTGTGTGTGTGTGTGTGTGTGTGTGTGTGTGTGTGTGTGTGTGTGTGTGTGTGTGTGTGTGTGTGTGTGTGTGTGTGTGTGTGTGTGTGTGTGTGTGTGTGTGTGTGTGTGTGTGTGTGTGTGTGTGTGTGTGTGTGTGTGTGTGTGTGTGTGTGTGTGTGTGTGTGTGTGTGTGTGTGTGTGTGTGTGTGTGTGTGTGTGTGTGTGTGTGTGTGTGTGAGATGGATTGTTGGAGCTATGTGCAACTCAAGGCATTATGCTCGAACGGGAGCTGCATGGACGCTCCAATCATAATAATAATAATTCCTTACATTTATTATAGCGCTTTTCCAGATGCTCAAAGCGCTTTACAAATACACATTACTCATGTTGCGCACTATCCGTGGTGAGTGTGCTGACTTTTCGTACAATGTCCCACTGTCTGGCTTCCTGCTTCAGTGTGCAATGTTCAAAACAACAGATAAACCCAGAAATCTAGGTGTAGTCATGGACTCTGACCTGAGTTTCAACAGTCACATTAAAACAGTTACTAAATCAGCCTACCATCACCTAAAGAATATATCTAGGATTAAAAGACTAATGTCACAGCAGGATTTGTTGCAAAGACTTGTCCATGCTTTTATCTTCAGTAGACTGGACTACTGTAATGGTGTCTTTACAGGTCTCACTAAAAAATCTATTAGAAAGCTGCAGCTAATTCAGAACGCTGCTGCTCGAGTCCTCACTGACACTAAGAAAGTGGATCACATCACTCCTGTTCTAAAGTCTTTACACTGGCTTCCTGTGTGTCAAAGAATTGATTTCAAAATATTGTTGCTGGTTTATAAAGCTTTGAATGGTAATATACTGTACATTAAAAAAGCTTTGAAACATTTTGGAAAAACGTTCTGACCCTAATCTGCAGTGTTACATTGATTCCTGATCGATTTCTTACACACTGAGTTACCACGAGGCCACATATTTGTATCCTTCCATCTATCTGTCTTTATTCCTACTTCCACTGGCAATATATTAAATGTAACTGTTGCTGCATGTTGTGATGCAGCAAACAAATCTCAGTGGAGTGTGAAGACAAAGACCACATTTTGCACTGTGAACAGAGGGCAACATATTGACCTACCTGTGTACTCCAGAGTACAGAGTACAATGACTGGCCTTGGCACAGAACATATGCTTCATGGTGTCAATAAAAGGACCGAGGTTTGTTTGCTCTTCTGAAACCACCAGGAAAGTTCTTTTAATGTACCGAAGACACAAGGGTGACAAACACAAGCTCATTTTAGTCAATAGTCTGGCAGTCAATAGTCGCTTCTTTCAATAAGTCGAGTCACAATGATACAGAATCAACAAAATGCTGGTCTTTGATGTGACATTCAACAAAAGGAAGAATCCAGATTTATTTTCTCACACTGCTAAATCACAGTACAAACTGGGGGCCATTTAGACAATGTTTACAAAAACTTTACCACAGCATAGAAAAATACTTCTTTCTCTAAAGCAGGGGTGGGGAACCTTTTTCCTCTCAAGGGCCATTTCAATTTGTACAATATCTTCCGAGGGCCGTATACAAGTTATTGACCTCTGCTTAAAAATACTAAAATCACAGATGTGTGAAAAAGTATTTAGTTTCCTATCCATGTGGACATGATTTAAATGTGGGGGGGGGGGGGGAGCTAACCTCCTCTAGGGGGGGGCATGCTCCCCCGGGAAGATTTTTTTTTTTAAATGTTGAAGCAGATCTCTTTTTCTTTATGGATATTTTACAAATCACTCACCTTTCAAACTGTGTTCTTGTCTATTAATAACAACTTTGTTTTACTGTCATATTAGTATTGTATACCTGTTTACTTTATTCTCTTAACTATAATGGTCATATAAAGATGTGCCTTTACCTCACTGGTTGGAGAAAAAGCTTCTTATATTCGTTAGCATAGCTAGCTAACCAGATGCTAATAACAACAAAGTTATTGACTGTATGATCAGCATGACAGATGAACAGATCGCCACTGGGCCTTCAACTAAAGACACAGCCACGCAAAAACTGCGGCATGTGTACGGCTCCTTATGGGTACTGCAATTTCTGGAAGTGCCGGAGTGACGTTCTGGTGCCCTCCGTCAGAACTACACCCCTGTCAGACGAGACATATACCACGTGATGACACGTTAGGCTCGTGTTGTGTTCAAGGACCCTGACCTTGGCAGACACTCGCTTCTTTAATTTTTTTGCGGTCTAGATTTCTCTAATTTTTTTCTTTTTTGCTTGTGTTTATAAATTACCTCGAGGGCCGTACCAAATTGTCTCGCGGGCCGTATACGGCCCGGGGGCCGGAGGTTCCCCACCCCTGCTCTAAAAGCTCTAACACCAAACAGACATTAAAGAACTAGTGGCAACGGAGGAGATGGCTTAGTTGCCTTGCGTTGCCAGTTTCTAAAAATTGATTTGAACACACTGCAAAGACTACAGCCAACTGTCTGATACATGCTGCGCCTTAACAGCAGGCAGCAGTAGTCTGTATTGGTCTCTCAAATAGGCAAAATAAAATCAAGGACTAGATATAAAAGCCACACTTTTAAAAACGAAACAGTGTTTTTGGAACCATTTTCACAGCACTCTCACTAACCACTCCTTCCAGAAGACCTTGTCATTGTGAAAATATCAGTATATAAGAATGATTAGATAATAAAGATGAAAGATGAGAAAAGAAGGTGTCCCACCTTGACTTGATCTCGCCGCCAAACAAAAATTAGGCTGACAGACGCTCGCCCACTCGCAGTTTAGCAATAGCCTATAACCAGCTTGGTATGTCAATACGCAATGTGTTTTCTCTCCAGTAGCTCGAACCAAATTCCCACACCACGTAACCACTTTGTCGATGTTGGCACCAGAATATTTTCAGTTTTGTTGCACTTGAACGGTGCTCTTTTTGGATTGATTGCCAACATGTAAGAGGGCGGGACTTACCTAATAAGCCGGCCTCAGAAAACATGCAAAAGAAGAGAAAATAGAGATAAGTCGTATACTGTAAGAGTGGCATGCAGCGGATGAATGGAAATGTTATTATTTATAACCCTCATTCCTGATGTAATCAGGATTTTCTACATGTTAACCTAAATGAACTAAAACCATCTGATTTCAGTGCACTGTTGTTGCCGCCATTTGTTTTGGTGGTCAAACCAGATTAAGTGTAGCAGTGTCTTTGTCTTAAGTCATCAGGTTGTTTAAGGACTACTGTATAAGAAATAGCCATCCAATGTAATAATAACGTCAACAATAATAGTGAGTGATGTGGAGTTACTGCCATTTGTAGTTTAAATTCATTCACTTTTATTCAGTTCACCCCAACTTAATTTCAACACTTCAAGTAGCAATGAAGGTATTATTCTTATCCAGAGCTACCTTATTTTCAAAATCAAAGTCAGATGGAAACTGAATAATGTGGAATACGGTATGCACTATGCACGAAAGATAAAAAAAAAAAAAATGTCAGACTCCAGGGCATGTGTGTTCTCATTATAATTCTTTCACACAATCAGACATGAATCCTTGCTATAACGAAATGTACTTCTTTCATTCCAGCACAGAACAGTTTTAGGTACTTGTTTCTCAAATTCACACTAAAAATGCTTCACACCAAGCAGTTGATACAGGACTGTGCAATCCTGTCATGATGGATGTAAAAGCGATATGGGGAGATAAAAAAGGGTTCTGGCGATAAAAGAGCAACAGCATGAGTGGCAGCAATATCGCTTAGAACAAAGACGCAACGTTCCACCAAACAACAGGCATGTGGTTAATAATTCAGCGGGCATAAGAGTCCGTTTGAGAGAAGGTTTTCTAATATTCATGTGACATGATAGCAAAGACAGGAACTCTGGCTCTCACTGGGCAGTGTTATTCATACTGTGAGGCACTATGGTGTTCTGTAATTCATAGCCTTGGTTTTTAGGCCAGACGAGGACATGTAGAGCAACCCTGAGCTTCTGTAGCATACTCAATAATTTAAATAGACTTGTTCTCAAATGCTAAAGTGATACGAGTCTAATATAAAAGATAATCCAATTAAAAGTTTGGAATTCTCAAAAAAAAACTCATGACTGAAACACCAAACTGTCAACCTCCAGCAGGAAGATCCACAGTTATTTAAATGTATTCAATCATAAGGTAAAACTTTATTTACTTCCTATCCATTGTAGAAGTAATTATTAGGTATCGTGCAGAGTGCTAAGATCTATAAAATCACTCTTGTACCTCATTCACACCAACACAACTCCGGTTCAAGCTCCGTGCTAGAGCTTTTCAGGTTCAGAACCGGTTCAGCTCCGGCTCTTTTCACACCGCCCAGAGTCCGACTGGTGCTGCGTCATTGCGTCATCGTTTGCGTCATGACGTAACCGTTTGCGTGCCTGCTTCATAAAGCCAAACCGCGCGGAAACCCCTCACAGCTCACACCAACAACAACAACAATGGCCGATTGTGTAGCTCTTCGGAAGACCAGATTCAGTAGGTAGCTGGTCTCTTCAGTGGACCACTGCTGCTTGTTAAGTTTCTCCATCGTTGTGTACAAACTGGATAAAACGCCGGCTTTTTGTTGTTGTTCAGGAGTTAATCCCGCCCCTGCCCCCGCCTCGACGTGGGAACTAACATGTAGCAGCTAGCGTGGACGTTAGCCCGACTCCGAGTGCAAGGAACCACACCCTGACCCAACCCACACTCAACCAGATGACTGGTTTCAGGGCCAGGATAAGTAAGTCCACGTCTGAGAAAATAACCAACTTCTGAAGTTGGTTATTTTTATTTTCAGGAACTCCCTGGCTCACTGGATTGCACTCGACTGTAGACCACTTGGAGTAAAATCCATGTGAAAATTGCTTCTCACTGTTCTCAGGTCAAATATGTATATTTGATTAAAAATGCGATTAATTTCGATTAATTCATTACAAAGCCTTTAATTAATTAGATTAATTTTTTTAATCGAGTCCTGGCTCTAAAAATAACCCAATCTGACCAAAGAAGAAAGAAATGATGGTCAATTATGTATTGACCCTATAGCTGCCTGGGAATACCAGTGTGAGAACAAGTTTTTAGAGAGTACTTGTCCATGGACAAGTGAGTTTGGCAATTTACTTGTCCGAATACATTTTTCACTTGTCCAGAATTGACAAAAATTGGGGCCACTGGAATCTTCTTCCTCATCGTATTTTTTACATTTTCCCACAGTTTGAGCGGAAACAGTGAGCGGAAACATTTTACTGCATCACACATAGGGTTGGATATCGTTTGGATTTTAACGATTCCGGTTCTGCTTTTCGATTCTGGTTATTTTCGGTTCTCGATTCCGGTTCTTTGAGAGGGTAAATCAGTCCCATGACAAACTGGGAGAAAAATATATTTATGAAAACATTAAGTCAAATCTGTATTCCTATTTACAAATCACTTCATACTGTTGAATTTCTTACGGTTATTGAATACAATTATATAAAAATAATCTCTGCATTGTTTAGTTAGTTCTAAGTGGTGCAGTTTGAGAATGTACAAAGACTCCAGCTCATTCAAAACTCTGCAGCTAGACTACTGACTAATACCAAAAGGAGGGAACACGTTAGTCCTGTCTTAGCTACTCTACACTGGCTTCCTGTAACTTTTAGAATTGATTTTAAGGTACTTCTCCTCATATACAAGGCTCTAAAAATGGACAAGGACCCAGCTACATTGCTGACTCTCTAATGAACTACACACCTGCCAGAACACTGCGATCATCAGATGCAGGTCTATTAGAGGTCACCAGAAAGAGTCATAAAAGAAGATCGGTGATGCAGCCTTTGTAAACTACGCCCCAAAACTGTGGAACATGTTACCCAACAATATTAGGGAAGCCAATACATTAGGCATTTTTAAAAGGCAGCTTAAAACCTATCTTTACCAAAGCATTTGACTGATTTTACACTATTATACTGCACTATTCTCTGTGATTGACATTGCACTATTTCTCTGTTTTATTCCCCATGTTTTTATTTTTAATTATTTTATCCCACTTTATGCTTTGCTCTTGCTGCTTGTTTTACACAGATGTTATGTCTTATTTTTTACTGATGTAAAGCACTTTGAACTGCAATCCCCTGTATGAAAGGTGCTATACAAATAAAGTTATTATTATTATTATTATTATATTTATAGCCTATAGGCCTAGCGCTTTTCTACAACTCAAAGACACTTGCACGCTTACACATGTCCTGCAATACACATGCTGCAGCTGCCCAGCTACTCACTGTTTGTAAAAGTTAATAAATAGTATAAATAGCATTTCAATAATGTACTTTCTATACCCTGCTTCATAAACAATACTGACATCCCTGTGCTCCTCCGAGCCTGGGGGTCCGGGGATGTGAGGACAGCGTGAGGACACAGACAGGGAGGCTGCTTCACTTCATAAAGGAAATGGTGGTCAATATTAACAACACAGGAGCTAAAACGCTTAATAACCTTCATTACGTGTTAGAGAGAGAACATAAGTTTGACAAAGATGAGGCTGTTAACGGGCAGCAGATCCGCTGTGTGTAGAAAGAGAGAGAGAGAGACGCTGAGCTGCACCGAGCAGCGATCAGCTGATACGGAGCATAGAGAGAGAGCTGCAGTCCGCGGGGCTCGGCCTCCTGTCCTCACAACTCTTATTAATCCCGGTACCGGACAATTGTTATTTGTTCCTACTCGGAACCGAGTTTTGCTTCCCAACCCTGCCACGGTGCTACACTTCCCGCCCCGCCCCCGTCTAACTGTACAGAAAGCGTTGAGATGCATTTCCTTAGGAATCGACAAGCAGAACCGAAACTAACATTTCTAAACGAACAATGGCGGACACGGACAATTTGCGAATGAGTTCTACCTTTTGTAAACTGAATGTATCAATAATTTGTCAATAAATCGGGGCGAAAAACGTCACTTGTCCGCCGGACAAGTCAATTGAAAGATCTACTTGTCCGATATTGTAAATAACACGTCCCGGACGGTGGGACGTGTACTTTTTCGCACACTGAATACCTTCATTTCAAGTCAAAAGCCAGGGGAAAGGTGTTGTCTGCTTCAACGTGTGGCTGGCTGACTTTTCTCTGGCTGACTTTTCTCTCTTGAAGACTTATCTGTAAAGGCCTGGACACACCAAGCCAATTTTGGCCGTCGGTGGGTGTCAGGCCAACGATGAGCGTTGACACGCCCTACTCAGATTGGTGTGTCCCGCACCGTCGTGTCTTTTCAGCCGTGCCGACGCCTTTTCGGTCAAAAACCCGCCAATTCAACATAAATCACTCTGATTGGCTGTTCAGCTAGCGAATCAGTGCATGAGAAGCTAAACGGAAGTGAGGGACCCAAACAAACTATTAAGAAGGCAAATCTGAGATTTCATTTAACTCCAGCTCTCGACACAGGTTCGGGAAAGCCCCATGAGCTTCTCGTTGTAGAGTGAAAATGGAATGCACACGCTATTGTGCTATTGTTTGTTTATATCACGCAGTCTGTTCTTCTTCTCTCGGTTATCACGCAGTCTGTCTTCCGGTTGTTGCCTCTTTTGAATGACAAATACACACTACCGCCGCCTGCTGGTAAGGAGAGGTATTGCCACTGACACATGTGCAGTTCGTACGTGCTTCTTGGCAGTCGGCTGAAGTCTTTGCGGTGTGTTCCAGTGTGACACATGGCCAAAATGTAGAGACGCGAGGCAACGCAACAGTCGGGGTCAGTCTGTGTCAGTTCTTTGGTGTGTCCGGGGTTTTACACCAGTGGTTCTCAAACGTTTTCAGTCAGACCCCCCTAGGGTAATTGGAAACATTTTCAAGCCCCCCCTAACCCGGTTCCTACCTAGATTGGTAGCATTAATTGTATATAGGATTAATTGCATATAGTTGTACAAACACTACATTTTCTCTGCCAATAATAACAAGACACAAAGATCCAACCATCATTGTATGTTATTAGGAATTGAACATGAACAAAAGTGCTTGTATTGGAGATTGATCCTGTGCCACTGTAAAATAATTAGGCCTAATTAAAACTAGTAGACCTACTTCCCTGAGTAGTAGTTTATTAAAGGTGGGGTAGGTAATTTTGGAGAAACCAGCTCGAGTGTGTTAGAATTTGAAAATAGCCAGAAAAAAATCTGTCACTTCCTTACAGGGCCCCTCCTCCAACACACACGAACGAACGCGCACATGATCAATGAGGGCACGAGATAAGTTTGTGCACAGATGGAAACCTGACAGGCAGGTAGGCCATCCAATTATTTTAGCCGGGCCGGCTAAAATGATTGGTCGTGCTTTTTACAGTACTACGGCTTCCACAGATTAATTTTTTGTATGGATTTTTTGTCAAAGCACTTAAGATATTCATTGCTATCGAGATCTTAAGAGCATTCCATGGAATATAACAAAAAGTGTATCTCGAGCCGGTTTCTCAAACTTACCTACCCTACCATTAAATACATTTTTTAATTTTTACATGAAAATATTTGTATCAACATTAAGTACTATTTGTACTGCAGGTTGCAAATAATCACATCACTAGTCCATTCCTATTCCACACATAGCCTACCTACTTTTACTTGAGTAACATTTTGAATGTAGGACTTTTAATTGTATCAGAGTATTCCTACACTCTGGTACTTGTACTTTTACTTTTACTAGTACAAGATCTGAGTACTTCTTCCACCTGACACGTAATTGGGGCAACAGAGCTACGAGTTAAGGCAGTCAAAAACGTTGCATTTCTCCGACTAATTACGCTTGCTATGTCAAACGAGCATTGTCCACATTGAGCCTTGTATAGTGTAACTTTTGAACCCACAGTTGGAAAACGGCTGTTAGACTGACAAGAAATGCAGTTGACCTGTCCTCCTGTGATGGTACCCGTCATTTCATACTTATATTTTCTGCTTCAAATCTCATTGCCCATTGTAATAAACATTGTGTTGTTCTCTGGCAGGGCTTACTGCACTAATATCTCTTTTTGGAGCTTTCACACCGAATATTTATTCTGTTTTGCCTCATAAGGTTTCACATTCCTTCCATGCCGAGCTGAATTGTCATAGCAGAGCACCCCTTAATGGATTAAAGTCTCCAGAGGTTATGTCTTACAAACTTTGCTTTAGATTATATGAAGTGTTAGTGAATCATTGATATTTAATTTCTAGAACATCTCGACTTGAGTACTGCCTCATGTATTGTCGTGTGTACCTAAAGATGCTGTAGTTGTCAAGGTTCTCAACTATAAAAGCATATGTCACCTTCCTGGCCTCTAAATATATACTGCTGAGTCCCACTAAGCCTTCCTGCTGCATTACTCCAGGGTCAAAGTGAAAAAGAATACAGAATCACAAAACATAGTATATAAAAGATGTCCTTACACTCAACAGTGTCCTTCAGAAGGGGGTGTAGGAGGCTTCTTGGGGATCCATGGTGTAGATTGAGCCTAGAAAATACATTGAAAACAACCTGTATGAATGACTGACTGAATAGCAGCTATAGTTGCCAATGTAACAGAAACATGTCTAATGTTGTGCTAGCTACATTTAATGAATGATGTGTGAACAATTGGTGTCCCTCAACCAAACTAACTTAGCAAAAAAGAGCAAACAAACACTGCTTATGTAAAGTAATAGTTCTACTAGCATCCTGTGCTACATATTATTGCATGGGATTAACAGGTATAAATTATAATAATCTGGCAGTCCCCTCATAACAACCATACCTGTTCTTTGACAATCTCCTCATTGGAAACAAAGTGAGAAACCTGGCTGGTGTAAATGCTAATCACCTTCTGTCCCCATCAGCAGCCTCTGGCCTGTTGGTGAAAAGCTCCAGGACAGTGAAGCCTCGCCCCAGTGCCTGCTGGGAGCCGTCTGGCCTGGGTGACAATGACACCAGCTCCAGAACCACCACCGTGCTGAGCAGCCGCAGAGACGTATGGAAGTACAGGACCTACAGAACCACATGGGTTGAAAAGTATTGTTATAAAAACAACATGTTCAGAATGTCCATTGGAATATCTAATGTTAATGAACGTGATCTTAACAGTAATATTAATTTAAAACAAGAACAATTAATGGAAAATGCTACTACAGTACCACAAACATATTCATTGAATACATGTATGGCCGTATAGTATGTAATTCAACAGCTCCTAAAATAAGCATATTTTTCTTTAATCATCATGAAAAAAGGTGGCCCAAATGAAAATCACATCAGCAGACTGGATAGGGCATCAACTATTGATTGGTAAGAGGGAAAGAAAATACCCTCTCACAAAAAAGAATGGGCAAAGATGAACAGAATGAATGAGAAACCTGAATAAAAATGGCAATTTATTCTGATAATCAAGCAAAACAATTGTTTGCCTCCACAGCAAAAATTAAACATGGATCGTATCCCATACTTAGAAAGACAAAGAAAAGCTTTCTATTATGCAATTGTTGTGCTGCCTTTGATCCTCCGTTATGCCCGGGATGTTTGTTACAATCTTCATATTGCAGGTCTCCGAAAGGAAGGGGCCAAACATCCAGGGTTGGCAAGCATACCTGAATGGTTGAATGTGTGACTTCACAAATCTCGCATTCAGGAGGCGTGTATGTCCCTCTGGTGATGACACTCCTTAGGATTACATGGCTGGGGGGGGTTGTCCTCGCTATTTTTACCACATTTCCAAGGAAGAGGGTCAAACCTTTTGGGAGGCTGTTTGTAGTCGGTGCCAGGTAGGTGCAATTGTTTACAGACTCTGATCTGCCATTCAAATTGAAAATAATAACCCACCTACAGCAGAGCCACAATGATTTGCATGTACAAAGGCCTGAATATGATAAAAAGACCCACAAATTCTCTGTGATCCATTGGTCCCCGAGCACAATAACACCTGTGATTTTTCAAAGCCATAAAGAACATCATGACAGTGTCAACATAAAAAAAAAATGCCATAAGAAGACATGAGCTACCTTGAAATACAGAGCCAATTTCTCCCAGCCCACTGTGGCAGAGGCTGATCATCTTCAACCCCGGCCATCAGCCACCGCAGAGCAATATATTCAAATTTAGAGGCATTCCTATTTCGACCACATCAGTCTTTTATCTATGAGCATGGTGGGTTTAAATTACTTGTGTTCCAGATGCAAACATTGCTGAATACAAATGGGAAACGTGGGAGGGAAAGAGTATTGTCGAGCCAGGGTTTGATTCAGTTTTTTGTCTGTTTTTGTTTATTCACAGGACTTGCCAGCAAAGGATGTTGAGATTCACAAACTAGCTCATAACTGGTACCTCTGCTAAGATAAAAGTATTCTGCTGGAGCAGACTCAACAAAAACACATTTCTGTGACATCAACACGGGCAGTGAGAGGGTATATAGCAGGGGTCGTGGCCACGTGCTACCATTGGCATGCGGCACCGTAACCAGTGGCACACTAGTAATAAGTGGAATAAGTGTGCAAAATATTTAAATTTTATTTTTGGATCATGAACAAGACCGCCGCCAGTGCGCGTCTCCCTGTTACTTGCAGAAGGAAGCCATGTACGCAACGCAGCGCAGAAGGATAACTTCTAGGCCCCGCTCTCTTTAACTCCAGTCGACTTTCTGCTGCTTTCCTACGTGTTGAAAGGATCAAAATGTAGTGCTGCCGGAGCGCACCGGAACTCCGCGCCGGCACTTCACAAATTGCAGTACCAATAAGGAGCTGTACACATGCCGCAGTTTTTGCGTGGCTGTGTCCTTAGTTGAAAGCCCAGTGGCGATCTGCTCATCTGTCATACTGATCATACAATAACGCCATCTAAAAGTACAGTACAACTACTTCTCCTGTCAGACTGAGAGGCTCAAATAACCTCAGTGCAGGTGAAGTAAAGGTACACCTTTACATGTTCATTATAGTTATCAAAAAATAAGAGAATAAATGAAAAACAGGTATGAAATACTATGATAGTAAAACAAGAATACAGTTTAAAAGGGGAGTGATTTGTAAAATATCCATAAATAAAAAGAAAATCTGTTTACAGTTCTGTTTCATATGGGTGTTGAGAGATGTATCCATATATCTATTAATTATGGTCTTAAAGTGCACCAGATTGATGGTTTCAACTTCAATATTTAAAAAAGCCTTCCTGTTGTGTGATAAATCACATGTGGATGTTTTCATATGGATGGGAGCATACTTGGTGCTCATGTTTCTGTTTGTTACATTTAATTAGGGTTTGGTACCGAGAACCGGTTCCGGTTCGGAACCGGTTCCAACATTTCGATTCCAACGGCATCATTTAGAGATGTGAATTTCGGTTCCACTTTTCGATGCCTGAGGAAATGTTTCTCGCCGCTCTCCGTAGCCTACTGCATGACTGCAGCGGGGAGGGAAATGTAGCGTTGTACCTACACTTCCTACAGTGTAACCTGAGACCAGGGCCGGCCCGTTGCACTGGCGTTATAGATGTTCGTCTAGGGCAGGGGTCGGCAACCCGCGGCCCGCGGGCCGCATGCAGCCCTTTAAGCCCTCTGCTCTGGCTCCCTTGAGCTTAGACAAAAATGAAATAAAATAAAAGTATTTGTAGGACTATTTATATTTTGTTGCATGGTTGAAAATGTTTCGTATGTTGTATTTTGAGGTGATACTGTGACACATAAATAGAAAACGGTTTTAATTAGGTCAACTAAAATATGCGTCACATCCTGCTCCGATCCCGCGCGAGGGCCTTTTCTTGGAGGCGAATAACCTGACCCCCGGCTCGATGAGCGAACTATGGATAAATCAAAGAAAAGTACCGGAGGAACACAGGATTTAATTCTGCGTGGACAGAGTTATATGCTTTCACAGCAAACGATGCTGGTTTACCGGTATGTTTGATATGTAGAGAGAAGTTGTCAACGGTGGTGCAGCCTTTACGAGGGAGAGGAAGACAGCTGACATAATTCAATGGGGTATGTAGTTTATTTCAGAAAACACTTTTTGTTATATTCCATGGAATGCTCTTAACGTCCCGATAGCAATGAATATATTAAATGCTTTGACAATAAATACATACAAAAATTAATCTCTGGAAGCCGTAGCACTGTAAAAAGCACGACCAATCATCTGAGCCGGCCCGGCTAAAATAACTGGATGGCCTACCTGCCTGTCAGCCTTTCATCTGTGCACAAACTTATATCGTGCCCTCATTGGTCATGTGTGCGTTCGTGTGTGTTGGAGGAGGGACTCTGTAAGAAAGTCTGAAGGAAGAGGCATATTTTTTCCGGTTGTGTACTTTCAAATTCTAGCGCACTCGAGCTGGTTTCTCCATTCTTACCTTTAACTCTTTTTAGGGTGCAGATATATGTTTTATTTATTTCAAAGTGGGCCCATTTAATAATATTGTTTTCCCCTTCAAATGTGCAGAGGACTCCCCAAGTGCTGTGTTTAATTTATTTTAAAGTAGGCCTGTGTATTATCTTTAATTCTCCTTATAAAAGTTATTTGTTTCTTATTAGAGGTTAACAGTTTTATATCATGTAATAAATAGCCTAATAAATGCAAAAAAAACTGTAGTTTTTGTCTGATATAACAATAAAAAACTATGAAATATGTTTTGCGGCTCCAGACAACAAATGTTTTGGGAAAAAGGAGCGAAATGGCTCTTTTGGTCAAAAAGGTTGCAGACCCCTGGTCTAGGGCGCCAGATCTGTGGAGGCGCTGCGCTGGCAGCTCTGGGAGGAAAAAAATGTGTTTTGACTGTTGGTGCTCATCCTAATTGTTGGCCTTGATGTAACAACATTCATAATTAAGTAAATGTAACACCCTTTTCATCACGGTTACACGTTTCATTTCCCCTGTACGATGGGCGCTGTAAGTGATGAAAATGGGGGATGTTGGCTTATCTGGCAACCGCAGCTCACAGCCAAAGTGCGAGTGAGCGAGGGAGAGAGCAAGGGAGAAAGGGAGGGTGCACCGGTACGCGCTGTTGTTATTAGCATCTGGTGCTAGCTGCGCTAACGGAAGAAGAAGATGTTTCTACAATGATGTGGAGGAGAGTCCTCTCCAGTCAGACTGAGGCTGATAACTACAGCTCAGTGAGGTAAAGGACTCTGAGTGTTTAGATAGTTCACTTTAGTCTAAGTTATCTCAGTGGGTCTCAAACGTTTTGATCACAATTTATGTAAACACATATTTCCAAGGCTCTCCTTTATAATTATTGGGATAAAACAGGTTTGAAATCATTCCAATATATACTATAGGACAGTAAACCAGACATATTGTTTTAAACTGGAGAGATACAAAAAATATGCATAAATAAAATAGTAAAATAAGATATGAATGAACAACAAAAATAAAATACGTTACATATATTTGTTATTGGCTATGGTAGGTTATTGGTTATGCTCACATACTTATTTAATTATTAAAATGTAAACCGATCTTTTTCATATGGGTGTTTGAAGTTGTACCCCCTAGATCTAGTCTCTAGTAATTCTGCTTAAAGTGCACCAGATTGAAGCATTTGACTTTAAAATGTTCAAACCTTTCTTCCCGGTATGCCTGAGAAGGCAGATGCTTGTTTTTCTCAACAAGAACTGTTTTTAAAAGTTGGACTGTTGCACTGTTGTAGCTTCAGTGGTTCTCAGGTTACAGTTACATAGCTGTGAATATTACTGTAAACTAACCTGTGTAAAAGTTTCTCGAATAAATGTAATTTTTTTGGTGGAAGAAGCATGCATCATTTTTTTTACCCTGCCCCTCAAAGAATCGGAATCGAGAACCGTTAAGAACCGGAATCGAAAAGTAGAATCGGAATCGTGGAAATTCAAACGATACCCAACCCTACATTTAATTCACCCGTTTTGACATTTGCTGTTAACACATTGCAAGTGTATTGCTGAAGATTGGTGCTTAATCATCATTGGTGATTAGTGATTTCAACTCAGATGTGAATGTTTTCATAAGGATGGCTGCTGTATTTCTGGTGATTGCTTTTACTCAACTATTATGAAAGTGGTGTTAATATGTAAAGCTTATAGTGATAAAATAAAATAATCTAATAAGAGTGCATTGACATATACGTTACGTTGTGCCTCTTCACCTATACATTTTAGTTCTTACTCTTTCACTTAAATCCTAAAAACTTAGATCTTATATTTAAAACTTTATCCAAACCTTTCCCCTCTATGACCGCTCGAGGTTTATTAGAGGGTAACAGGTTGCAGAGAACGCCTAGCCCGGCCGGGGAGTGTGGAACGTAGTCACTGACCCACTCCTACCTCTGACAAATTCAGGTTCCAATGGGGACCTTTTTCTCTGTGTGTGCCTCTCCACCTCTGTTTCCTACTTCTTACTTGCTACCCTTTTCCCTCAACCTATCCTAAGGGAGTGCATGTATGTAGACACGTTAGTTTAGCTGCTATAGGCGTGGACTGTTGAGGGGGGCACCTTACTCCGTCTTTCTGGCTGTTATTATTAACCCAGCTTCCCCCAAATCTCTTTTTTATGTCCATATATACGCCGGGATCCTGAGTCGAGGCTAATCATGTTGCTGTGGTCGTGCTCCCATTTTCCCCTTTAACCTGTGGGTTTTCTCCGGAAGTTTTTCCTTGTACAATGTGAGGGTCTAAGGACAGAGGGTGTCGTATTGTCATACTGATATTCTGTACAAACGGTGAAGTCCACTGAGACAAATGTAACATTTGTGATAGGGCTGCACGGTATTGAAAAAAACTGACATCGCGATTTCCCTTCCCCCCCCCCCCCCTGCGGTTTATATTGCTGTTTTTTTAACCTGTTAAACCCCAAAGTCCCGGCGGGTACTTTACTTTTTTTTTCACGACAGTGTCTCAGGGGATCGTAATATTTAAGAACCTATTAATGTGTTATACCAGATTAACGGGAATAATCTCAGCTAACGATACAAACCATTTTTACCAAAACAAAACACAAGTCTCATAAGAAGCATCTAAATGACCCCTGAGCGAAAAATGCTAACGCACTGTGGCACAGAACTCAAGATAAAAGTACCCTTATTATTACTTATTGTAGCTGCACTTACAAGATATCCGATTAAAGCTGAGGTTCCACAGATTATTTAGGTATATAGTATCATCACTGAGTGATCTGAACTCGGACAGGGGAAGCAAACACAGACATCACAACACGTACCTTTACGTAGCTTCTAGGGGAGACGTCTCACCGTAGCTGTCAATCTGATCTGTTCAATGGCATTAATTAAAACGAGAAAGAAAAAACGCGGCTGAATCGGTTAATCCATAGGTTTTTAACGTCTCTGTATAAAAAAATGATTTAATTTATAATCCATAATTCCATTTTTATGTAAATATCGCAGAGCAAAAGTTAGCTGTTAATGGTAGCCACCAGAGTGGCTGCTGCTTCCGGTCTTGGCTATGCGGCAGTCCAGCGCAGTCTAACACACACACACATTACCAAATAAGGAGTGAGAGTGACGCGTAGCCAAAACCGGAAGCTGCATACACTCTGGTGGCTACCATTAGCAGCTAACTGGGCGACTGTGGCTGCGAGGGCTGCGAGGGAGTGCGGTCGTCTTTCAACCAGAAGGTTGTGGGTTCGATCCCAGCCCATGCAGTCAACATGTCGATGTATCCTTGAGCAAGATACTTAACCCTGAGTTGCTCCCGATGGCATGGCCAACGGTGTGTGAATGTGTATGTATGTTAGTGCATGTCCTAACATACACTGCTCAGTATGAATGGGTGAACGACATGTAGTATGTAAAGCGCTTTGAGGGGTCTTAAAGACAGTCCATTTACCATAACTGTGCTCCGATTTTTACATAAAAATGGAATTATGGATTATAAACAATTGCTTCAAAGCCACAGATACATTATCAACCTATGGATCAACCGATTCAGCCGCGTTTTTTCTTTCTCGTTTTAATGCCATTGAACACGTCTTTTGATCAGATTGACAGCTACGGTGAGAGGATCTCCCGTAAAAGCTCCGTAAAAAGGTACGTGTTGTGATGTCTGTGTTTGCTTCCCCTGTTGCGAGATCGGATCGCACGTCCCTGCGGTGTGAATACTGCGCATGCGCATACCGCGGTTATCGCCATGACACGGTATATCGTTCAGCCCTAATTTGTGATATTGGGCTATATAAATAAACATTGATTGATTGATTGATAGAGGTTATCCTGCTGAACAAAATGTGTAAGTATCATCAACGTCAGTGGCGGCTGGTGGAAAATATTTTTGGTGGGGCTGTTGATATAGTGAGTAAAACAAATGTTTTTGGAGAAATGACCCCTTAAAAGAACTTCTGTTGATGTAATGGCGCGTTTCCAGTAGGGATGGGGATTTGAAAGCAAGTGTATATTCGAATATTCGACCCCCCCAAAAAACGGTTAACCGGTTAACCGAAATGTACATATCCTATAAAAAAAAAATTGGGTAAACATTTTTTTTTTTTTACCCAATTTTTTTTCAATAATTTTTGGAAACAAATACATACATGTTCAAATAAGTGTAGAAACCAAGTCGAATTTATCAAATGTATTGAACTGGTGATCACAGTTTGACAGCTATAGGCCTACAGCTTTCATGTGCAGAGGTGATTCACAATCAGCCCAGCTGTAGAGAAGACCCTCGCAGCTGGAACGGAGGTTGTGGGTATAGCAAGGTATATTATGTATATATAAGTTTAATTTGGCATAGTTTGACCTCTACACCGCACTCACTAACCTGGTCGAAATATTTCCACACATTACTCCTTTTTGACGCCATGTCTGTTGTGTAGGACTCTTCTTAGAGTGTAAATAATTACCGGACTATGACTGGTAAAATATGTTGAATACCGGCAAAACTAAATCTCTCCAGTCAAAATGTCTATGTACTTTGCCGCCACACACGGTTGCCAAGCAGCGCTTATTGTTGTTTAGGCTGGCCACTCATGTGTCGCGAGTGTTGACAGGGGGCGGGGGAGCACGCTCATGAACTTCGCAAAGGCTGCGGAGCACATTTGCGCCACATTTGGGCCTAAGATGAGGTTTGAGTCTGCGTGATCTGCGTGTAGGGAGGGGCAGCAGCCATATCATTGGCTAGAACTAGCTATATCTGATGGATTTGGACATAAACAAGAGTGAAGTATAACCGGAGGCGAGAGAGAGAGATCAGCACCTGCAGCTTTTTAAAAATTGATAAAAATATTCATAACTCATATTCGAATACATGAATAATTTCGAATATTCGATTAATCGTTACCATCCCTAGTTTCCAGTGCAGCGCGGAGCTCGCTTTAATGCTGCGTTCAGACCGGACGCGATGCAAATATTCGCTTCGCTCTAAACGCTCCTATCGCATCACTCTAGTCGCTCGAGTTTCACCGCGGCTGCCAGCTGTGTTTACTCGCATCATTCAAACAAGACGCGCTGGCTCGGGAGCTACAACTACAACAAAATTAACATATTTTACCGTGATTAAATTGTAATACACGTTTCTAAATGATGCCGACATAACAACATACTGATACCGGTTAGTAAAAACCATGAATTAATGCTTTGACAAGTCTGCAGACAGACGGCAGGCGAAAAACCTTTTAGAATGCTTGTTTTCTGAATGGAGATTGGGTCGACCAGGCTAAGCTAACGTTGTATATGCTCACTCCACACTCATAACAACGGCCTACAGACATAAATAAACCAGCGACTGTATTCGCCATGACACAGACAGTGCCGAGCCGTGCGGGGCCCGTTTTTGGTTGCGTTTCCACTTGGCCTCGTACCGGCTAGCGGGTCCTAATTCACAGTTTTTCTGGCCCCATAAAATCGTGGTTCTAGGGCCAGGAACAACCAGGCTGAGTCGGGCTGAGCATGCTAAACTAGAGAGAGAATCGCTGGTAAGGGGGCTACAACTACAACAAGATGAACATATTTTACCGTGATTTAATTGTAATACACGTTTCAAAATGATGCCGAATTAACAACATACTGATACCGGTTAGTAAAAACCATGAATTAATGCTTTGACAAGTCTGCAGACAGACTGCAGGCGAAAAACCCTTTTAAAATGCGTGTTTTCTAAATGGAGCTTGGCTAAGCTAACGTTATATATGCTCCGACCGTCCACACTCACAACAACGGCCTATACAGACATAAATGAACCAGCGACTGTATTCTCCATGACACAGACAGTCTGTGGTTTGTACTCGTTTAACTTTTGTCTAGTTTCTGAACAGATCGTATCTGTCCCCGGCTGTTTGAAGAGCAAGCATGGGAAACAAAAGACAGCATTTACCTGTTTGCATCCAGCTAGCCATGCCTTTCTGGTGTACCAGCTACGTGAGTAGCCTCGTTGATACGTTTTGTCTTTTTCACGAGCTTGCTGCGATATATACAAATCGGGTTTGTCCGGTCCAAGGTCTTTAAGTATCAATTTATCTCCCAAACTTCTCCTTTCGAAAGGATTGGAGAGTAGCTCTTGCACGGAATTGGATGCGGACCGAGGTCCGGCGACTCCACCTGCACACGAAGCCATTCTCATACAACTACTGCGTCACCTTGGTCACTCACGAGTTTAAAAAACAACTCACGTCAACGCACGTAAGCAACGTGGGCGCCAACGTGAGCGCCAACGTGAGCGCCAACGTGAGCGCCCTCGTGACCAAAATATTTGCCGGCGCTGATTGGCTGAAATTATGTTTCGGCGGCACAGTTTACTAATGAGACTTTTGCAATGTTCTGGTTGCTTCTGTTTGGCTCGGGGGCTCCTTGCACGGCGCCCGGTAATGATAAACTAATGCCACGGGCAAGGCCAGGCAGGAAACATGTGACTTATCAGTAACTTTAGACATCGTAACACAATTTTAAACGAGATTGTATTGTAGATTATACATTTTACTAATACCAATTGTATGATATTTACGTTGTTTATTAAAAATAAAAATATATATATATTTTTTTTTTATGTGGGAAGAGGTGGGGCGGCGCCCCTAGCGCATGGGCCGGCCGCCACTGATCAACGACGTGCATTATTTTCTGCGATATTCCAAAATCCAATGGAAAATCCCAATGATTTTAGTCAAGGGAGCCCTTGCTATGCTTACACTCGAGTCGGACTACAAAAATATATTATCACTGAACCACTTTATGATGGTGATGTCCATTTTCTGGGCTGAACACATATTGTGTATGTTTGCTGAGCTGAGATTCAGACAGATATTCTAGCAGCTGTAAACACGCGCCGAGCTGAGAAAGTAAAAATATCCCCCATCCCAAGATGCATGCCATTCAGTATTTATGGACTGAAATCGTACTTTTCCTCAGTTTATTTATTTATTTCCCTTCAACTTCAAGTCCCACATTGAAGTCTCATCTGTGACTAAACTTCTCTTGAACCTATCCCGAGATGTAATACCTAAACATTGAGGGCCCGGATCTATATACCTTATATTATATTCCCCCAGGTTACCTCCTCTTGTGATAATGTGGGATTTGCATTGTGGTGAAAGACATAGCCCCCAGTCTCAGAGCAATCCAAACGTGGACATTGTTCGTGATGAATTTCCAATTCAAAAAAGGTAGATTTTCTTTTCATCTGCCTCGCTGCTTTGATGTACCTCCAAAAGTAAATACTGTGTCCCCACAGAACAAATATTTCCCTTGCTCAATTTACAGTAATTGAGATTTTCAAAGGATGAAGTCAATGCTCAAAGAAACTATGATTAGTTATGAATATTTTGAGATAGACAAGCTGGAATGAGGATAAAATGGTGGCAACTGTTTTGAATAAATATTGTAACTTAAATTCAGGATACATGAGCTGTTTTGCACAGGATTTTTCAGTACAGCATGCTTAAACTGCACCTTGTTAACCCTCAAAGGGCTTTTTTTCCAGTATTAACTCACAGATATCTTAGATGTACTATGTTGTTTGGAAACTGCTTTAGATTTGGGCTGAAGCAGGGCGATACTACGTCTGCGACCGAACTCGGGAGGTAGTACTGCAAATAAGGAATACATTTACTGTAAGGTTTGGACATTATCTAAAATAACACTAACTTTTGTCTGCTTGAACAAAGCTCCAGATGTGTACTATTTCAAAGCAAACACACACTGCACTCTTCCCCCAGAACTTTACGTTAAGGCAATGTTATGAGATCTCGCTCCTTCCTGACGCCACAGGAGATGTCATTGAGAAAACAGCTTGCATCGGCAGCAATGCCAGGCGCAGCATATGTTGGACCTAATGAGAGGTTATACTGCACAGCGACTGTCAACAAAGCAGTAATCGATTCTCGCAGGGGTAAATATCCAGCCCCCGCCCCCCCACATAAACACGTTTTGAGTCAAGTCAGGCGAATGGCAATGGGGTGACATTAAAACATCATTAGCAGAGAGGCATGTAGCTTGAAGTTGCTGTCACTGCCAACACCCGGACTGTCTGCAGCTTATGGGAGGGTTGTGTTGAGACCCCTTTGTGGGTGAGAAAAACAGAGCTATGACAGGATGGAGGCAAAGAAAGCGTGAGGAAGCGGTTGTGTGATATAACACTATGGTAGAAAAGAGTAAACGAAGAACTTTGTGATGGTGGTTCTGCCTTAAACCATTGTAGCTCTGTATTATAATAAACTGGTTTTACTTGCTATGGAACCAGGGAATACAATTATATTCTGGTACTAACCTTTTATCATACTGCCATAGAGAGAGAATATCATGTTATGTGTTGTGAAGGGGGAACTCTTTGGATAAGTTCTATAAGCCTAGAGCAGGGATGGGCAACTTTGATGGTGGTGGGGGCCACATAATTGATGTACTGGCCACCAGGGGGCCGCAGATTCACTTGGAACACACAAAAATGCCATGTGTTGTATGTAATTATTAACAAATATACTAAGTCTGACATCTTCATTGACATTTTACAATCAAAGGGAACATCCCCAATAAATGGGAACATCCTCTAATAAGCTCACTAAACAAATATCAGTTCACAGAAATGTTATTTCATTTGTACAAGTGGCATGTTTGTATTGAACAGGTTATTAAACAGTGGAATAAAGCTATTTTAAACTATTGGAAAGCACGGAAATTGTGTGTATTGAGATTAACCCAGACATTAGTTGTCTAACTTGAACCTAAAACACTTGTAGCCAGTCTCTGCATTCTCCTTATTCCACAATAAGGGGAATGTCAACACAGACACCTGTCAGCCCGCACTCTGCTGTTCCTCAGCACCACTCCCCCTCCCTCCCGCTGAAATTATGAATGAAAAGCGTAGTAATCATAGATAACACGGCAGGGTCCGTGACAGTTTGTTTTCATCTGATTTCAAATAAACAAAGTATTTTTAAGAATATTAAACTTTTTTCGCCAAATTCAGATGATAAATACAACTTTTAAGCTTGTAAAGGCATAATTATAAGAGGCAATTTAACGTCACAGCAGGCATAACAGCCGGTGTTTCTTGTGAGGGTTTCCCCGGGAAACAAACACAATACACAGAAATGCATCACAGATTATTTTGTGGTATTTGAAATCATGTTCGCAGCTCACGACGTAACTAGGAGGAGTCTAGTGGACGGTATCAGTACTACAAGTAAAACAAATGGAAAAAAAAATAATACTTTTTTTAATTTTTTTTTTTTTAATTAATTACGTTGTTTATAAATTAATATGAGGGCCGCAAAAAGAGGAGGTGGGGGCCGCATGCGGCCCGCGGGCCGCCATTTGCCCATCCCTGGCCTAGCGTAACTGTTCAAGATAGTAAAAGTCTCGAATTCATTGAATAAAATGAATACACATAAGTACTAACAAATATATATCCAGCACTATAAGCGGACTTATTGTCTACTGAAGAGGATAACAGAAGAGTCCTACAGCATTACTCATTGGTTGTTAATGTGTAGGACTATACAACTTTGATTTCGGAAGAAACTAACCAAAAAACTGGTGTTAAAGCTTCATAGAGTCCTATGACACTTTTCCACTGCAGGACCTAGCACGGCTTAGTACGGTATGGTTAGGCCTTGGTAGGCCAGGCTCACTTTATGCTGCGTTTCCATTACAGTTCAGTTACTGGTGTAGTAACTATAGTAACGCAGTGTAGGCGGGGCGAACTGCTGTGATGTCATCTTCGATGCGAACCACAAAACCAAAACATCAGCCGTTAGCTGTTAGCACTCAGAGCTCACAGCTCCTCATATATGTTCAGAAACTAGACAAAAGTTAAACAAGTACAAACCACAGAATGTCTGTGTCATGGCGAATACAGTCGCTGGTTTATTTATGTCTGTCGGCCGTTGTTGTGAGTGTGGACGGAGCATATACAACGTTAGCTTGGATCGATCCGATCTCCACACATGCATTTTAAAAGGTTTTTCGCCTGCTGTCTTGTCCGCAGATTTGTCAAAGCATTAATTCATGGTTTTTACTAACCGGTATCAGTATGTTGTTACTTCGGCATCATTTTGCAACGTGTATTACAATTAAATCATGGTCAAATATGTTCATTCTGTTGTAGTTATAGCCCCCTTAGCAGCGATCCTCTCTGACCATTCAGCAGTCGAGAGTATTTACATCACTAGTTTAGCATATTCAGCCCGGTTGTTGGCCCGGTAAGAACCTCGATTTTGGAGGGCCAGAAAAAAGTAGCCCTGAGCCGGAACTACCCCTAGTAGTGACCCGGCTTGCTTAAACTGTGCTACGTGCTGCAGTGGAAAAGCGCCATTAGAGGCTGTTGGGGGCCAAACAAGCAATTATGAACCTCTCATAGTGCTATCATTGGACTATAAAGCTGAGGGTAATTCTCCCCGCCCCCTCGAGGTGGTTATTCAAATGCCTGACTTGTGGGCAACTGGGCAAGCGCTGAAGGGGGAATCACAGGAAATGCACAAAACAAAAAGAGGCTGCAAATGAGCATTGGTTTTTGCATAGATATCCAAAGCAACTGGAGTGTAATTGACAGGGCCCTGGTGTTTGACCCCTGGAGGCTTCCCAAAAGAAAAGCAAACGGGGCATTTCCATTTCGCCAACACGCTGGATGGGAGGCTGGGAGAACTAGTGTCAGCTACCCGGGAATTATATAACAGGGCTGCTCTACATGTCTGCATGCTCGTATTTACCATTCACATGTTCTGTATGCAGCTGTATGAATGCATATGATTTGTGTGGACTAGAGCATAGCAATATATCCATATTATACCAATGTTGTCATGTGGAACTATATATCGTCTTATATTTTCGATGTCCTAATATTGTAAGTGTTATCTCTGCTTCTGGTTTTAAAGGTAAAGTATTTTTATATAAACCCTGGACTGTTGTCTTTGTTTGCCTTAACAGCTTAGTAATCAGATCCACATGATGATTATGTATCAAAATCATCATTGTGTGACATTTTTGTGAAAGCACCTATAGAGTGGCGAAGTCCCTCCCTTTCCGGTGGACCTCCATGGGACCTTATTTCGGAAAAATTATGTATTGAAGTCAATGGAGAGAGAAAGATTATCATTCGATCCCGTTTGAATTGTGCCACGAATTACACATATGATGTTTGTCAATTTAAAAAATAATTTCGCCAGTAAAAAAAAAAAAGATGTGTTGTAAAACTGTGAAGTAACAAATTTTTTTGTGTGAAACAGTCAATGAACTACATCTCTGGTCTTGCACAACAACACACGTCACCAAGATGGCCGTCACTACTGTCTTGCTAAACAAGGGATTGACTACCCTCACTATCACCACAATGAAACACGTCCAGAAGAATGTCATGCAAAGCTGCCTGCCTTCCTTTGATTCTCTCTGAACTGCCTGATCTGTTTAATGTGTAATGTCAACCATTTGTGCAGATAGCATGAAGTACAAAAGATCGCCGATGCTAATGTAGCATTAGCATTTCTCCCCCGGGCTTAAATGGTGTATTATAGAATGATCACACCGGTGTGACAGTACTCTTCAAAGGGTTCACGAAATATGACTACTACTCTTACTGTTTAACATTTTGGGTTACTTGATGTTACTTCATGTTAAGGCTAATAAAAATGACAAGGCTAAGGCTGTAATGCTAACTAACGTGCTTGCTACTAGCTAGGTAGCTAACTTGATCCAGCCACTTCTGGTCCTTTCATCAGCAGTGTGAGAAAAAGTTTTTAGAGAGTACTTGTCCATGGACAAGTGAGTTTGACAATTTACTTGTCCGAATACATTTTTCACTTGTCCAGAATGGACAAAAATTGGGGCCACTGGAATCTTCTTCTTCGTCATCGTATTTTACATTTTCCCACGGTTTTTACGACACCACTAACGTAAGTGAGCGATAAGATTTTACTGCATCACACATAGGGTTGGATATCGTTTGGATATTAACGTTTCCGGTTCTGCTTTTCGATTCCGGTTATTTTCGGTTCTCGATTCCGGTTCTTTGAGAGGGTAAAAATAAGTCAAACTGGGAGAAAAAGATATTTATGAAAACATTAAGTCAAATCTGTATTCCTATTTACAAATCACTTCATACTGTTTAATTTCTTACAGTTCCATCCATCCATCCATCCATCCATCCATCTTCTCCCGCTTATCCGTGGTCGGGTCGCAGGGGTAGCAGTTCCAGCAGAGAGCCCCAAACTTTCTTTTCCCTGGCGACATCAACCAGCTCTGACTGGGGGATCCCAAGGCGCTCCCAGGCCAGCGAAGAGATATAATCCCTCCACCTGGTCCTAGGTCTACCCCTTGGTCTCTTCCCAGCTGGACGTGCCTGGAACACCTCCCTAGGGAGGCGCCCAGGTGGCATCCTAACTAGGTGCCCGAACCACCTCAACTGGCTCCTTTCGACGCGAAGGAGGAGTGGCTCAACTCTGAGTCCCTCCCTGATGACCGAACTTCTCACCTTATCCCTAAGGGAGACACCAGCCACCCTGCGGAGAAAATTCATCTCTGTCGCTTGTATCCGCGATCTCGTTCTTTCTGAGATTTTCATACTTTCATAATTTCTTACAGTTATTGAATACAATTATATAAAAATAATCTATGCATTGTTTAGTTAGTTCTAGGTGCAGTTTGAGAATGTACAATTGGCCCAGTCTCCTCTGATGTTACACTGCAACCTGCCTGTGAGACAGAGTCCAACCACACATGTCCAACACATAGGACATAACCTAATAATAATAGATTATATTTATAGCCTATAGGCCTAGCGCTTTTCTACAACTCAAAGACGCTTGCACGCTTACACATGTCCTGCAATACACATGCTGCAGCTGCCCAGCTGCTCACTGTTTGTAAAAGTAAATAAATAGTATTTTCATTTCAATAATGTAGCTACTTTCTATACCCTGCTTCATAAACAATACTGACATCCCTGTGCTCCTCCGAGTCTGGGGGTCCGGGGATGTGAGGACAGTGCGAGGACACAGACAGGGAGGCTGCTTCACTTCATAAAGGAAATGGCGGTCAATATTAACAACACAGGAGCTAAAACGCTTAATAACCTTCATTACGTGTTAGAAAAAGAACATAAGAAAGTTTGACAAAGATGAGGCTGTTAAACGGGCAGCGGATCCGCTGTGTGTAGAAAGAGAGAGAGAGACGCTGAGCTGCACCGTGCAGCGATCAGCTGATACGGAGCATATGAGAGAGCTGCAGTCCGCAGGGCTCGGCCTCGCCTCCTGTCCTCACAACTCTTATTAATCCGGTACCGGACAACTGTTATTAGTTCCTACTCGGAACCAAGTTTTGCTTCCCAACCCTGCCACTGTGCTACACTTCCCTCCCCGCCCTGCACCCGTCTAACTGTACAGAAAGCGGCGAGATGCATTTCCTTAGGAATCGACAAGCAGAACCGAAACTAACATTTCTAAACGAACAATGGCGGACACGTACAATTTGCGAATGAGTTCTGCCTTTTGTAAACTGAATGTATCAATAATTTGTCAATAAACGTCACTTGTCCGCCGGACAAGTCAATTGACAGATCTACTTGTCAAATATTGTAAATAACACGTCACGGACGGTGGGACGTGTACTTTTTCGCACACTGAATCAGACGGGAAGCGAAAGAACGAGCAAGACCCATTGCTGGTATGATAACAACCTGGTACTAAGCACACAGGCATCTTGTTAAAGTTATCTTATCTTAGCTATCTCTTATATTTAGCAGAGGAAAACAATTGTGACATCACTTACGCGTAGAGATGTCCCGATCCGATCACGTGATCGGGTATCGGAGCCGATCACGTGATTTTCAAAAAATCGGGGATCGGGAGAAAAAAATCGGGGATCGGGATTTTTTTTTTTTTTTTTTTTATAAAATATTTTTTATTTAATATTACAAAACAAAAATGACCATGTTCACTTCTTAAAGTCATCCTGAGGACTTAGTTTTGGTTTAAAATTACACAACATCATGTATGTGTTGCTTTCTTTGGGCTTGTTTTCATAGACCTGGTTGCTTATTTCTCTGAAATCTGGCAACAGAGTGGGCGGGCGCAGTGTCTAATAGACAGTAGCAGTGAGCTAACGAGAGGCTACGTTCAGCTGGTGACTCGGGAGTCGGGACAGAGAAAATGTCAGGAGTTTGGAAGTATTATGAAATTGAAAGTGAAGGCAGTGTAACAGCCAGATACAATGTTTGCAAGGCAGAGGTTCCGCATGGTGGAAAGAACAGAGCTACGTTCAACACGACCAATCTAATACGCCACCTGAGAAACAAACACCAACAACAACACGGCGAGTACACAGCGGCCACTCAGGTAACGGCACTGAAACAACCAACACTTTTAAAAGGAAAGAGAAACTGCCCCAGAACAGTGAAAAGGCCAACACAATAACAGCCAAGATAGCTGAATTCATCGCGTTGGATGACCAGCCGTTATCTGTTACCTTTTTTTTCTCTTAATGCATTGCATAAAGATCGGATCGGGAAAAATCGGTATCGGCAGATTGTCAAAATCAAATGATCGGGATCGGATCGGGAGCAAAAAAAGGTGATCGGGACATCCCTACTTACGCGACTCTGGAATTTGTAGTCTTTCTAGTTGCGTATTTTTGATAGTCTTCTATTTCAACAGTTTTTCGACAAACTGTGACTTTTTTGACATGGAAATTATTTTTTAAGATTGACAAACATCATATGTGTAATTCGTGGAACAATTCAAACGGGATCGAAAGATACGTTTTCTCTCTCCATTGACTTCAATACATAATTTTTCGGAAATAAGGTCCCATGGACTGGAAGTAGATGGGCGTGACTTCGCCACTCTATAGTCAACCCTATCTTCACATTATTGATGACATTATTGAAAATAAATGTATATCTGATTTTCTTTATACCGTATGTCTATAGGTGGACAAAGGTTGACAACATACAGAATTTAAAAGAAAAAAATACATATACATTTAATACATTATATAAGTATTCATGTTACTCTGAGCTCCTACTTAGGTCTATAACTATTACAGCTCCTTCGGCCTGTACCCTAAGACTTTGTAGTTAAAGCAAATATAACCTCAAAGGCCTCGAAGTCCTGTGAAGCTTAGCAGGCACATGTACTCTGGAAGATTCTTGGCTGTAACGCTTTGATACTAGTTTTGGCAGCATAGCCAACGCCTTGAGGTGGAGGGAAGAGAGAGGGAGAGAAAGAGGGAGAGAAAAAGAGAGAGAACGAGAGTGGGAGATACAGTAAGTCATTTGACAGGCCCAAAACCAGCAGGTATCAGCATCACAAATCCTGTGAAATTCTGTGACTGTCACCAGCGTAGGAAGGATGAGAGATGATGATAGAGAGGCAGATAAAATGGCAGGGATGGTGGCTCGAGGCTTCCTTGTGGCCAATTATGTCACTGCTCGGTCAGATAGGACTAAGTATGCATATGTGTGACAGTTATCAAGCTCCACATTTGTGGAATCAGCTTCCAGTTTGTGTTCGGGCGGCAGACACCCTATCCGTTTTTAAGAGTGCGCTTAAGACCTTCCTTTTTGATAAAGCTTATAGTTAGGGCTGATTAGATTCAGCCCCTAGTTTTGCTGATATAGGTTTAGTTTGTCGGGGGACATCTTATTCTTCCTTCTCTCTGTCTATACCTGTGTACTCTCATGTTCCGATTAACCCAGCTTCCCCAAATGTCTTTCTTTTTGGTGTCTATATACGCTGGGATCCGGAGTCATGGATGATCCTGCGGTCCTGTGTCCTGGATCGCGAGCCCTGGATCTTGAGTCTTGGCTGTGGTCCTGGATCATAGGTCCTGGATGGATATCCTCGTGGATTCATCTTCCTATTATACACACATGCATTTTCAAACATTTGGACTACCTATGTTGCAAATGTATTATCTTTTCAATTTACACACGGCATCTATTGCACGTCTGTCCGTCCTGGGAGAGGGATCCCTCCTCTGTTGCTCTCCCTGAGGTTTCTCCCATTTTTCCCTTTAAACTGTGGGTTTTCTTCGGAAGTTTTTCCTTGTACGATGTGAGGGTCTAAGGACAGAGGGTGTCGTATTGTCATACTGATATTTTGTACAAACTGTGAAGTCCACCGAGACAAATGTAACATTTGTGATATTGGGCTATATAAATAAACATTGATTGATTGATTGATTGATTGATTGATTGATTGATTGATTGATTGATTGATTGATTGATTGATTGATTGATTGATTGAAGCAAATAGAGCTTCAATGAGAAGTCATCACAGGTCCAACATTCTTGAGCTGATGAGAAACTGACCTACTGAAAATCTACCCAAAACCTACTTCCAAATAACTTCACTAGCTGTTTAAAACGATCTGTAGTAGTGTTGTCACGATACCAACATTTCGGTTTCGATACCGATACCAAGTCAAGAATTGCAATTCCGATTCTTTTTCGATACTCCTTTCTTTTATTATTTTCATGATCAATACAATTGTAGTTTATCTGTTAAGTGTTTTCTTACAACATGGTCTCTTCTTTATACTTGAGTTTATGTGATTTCTTTGATAGTTAACTTTATATTTTATTAACATGTAATAGTACAGTAATATAAATAATTATTGACCAAATGTACATTGCAGATGTTAGCCACATTGGTAAGTTAGCTAAAAATATAGCCATATTAGACAGTTATCATTGCCATTAATTGCCTCGTCAAACTACGAAAACGTTCGTTTGTCACAAAATAAATTACACTTTTACATTACATTGCACAGCTGATGCTTTTTATCCAAAGCGACTTACAATAAGTACATTCGACCAGGAAGACACAACCTTGAAGAAAACAGAATCATATAAGAACATCAGGTTTCAAAGAGCCAATCGTTTCAAGTGCTACTCAACTGGCTTTAGATAAGCCAGTCCTTTATTAGTATATAAGTGCTCTGTTAGCAGTTCTTTGTTAATCATTCTATCGCTCGAAGTGGAGTTGAAAGAGATGAGTTTTCAGTCTGCGCCGGAAGGTGTGTAAGCTTTCTGCGGTCCTGATTTCAATGGGGAGCTCATTCCACCATTTTGGAGCCAGGATAGCAAACCCACGTGTTTTTGCTGATGGGAACTTGGGTCCCCCTCGCAGCGAGGGTGCAGCGAGTCGTTTGGCTGATGCAGAGCGAAGTGCACGTGCTGGGGTGTACGGTTTAACCATGTCCTGGATGTAGGAAGGGCCAGATCCATTCGCAGCATGGTACGCAAGTACCAGTGTCTTGAAGTGGATTCTAGCAGTTACCGGAAGCCAGTGGAGGGAGCGGAGGAGCGGAGTGGTGTGTGAACATTTTGGAAGGTTGAAGACCAGACGAGCCGCTGCATTCTGGATGAGCTGCAGAGGTCGGATGGCACATGCAGGTAGACCAGCCAGGAGGGAGTTGCAGTAGTCTAGGCGTGAGGTGACGAGAGCCTGGACCAGAACCTGCGTCGATTTCTGGGTCAGCAGGGGACGCATCCTCCTGATGTTGAAAAGCGTGTATCTGCAGCAGCGGGTTGTAGCAGCGATGTTTGCAGTGAAGGACAGGTTGTTATCCAGGGTCACACCCAGATTCCTTGCAGTCTGGGTCGGGGAAACAACAGAGGTGCCGATGTTGATAGTCAGGTCAAGAGTGGGACAATCTTTTCCCGGAAGGAAAAGCACTAGAGTTTTGTCAAGGTTGAGCTTGAGATGATGAGCGGACATCCACTGAGAGATGTCAGCTAAACAAGCAGAGATGCGTGCGACCACCTGGGTCTCTGAGCGGGGAAAGGACAGAATTAATTGGGTGTCGTCAGCGTAGCAGTGGTATGAAAAACCATGCGGGCTAATGACAGATCCGAGCGAGTTTGTGTACAGGGAGAAGAGGAGGGGACCAAGAACAGAGCCCCGAGGGACCCCTGTAGTTAATTGACAAGGGTCAGACTCGGACCCTCTCCAAGTTACCCTGTAGGTGCGGTCTTTGAGGTATGAGGTGAGGAGGGAAAGTGCAGAGCCTGATACTCCAAGTTCTTGAAGAGTGCGAAGGAGGATCTGATGGTTCACCGTGTCGAATGCAGCAGACAGGTCCAACAGGATGATGACAGAGGAGAGGGAGGCTGCTTTAGCAGTGTGCAGTTCCTCAGTGACAGCAATGAGGGCAGTTTCTGTGGAGTGACCTGCCTTGAAACCAGACTGGTGCGGATCCAGAAGGTTGTTCTGATGGAGATAACAGGAGAGTTGTTTAACCTGTTAAGCCCGAAGGTCCCCGCCGACGGGGACCCTGATTTTTTTTATACACGCTCACACAAATATTTTTAATATTTTTTTAAGAATCTTTTTTTTTATTTACATTTTTTTAATTTTTTTTTTTTTAATGGAATGAATACCTATAGTGATTATTCAATGTAATACAATGATTTTTATAGTCTGGTATCTGAAAAAGGTCAAATGGCACTGATGGGCCCAAATGGGCCCAAATGTGCCCAAAGCTTATTCCGCCTGGACTTTATTTTCATAAACCTCTCTAAAAAGGTCAAATGTCACTTGTTTTGCCTCAATCTTGATACAGGGTACTTATTATATGTTATAATTTGGATTCCTAAAGCTTTTAGGCTACTAACCCATCATTCAAGGTTGGTCTTCACTATAAGTAATGGGTTTTCTTTAGGCGGAGACAGGAATTTACATTTTTTTGCTATGTTCCATCTGAATTTACTCTGACACAGAAACATCTATATTGATTCTGACACTTCTACATCCAACTCACAGATGTAACCTTGCTTTGATAACAAAAAATATTCATATAAACCTTTTAGAACTGAAGTTACAGTCATTTGTTCTGGGAATGTCATTTTCGAGCCTGAAACCTGAAAAACAGGCTCGGGGTTTAACAGGTTAAAGACAGTGCGTTCAAGTGTTTTAGACAGGAACGGGAGGAGGGAGACAGGCCTGTAGTTTATAACGTCAGACGGGTCGAGAGTGGGTTTCTTTAGGAGAGGGTTTACTCTTGCCTCCTTGAGACTGTTTGGAAAGTGACCAGAAGTTAGAGAAGTGTTGATGAAATGGGTGAGAAACGGTAGAATATCAGGAGCGATAGTCTGAAGGAGGTTTGAAGGGATAGGGTCCAGAGGACAGGTGGTAGGGCGGGCAGAAGAAATGAGGGTAAGAACCTCACTTGGCGAGAGAGGGGAAAAGGAGGTTAGTGTGCCGGTTGAAGGCTCAGGTGATCCAGCGGTGAGTAGAGGTGAGTCAGAAAAAGAAGAGCGAATATCGTCAACCTTTTTTTCAAAGTGTTTAACAAAGTCGCTTGACAGAAGGGAGGAGGGGGAAGGGGCTTTGGGGGGGTCCAAGAGGGTGGACACTTGTTTGACTTAGATTTGAGGGCATGGGCTTGAGCATGATGTAATTATGTTATCTATCACATTCGCTAACCTGTCTGTCTTTAAATTCTTTAAACAGCTCTGGATACCGGTCGGCTAGGTGCTTAGCCAAGTCTGATGTGTTGGCTCCCTTGGTTTGCAGGGATCTAAAACATGTCTTACAGACAGGCCTCGTGGTGTCCGTAGGCTTGCCCTCACTGTCAGAGATATAGCTAAAATACTTCCAAATTTCGCTTCTGGCGTCTTTTTTGTCAACAAGCCGAGGCGCAGCGGCAGTCTCACTCCCACTTGCAGCCATGCTTCTCGTTTTCTCAAATGCTCTGGCAGCTAGCGCGTGTACGAGAGAGGGGAGGGACTTAGAGCATGCTTGAGAGGAGAGGGACTGCAGGCACGGCTGCAGTGCAGGGAGTGGAAGCAGAGCGCTGAATACACACGGCTCTTATTAAAACAGCGCTTTCTCACCGGAGTACTTTTCCCCGTCATTCTTAAAGTAACGATACTAATGAAACGGAGGAATCGTAACGTTTTTAATGGCAGGGTATCGCGTTACCTTTCAAGTATCGGTACACCGTGCAACACTAATCTGTAGTTGGAAATAGACAAAAAGCCAATAAAAGAAAGAACGTCAGAGTTGTTCTGAATTAGACTGGAGGATAATTCATCAAAAAAAAAGAGAGAAAAGGGGAAAACTGGCAGCGTACTAACAGGGGAGCAATACATGTCCCAAAATCAATGTAAAGTCTAAAAAATAAGTCCCAATTAGTCTGAACATAACATTGGAATGGCCAAATTCATAGCTTTGAATCACTTCCACCATCTCTATTGTTTGTCAGCAATTCAAATGGTTTGCTGCTGTTCTCATTATTGCTATGTAGGTGGGTTCAAGATGGAGACATCATCTTCCTTTGGCAGAGCCAGTTGAATAGAAACAGATAACACAAGATATGGTCATTTAAAAAGAAAATGTGGATGGAATGGACGTAGCTTAACAGGTAAATTCCAAAGAACAACTTATTAGACCAGCTTGAAAAATGATACATCAATGGTCCAAATGCTAATCGCCTCTATGCCAACTAAAAAATACCTCAATATGACAGATAAATCAGTAACTGCTGACTGATCGGGGCAAAATAACACCACCTCCAAAGAGAAAACTTCCCTTTAACATGGTGGTGGTGGTTATGTGAAGTCCTATACTTGGGATTATAACGTCTACTGTCTCTCAAGGTACATAGGGTCTTAAACTCAGGGTTCATACACTTTTTCAATGACCTTTACTAATTTTCCATGACCAAAAAAAAATTACCACTGAAAATGGTTTATTTGAACATGGAACAGGAAAATAAGGTCTGCATATGAAACATGTAGTGCCTATCTAAAACAAATCAATTACTAGCTTCTACACGTTAAAGCAACTGTAGTCAGGGAGGCAAACTCATCAGGTATGAAAAAGGTGACAAGGACCCGAGCCCCCGACCCCACGGAATATCGGCTTTCAAATTAGGAATAACAGGATTTTAGCAGTCAGAACAACTAAAGCAGCAGGTAATAATAACAGAAACGCAAAAGAGTCACATCTAATAGAAATATATAAAAGCATTTATTTGAATTGTGTAGCAGTCAGTTTATAATTTTGGCAGCACTGTTGAGCATTTTGAAAATGTATTTTCATGCCTCTGCAAGGCTTAGTCTTTCTATCTGTATAGCCACTGGTGTAAAGTAACTAAGTTCATAAACTCAACAAGTACTATACGTGGGTACAATTTTGAGATACTTGTACTTTATTTAAGTATTTCAATGTTTTGCTACGTTGTTCTTCTTCTCCTCTACAGTTCAGAGGTAAATGGTATTTAATACCTTTAATGATGTGAAATATAATCAAGTGTTGAATCAGACTTTAGTTCCACCTGCAGTAAATCCACAAGCTACCCTGCAGTATACAAAGTCATTCAAACTAGCTGCACCTTTACCAGCTTTGAGAACACTTTCATGATCAATCATTATAAAACATATCATATATATTATTCTGAAATGGACCAATCTGCACAATGACTACTTTTACTGTCGCTACTCTAACTATATTTTGATGATCATACTTTTATACTTTTACTTGAGGAACATTTTGAATGCAGGACTTTTACTGTAACAGAGTATTCCTACACTCTGGTACTTCTACTTTTACTCAAGTACAAGATCTGAGTACTTCTACTTTTACTCTCGCACAATATCTATACTTATACCACCTCTGTTTATAGCCTATGAAAAAAACTATTAGAAAACTAAAGCTAAAGCTAACGTTAGCAGATAGTGACAATGTATGCTAGCTAGCTAGCTCAACAACGATTCCTTAAATGATATTGCGACAAAAAAACTTTTCAGTTCACATCACGCTCTGCCGCTCTGCTCTGAACACCTGAACGGCCCGTTCTAACAGCTGTTCACCAGCGGTGCAGTCTGTGCCACAGTGACTCCGCACAGTTAACGAACACACCGTAGATAATGTAGCTGACCCTCATCCCGGGGGCAGCAGAGTTCAGCCGACAGGCAGGAAGACTCGAGCACACAGCTCGCGCTTTATTAAAAGATAACACCATGCGCGTCATGATGGCACATAACAGCTTGAGACCGCAGATTATTTCGGCGATTAGATAAAATGTAAATTATATTTGACGCAACTTTAGTTACATTTCCATGACTTTTCCAAAACTTTGGGAAAAATATTGTTTTCCATAACTTTTCCAGGGCCTGGAATTTGCATTTTGAATTTGCATGACTTTTCCAGGTTTTCAATGACCGTACGAACCCAAACTATGACTCAAGAACCTTGAGATTCAGGTAGCAGTTATATCCCTTGCTGAATTGTTGTTTAATTTAGATCCTTAAAAAAATGCCAACATCTTAAGCATTATACACTCTTTGACACTTTTTATACTGTAATCGGGGCTATTTTGCAGAATCAGAGATGTAGAAGTGGAGGAGGCAGTAAGTAAAAACCTGAAGCATGACAGGTACAAAAAGAACGAGCAGGGTAATGGAGCTGATTGCGAGGCTGAAGCCAGAAAATATGTTCTTTTCTATCACCGGAGAAACTGGTGCGAGGAAATAAAGTAGGTTGGACTCCATTAATGGAGGCAGTGAATGTGTCCCCCGAGGTGTGCAATGTGGCTGAAGTAAGAAAAAGAAGGGGTTTGATATAAAAGTTTATGTCTAAACTAGGGGTTTAGACATAACAGCCAGCTTTGTCCTCCTTCTGGGCCTGGCTCCAGAAGGGGACCCCGGGCTTCCTCCGGGCCGGGTATCCTCACTTCTTGTGTCGTCTTTCATGAGGTCTTTTGAACCATACATGTGTTTTGAAGGTAAATCAGTTGAAAGCCGAAGTTCAATAAACATCCCAATCCCCTATGCTGAAGTTGCAAAAACAGCACGATCTATTGATCCAATTCTATCAGCTTCCCAGTTACACAGGGACGCGGGAAGTCAGTCAGCGTGCAGCGTCTCACAGCGGAACTGTGGTGCGGACTGCGGAGGGGGGGCTGCGAGTGAAGCCTCGCAGTGTTTCAGGTTGATATGTGAAGCTCATTAGCTAATGTATTTAGCAAATGTTTAGCAAAATATTAGAAGTGAGGCTACTAGTCCAACGTTAGGTCTACTGTAATAGCCTCACTTTTAATAGTTTGCAAAACATTAGCTAGCACTAGTGTTTTGCAGTTGCTAGCAGTTTATTGGGATTTTATGCTAGACAGACAGGCATTGTTTTGATATAATAAATTAAGCATTATTGTTAGTTAAGCATGTCAGCCTGCAGCCCCACTTCTTGTCTCTCTCTAACTCATAGCAGATGGCTGCACTAAAGAAAAGGGCACAGAGAGGAAACCAGTTGTAAGATGTTTAAAAGTTCATTAAACATATGCTTAAATGCATTTCAAAGAAGTTGTGTTGGAGTTTGTGTTATTCTACATTTTGACACCAAGATTTTCTGATTTTACTGCAAATGTATATCGGTTCCAAATATCGGTTATCGATCTCCTTGATTACTAATAATCGGTATCGGTATCGGCCTTGAAAAAGCCATATCGGTCGATCCCTAGTCTAAACAGAGATAGAAAAAAATAACAGGTGGAAGGCAGGGAAAAGCCGATTTATCAGCCAAAGATGAGGACTGCAGGATTTATTGGAGTAACAGCCCAATTATGTGGAATCCCTCCAAGGAATAAGCGTGACATTAATACGAATTTCTATCCAGCAAAGACTTTTATCGACCAATTTTCAGAAATCTCCATCTGAAGGTTTTTTAGACTAACAGCCAGTAAAGCTATTAAAAGGTTACAGCCGTGTCATTGTAAATGAGGATTAGCCAGCAGGTATACAGCTGAACCTGAATACTAAGAATAAAATGTGAATAAAAACTGAAAACTGTCAACAAGCAATTGCTGGTTTATGACAAATGATAGATTCCTAATCTTAATTTAAGTAGTTGTTTGATCTGACAGTTATAGGTTATTCTATGTGATCTAATTTTGAAAGTTTATATAACATTGGTTATATTTCCATTCCATTATCCTCCCCTGAAACTGTTTAGAGGCCTTTGGCTCAAAAGGTTTGTCGAGGGGGAATTTAGCCTTTCTGATAGTGATTACAAAAATGTGAAGAGTTACAAGAATCACAGTTGTACTAACTTTAAACTTTAAATATATTAGGAATGCTCCGATCGCCAATTTCGGGGCCGATCGCCGGAATCAGTATCGGCCGATACCGATCGCCGATCCGATCGCCGATCCGATCAAGTGGGTGGGGCCTAAATGGAAGATTTAAACATCAATTTAAATCTTCCATTTAAAGTGATGTTTAAAACTCAGTTAATGGGGCTCATTCACTGGAGCTTCCACAAACAACAATCAACTTAATTATTACATTCAAATGATGTACATTATTCAAGTTTACATTCACTTTGGATAATAACACGGGAGAAATGAGCGGAAGCGCTCTCTTTTCCTCTCTCCCTCTCTCTCTCTCTCCCCCCCTCTCTCCCTCTCCTGACAGCCTGTCAGTATTTCATGCAGCTCACTGATCCAGTAATGAGTGACCCGACAGTGAAGAATAAACATATTTATAACTAGTTTAGCTTGTTCCAGAGGTAGATAAAATAGCTAAGTGTGTTAGACCTATCTCTTGTGTGTATCGCTCCGCTTACCGGTCCGGCGGGCGGAGCTGCAGGATTTCTGCTTCACACACGTTGCATTCCGCTATTTTATTGTCTTTTTCGGACACCTTAAAATAATGCCAGACCGGTGAAGCCATTTTGGCGAGCTTGTTTTGCCCCACGCAGAGAAAAGTGTCATGTATTTTACGTCATGCGATCGGCTCTCGCGATCGGCATGTTTAGAGAGCACCGATCAATCTGTAGAGAGTGAGTATCGGCCGATCTCGATCGGTGACCGATCGATCGGAGCATCCCTAAAATATATTGTATATTTCAAGTGCCACTGTGAAAATACACCTTTATAATAGAAAGAGGCAAACTCTCAACAGTACAATATGGGAAAGAAAGACACTTACAAAGAACGATATTGACTGTAAACTGACTAGGGTTTAATAGATTAAGTTGAAACTGACTACAGTCCTGAAAGCAGAGTGATTGTTGACTGAGTTATATTTGTCCGGACAGGTTATATGCCCTGGATCACAGCCAAGGCGGGAATGAGACCGATAAGAAATCAACAAGATAAAAGAACCATTGCAGTGCAGTCATTCTGATATGTTCCTTATAGCTAGCTTCAATGACGGTTCAGACCCATTGTCAGCATCAACTCTGACTCCAGTTTCAATAGTGCATCTCTGCACACAACCAAAACCTCCTAATCAGCACAACTCCCATAACCTGTTTGTCACTGTTACTCGTTTTGCTGTTTCGGTGCCTCTGGTGTTTGCTGCCTTGTCCCTGACTCCAATGAAATATTCTGCATTCAACAATATACCCACTGACAGATCTAAGTGCTTGCTGAGTAAAGTCTTGAGTTTATCACCCAGGTTCTGGTCTCCTGACATTTGTTTTATTTCTGTGTGAAATGCCTTACAGACAAGCTGCAGGTACTGACAGTGAATGTTATAGATGCATCACAATAAGAGAGGAATGCAGGAAGTATACAACGATGAAACGATTGGAGGAACACTGCCAGACTTCACATTCAAAAAGGTATTCTGAGAAGGTGTATTGCGACAAAGGCTGATGTTGATATGTCAAAGGCTGGAAGAACAAAGTACAAGACAGATCTCTTTCTTTCTCTCTGTCACAAAGTTTCTCTTTCCATCTCTACCCCACACACAGGCAATGATGTGCGTGCATGCGTGAAAAAAGGACAGAAAGATAAATGATCTAGGGTTGGCAGAAGTAGGAATAAAGTCAATACACACACACATAGACCTAACACCTCCTCGAGGCTCTCATCTCTCCATACTGTCACCTCAGCACTCGGCAGTAGCTCTTGTGGCCCTTGAATCCCTTCGATCCCACACACACCTACAGTATATAGATGTGTATTACGGGGTGTGCCACTTCAGTGTGTAAAGCTGTTAAGCAGCAGCTGCTTCGCTAGATGTTTGGTCCCCTTGGAGCTGAAATATTGATCAGTTCTCGGGCAAGGCAGCAGGGCCTGCGCCCCCACCATGCCCATGTATAATTGAAGTGTATATCTCTTAGTGTAGCATGCCAGCAGGGAGAAGGAATTAAGCCCCGAGGTAAGCTGAAGGCCTGTCTATGCTGCCCAAGTAGCTCTTTTGTCCATCAATCATTCGACTTTTAACACAGGCTGGTTTCATGGGCTCCCTACTTTTATTTTAGGAAGTGCTATGCCTTGTAAAAAGAGAATGGAAGACAGAACATAACGAGACTCAATGTAGGTTCTTGTTTTACTGCAGGACATTTATCTGGAATTCACGCAGTTTAAATGAGGACACCTTGGTGCCACTCAAGTCAATATGTTAAAGGATTAGTGTTATTATTATTTATTTTGTATGGGCAAGAAATCTCGGGAAGAGACCAAAGCCAACAATCTGGTCTCAAAATACTTTGACTTCCAAGAATGTACTACAGTGATCGTGATAACGATGCTTTATGCTAATGTTTATTATCATTTGAACAATGACAAATATTCTCATGAATATTAAACACAACAACCTCTGAACATTACAAATATTCGCCTCAATCCAACCTGGAACCTCTCCGATACCATAATACAATACAAATGGTGTGTGTGCGGCTCAGAGACACAGGGATTTATGTTTTTCAAAAATAATCACGTTACAATCATGTCAGGTTTTTGATGGATTTAATTAAGTCTTGGATTGCAAAGTATGAATGCCCTCTAGCAATTTTCAGACGATATATACGTGTGTAAAGTTTGTGAAGGCAGGAGGAAAAAAGCTTCCGCGATCACCGTGTCATCTGTTCCTCCAAACCCCGCCCCCTCCCTGAAAATAATGAGTGACAGGCTGATAGTGACCCGATAGAAACTTTGTTATTCACTTAATCACTGAGATATAATGAAGCTAACTTAGTCTCATACATTCATGGGATTTATGCAACAGTAAGACAAAGAATGTAAGTGTGCACCCATATGCAGTATTTTAGTTGTTATATGCTGTTGTAAATACTCCTGTTGTCTGCTGTGTTCAGACTCAAGTCCGGTGTGTGATGCCACATTCAGTATCCTTTTTTTAACAGAAGGCCGTTGCGAGAAGCTGCAGCTAGACTGTAGAAGCATTCTTTTTTTGGCTAGACCTATACAATTCATTTATTTTGGTTTATAAATTAATGTCAAGACATTTATGTTATTGATTTCTGAAGCACTTTCTAAATAATAAAAAGAGAGTTCATATGTATTTACTGCATGTATGCATTGATGAAAAATAAGCCATGTGCAGTAATATAGAAAATTGAGGATGCAACACATTGGTATGAATCGTGATGCATCGGGATATCGAATTGAATCGAATCGTTGACAGGATAATCGTAATCGAATCTAATCGTGAGACCAGTGAAGATGCACAGCCCTAATATACATACATACTAGGGGTGTAACGAAATTATTCGGTACGGGCCCTTCGGTTCGGTACACGTGTGTACCGAAGTGTACCGAACGAATATAACGTTAAACGTAAAAAATTGAGAACGTGAACAACTTCTTTGAAGTACTCTCAGGTGCTGCGTCGCAGCATTCAGAGTAATTTGCTCCCATTGTGTTCAACTCATAGAGCGAGCAGGTCATTTCATTGGACGAGCTGGTCAGAGGGATGCGTTCAAATGTAGTCAGTAATTTGAGGAACTGTCGAAATGGCGAACGCAGATAAAGTTGAGCTCGAAAATCCTCCAGCATCATTGAAGTCTCCGGTTTGAGAACATTTTGGTTTCGCAGTTACGTACAAGGATGACGGACAAAGACAGGTGGAATGAACCAAAGCTGTTTGTCGGCATTGTTCAACGAAAATTGGTTACACGGCTGGCAATCAGCTGGCAATACATCAAACTTGCACACTCATTTGAAAAGGCATCACCCGAACGTGAATATCACCGGTACCAAAAGACTGAAGTGCAAACCCAACTCCCACTAGCATGTAAGCCTCCACCCAGAGATGGGGACTCGAGTCTGCGACTCGGACTCGAGTCGCACTTAAGTCGCACACACAGAGACTTCAGACTTGACTTGGACTCGTGACCAAAAGACTTCAGACTCGACTTGGACTCGTGTGTTGGGACTCGTGAACAATCATTGTGTTTTTTATTTTTGGCGTATTAAAGGTGGGGTAGGTACATTTGAGAGAAACCGGCTCGAGATCGCTAGAATTTGAAGATACACAACCGGAGATAATCTGCTAGAGGCTGCTACTTCCTTATAGAGCCCGCCTCCTCCAACACACACGAACGCGCACATGACCAATGAGGGCACGAGATAAGTTTGTGCCCAGATGGAAGGCTGACAGGCAGGTAGGCCATCCAGTTACTTTAGCCGGGCTCATTACGCAGACGTGCGCGCCTCTGTTACTACCTCGTAGTAACACAATGGCGACCGGCGGCACACCTGCGGCTGTACCGCTTGTAATTAGGTTCAACTACAAAAACTTTGAACAAAACGCCGGCGGCACCAACAAAAGGAGCGCACACTGCAAAGTCTGCAATATCAAAATCAAGGATGCTGGCGCAACAACGTCGAATTTCATCAGGCACTTGAAAACTCACCCGGAGAGATCAGTCACATTAACGCATATGGACGGTTAGCAAACATGTTTAGCTCAGCATCAGCTATGTAATGTTAACTTAGCTTGCTACTAGCTTTGTAACTGAATATTTGAAAAGATTAGTGAATTGCTTGTCACACTTGTTTGAGTTGAGTGGCGTTGACATCCAACTCTTGACATGACATAAAAAGGTCGGTAACGTTAATCATTACCCGCTTTTAAGTACTTTTAACAGTTTCCCTGCGGGGGATTAATAAAGTATTTGTGATACTGATTTCTGATTCTGAATTGTTTTGCTTATAAGTTGTTTGCATTTAGCTAAAGTGTGATGTTTTTCCTCATATTGCATTGCAATAGCCTGTTTAAAGTGATCATATAACAAACAACTAATCAGTACTGATACTGTATGCTAATAGATATAGGAGTGATAATAACACAGTAAATGCTTTGAATTTCTTAGATATAGCTGTGCAGTACTCTTAACAGACTGGATAGCAGCAGACAATAGAAGGCTTATTACAACCAGAAGAGACATGAGACTTTTATTTTTTTAGAGACTTGAGACTTGACTTGGACTCGTGACCAAAGACTTGAGACTTGATCAAGTCTCACCCCACAAAGACTTGAGACTTGACTTGGACTTGCAAAAAAAGACTTGTGAACATCTCTGCCTCCACCACTCGCAAAAACTTCAGACCGAGCCAAAGCTATTACAAACGGCAAATATCCTTATGTTGCCATGTTAGCAAAGCGCTACCTGGCTGTATCTGCTACTACCTCTGTCCCTAGCGCAGTGGTTCTCAAACTTTTTCTGTCATTCCCCACTTTGAACAGGTGGGCCTTTTCAAGCCCCACCTGTTCCTCATCGCTCCAATAAAATGGTAGGCCAAGCTTAAAATTGTCAAATGTATCGTTCTATAACAGGGGTCTCCAACTTTTTTTAGGATGAGGGTTACTTTCAAAAAATAAAACAAGTCGTGAGCTACTTTTACTCCTCTTTTTTGTTTTTTCGCAGTGTATATATTTAGCACATTTTAACATTATTATATGCTACCTTTAACCTTTGAGTGCTGTTTGGGTCTGTGGGACCCGTTTTCAGTGTTTACTAAAATAAAATGTATGCAATTTAATTATTTTAACCTGATTTATTTGGTGGTGGACGTCACATCCTCGAGGGTCCGCGGGCATGCACCCCCAGGAAGATTTTTTTTTAAATGTTGAAGTTGAATGCATCAATCTGGTGCACTTTGAGCTAGGGCTGCTCAATTAAATCGTATTTTAATCGCAATTACGATTTTGGCTTGCAACGATTATGAAAACAACAAAATCGAAATAAAACGATTTTATTTATTTTTTAAATAGGTTTTTCAGTTTAATTATACTTAAAGTTCAGGGTAATCAACTGTTAAAAACATACTTTTCAAATTATTTTCTTCAATAAATTGATGTTTTTCAAAGTAAATCGTTAATCGTTTTTAATAATCGTGATATCAATTATTGACCCAAATAATCGAGATTATGATTTTTGCCATAATCCAGCAGCCCTACTTTGAGCCCAAAATGAATTTATGGATACAGCTCTCAACACTCAGATGAAAGGGAGCTGTATACTTTTCAATAATCCAAACATCTTTAGAATATGATCACAACAAATCATTTAAACTTGTTTATTCTTATCTTATGTTACCTAGTTAGCATTCTTTCTTTTTATTTATGCATATTTGACTAATCACTCCCCTTTTAAACTTTTTACTGTCCTATAGTACACATTGGAATGATTTCTTACTTTATTTTGTACAACTTTATTAAATAGATAAAAGGTGTGCTGTCTCTCTTGCTCTCTCGCTCTACATTGCTTTTCTTCCCGACTGCAACGCTGTTGTGTGTGTCTGTGAGAGCGTTTCACACGTGTGTATGAGAGATTTTTACCAGTGGCGAGCCTGTCTCTGAGGGCCTAAGATATTCTACAAAATAATATTTAAAAACATTAAAACAAATTATATTTTTCTTTATATATTTTTTTTAAATATGTTTTTAGTAATATTTGTCAATAGTTTTACCAAAAATAACTTGATTAAAATTGTATTTAAAATAACATTTCCAAAGAAATAAATCCTTTGAATCTGCCTATTCAGTTTCTGTTTGAATGTGAAGGGTTAAATGAAAGAAGCTCCTCTCTGCGAGTCTGTGAAGACAGGAGCTGATTGGACGTCCAGCTATGAATTCACAGAGGGCCAGCTATATAGTAACTGAACGAGAGTAATGTCAAATGACAGTACAATTGACCAATCATATCTTCCCTCTAAATGGGTGGGCTTTATTATCGCGGACTTTATGACAAGTTCCGCCCGCTGTGAAACGTTTGTTTCCATAGCAACAACAACTGTCAACAGCGTAGACTCGCCTTCAAAATAAAAGCATGCAAAATTACACTTAAGACATACAACTGCAACAAAAGTAACAAACACAATGCAATATCCTTTTCAATTTCAAAGAACACAAATTGGGTTATCTACAGGTGTTGTTTTGTGTGGTAGAGGGTCGCTTTTCATTGATACGTTTTTGCACCCCGGGCGGGCCGTTGTTTTGATATTCCACCAGTGTATTTTTTTTTTTTTTTTTTTAAATAACTTTTTTTTTTTCGCGACCCACCTATCACATCTCTGCGCCAGTGGGGGGCCACACACTTTGAGAAACGCTGCCCTAGCGAGAGGGTGTTCTCCACAGCAGGAGACATTGCTAGTGCCAGCAGATCTGCCCTTTCGGCAAGCAATGTGGACAAGTACATTTTTCTTTAAAAAAAACATGAAAATACAATGACAAGCAAGTCCTAATGTCAAACTGGCTGCTTAGGTACAGTACAGTTCAAATACAGATTATTTCAGTTCATTGAAAAGCTGCACCTTAATGTTCATTTTATTTTATATTTATTTGAGTGAATATTCATAGTTTAATAATAATTAAAAACCCAAAACTAATAGTTTATGTTTTGTGAGTACTAGTACAGTAAAGTTCAAATACAGATTATTTCAGTTCATCGAAATGCTGCACCTTAATGTTTATTTTATTATATTTTGTATTTACTTGAGTGAATACATTATTCACAGTTTAATAATAATTTAAAAAAAATATGTTATGTTTTGTGATAATTTTTTCTGCTGTACTGAAAACGTACCGAACCGAACCGTGACCTAAAAACCGAGGTACGTACCGAACCGAAATGTTTGTGAACCGTTACACCCCTAATACATACATATACATCCATACATATTTCGAGTGGCCCATGGTGGTGGTGGGGTTATGGTATGGGCAGGCGTATGATATGGACGACGAACACAGGCCACTCGATTCACAACATTACCCTAAACCTAACCCTAACCCTCACACCAGATACTGACTGGTTTTCGGACCCCCCCAGACCACCCCAATAAAGCACGTTTCAGAGTGGCCTTTTATTGTGGCCAGCCTAAGGCACACATGTGCAATAATCATGCTGTCTAATCAGCATCTTGATATGCCACACCTGTGAGAGGTGTGTGTGTGTGTGTGTGTGTGTGTGTGTGTGTGTGTGTGTGTGTGTGTGTGTGTGTGTGTGTGTGTGTGTGTGTGTGTGTGTGTGTGTGTGTGTGTGTGTGTGTGTGTGTGTGTGTGTGTGTGTGTGTGTGTGTGTGTGTGTGTGTGTGTGTGTGTGTGTGTGTGTGTGTGTGTGTGTGTGTGTGTGTGTGTGTGTGTGTGTGTGTGTGTGTGTGTGTGTGTGTTGAAGAGTTGCTCGAGTAATTAAAAAACAAAAAACAACTGTTAGTTTGTTTGCGCACCTGGTTGCTTTCACAGCCAAATGTTAACATGCAGTTTGGCTGAGGGATTATTTCATGAGTGAGCAGAGAAGGAGAAAGTCCTGGAGCCAAGAGTAGGAGCTAAAATGAAGAGGCATTTCACTGCAGAAGAGGCCGTAGAAATGGTCATGCAGCCTTCATCTGCAAGCGATGACTCTTCTTCTGAAGAAACAAGCTCCGAGTCTGACATTGAATTATCTCTGGAATCCTCCACAACTGAGAGTGCTTCTGAATGTTTTTCTGAAAGTGGGGAGGACACTGAGGATCCGGCCCATCCTAGCCATCCAAGTCTGGTCTCCATCTCATGCCAAGACGCTGCGCTACATTCAGGCACTCACCGGCATGATTCCAGGGCCCACAAGATATGCCATATCAAGAATTTATGATGTGGCATCCTCTTTTGACCTTTTCTTCACTCCCGACATGATTCAGCTAATTTTACAGATGACAAATCTCTATGGGAGGCGTTCAGTGTCAGGACACACAAACGCTTTGAAATAATAAGCGCCAGCCTCCGATTCGATGACTGACTCACCCGTCCTGCTCGATACAAGAAGGACAAGCTTACAGCTTTCCGAAATATGTGGGACAAGTGGACAGAGCGCCTCCCACTCTTGTTCAATCCAGGTAAAGACATGTCGATGTCGATGAGCAGCTCGTAGCCTTCAGAGGCCGCTGCAAATTCCGACAGTACATCCCCAGCAAGCCAGCGAAGTACGGGCTGAAAATCTGGATCACCGCAGATGTCGCCACATCATATGCCTGGAGGTGCAAGGTGTATACTGGAAAAGCCGCTGGTGAATCTCCGGAGAAGGGCCAGGGAAAGCGAGTCATCCTGGACATGACTGAGGGGCTCAAGGGTGTCACACTTACATGTGCCAATTGTTTCACTTCCTACTCACTTGCCCAGGAGCTTCTGAAGGAGAAAGTGGCCCTGGTAGGGACCATCAGGGCAAACAAGCCTGAGCTTCCCCCCAAACTGAAGCAGACTAAGCAGAGAGCTGTCTTGTCATCTGTGTTTGCATTCACAACCACCACCACAGCAGTCAGCTACATCCCGCGGCGGGGAAGAAATGTCCTACTTCTGAGCAGCAAACACAGAGAGCCAGCTGTACATCAGGATGACAAGAAGAAACCACAAGTCATCATTGACTACAATCGCTGCAAGGGTGGCGTGGACAACCTTGACAAGGTATGTGATTATATGCTTTTATTACTATATGAATGGATTCCAAACGTAGTCTATTTATTCTCACTGATTGCAGTGTTTATTTGAGATAACTATATATTTATTAAGTGCTTATCATTCATTAGACATATTACTTGCATTTATATAAATAATGAATTATATAAAATACTTGTGAATGCTGAGGAAGGATATTTATTTATTTATATTGAATTTTTTTCCTTGATCGTTTGTAGGTGGTCAGTACCTACAGCTATAGGAGGCGGACACTTAGGTGGCCTCTTGTCCTGTTCTTCAACTGCATTGATGTCTCCGCCTTCAATGCTTTTGTGCTGTTCACTGCAGTAAATCCCTCCTGGAACCAGCAAAGAACCTACAAACGGAGGTTGCTCTTAGAAGAGCTGGGGAAATCCATGGTGTCTTCACAGATCATGCGGAGAAAGCACTGCTGCTACCATGGTGGTGGAGTTACAGACCAATGTTGCTGCCCTCGCAGAAACCACCGAGACCACCATCACCACTCGTGCCACGGGCTCGACCAGAAGGAGACGTGTGTGCTGCTTGTGCACAGGCCTAAAAAAGAGGTCTTCTACCACGTGCATCAAGTGTAACAGGTGCATTTGTAGAGAGCACCAGGTCCCATGCTGCAGGACCTGCTGGTCTGCTGCTGGAAATGAGCTGAACTAAACTGAACACACACACACACACATTTGTTTTGCTCAAACACACACATACATACATCACATATTCAAAGCCTGGATATTTCTGTTTCAAATGTGTTCCTATTTCATATGTTCTGTTGTGTTCTCTTTTGTTGTTGAAGTTTTCAAAGTTGTTGCAGTTTGCCCAATAAATGTTCACATCGATGACTCGGACATTGATTTGAAAATTATTTCACATGCACAAATCACTGTAGGGCCCCCCTGGTAGTCACACGGCTCGATATTATAAACATAATTTCACGGATCGGCCTACAGTGGGAAAATGGTTGAATCTTGTGGAATACAGTAAAAATGTCAAATATAACAACTTTTCTTCTAGATGAAATGCTGACATTACAAAATGCATGGTTTTATACTGCAATGGCAGTGAGATCAAAAAAGGTGGTTTGAATGGCAGTCAATGAGGCATTTTTTGCCACGAAGGTGTCCAGAGGTAGTATCTGATACTACGTAAAAAATAATAATGCAGTCAAATCAATTTTGTTGCTAATCTTTGACTCATCCAAGACTCTAACAACCACCAAAGTTCCATCCCTCTACTAATTATTATATTGAAAATGTTTCATTTTTTGTAATTAATAATGAAATAATTCAAATAATTAAACCGGCATTTAAAAGGGTTAAAATCCAGAACATTATTGAATGTTTGGTAGTTTTGAGTACGAAATAAGCTGTTTAAGTGATTCATGAAAAAAAAGGAGAAAATAATATTCATGTATGATGATTTAATAGCAGTTATTATGGGAGTGTACATTTTTGCCACGAAGGGGTCGAAAGGTTGAAAATTCGAGGAGGGCACAAGGGTTAAACCAGCTGAACTAAATGTTCAAGGTTGAATCAATGAGCCTCTTTCATCACGTTGCTTGTATTCAGCCTAAAACATCAAAAAACATATGTTAATGTTAATGTAGCACACGACAAATAATTAAAAGAGAAGTTTTGCTTCAGCTGAACCAGCCTTTTTGGGAGTATGTCTCCTTTTAGAAAGCAAGCCCAAATTGGGGGTGGGGGGGTAGAGGCTTTAAACTGCGCCTTCGTTACAGCTTAAATGTTGTAACATATTGTACACTTCATAGGAGGAATTTGTGCTTTGCGGGATAAATGTCACTGCTGCCACGTTTTCCTTACACTGAGGACAAGTTTGTACCATCCGGGATTCTTCACTTTGAAACCAGTTTGCTCTTTGGAGAACAACTATTCAAGAAACAAAAGCGGAGGATTCGCAAGACTGATGTTTAAATGTTTTCCCATCAGTGAAGCACTGTCTTCTTATGCTTTCCAGTTCTTTGACGTCATGTAATGAGGATGTGTGTGAGTGCTTGTTGGCAGATGTAGTGTTGATGGGTTTGTTTTCAACCCATTGTGGGGACCAAGACATCTTTGTTCGTTCTGATATGGGGCTCCTTCTGTTCAAGTAGGGTTATCATGAAGGTAAGGTGTAGACGTGTGGTAAAGGTTAGTAGAGGGGACAAAAGAATAAAACGTAGCGAAGTAAAATGTGCATGGGTATATTTTTCTGTTTTCTTATTTTCTTCCGAGCCATTTACGTCATGACAAACAGCATTTAGAGACCCAGAAAAACAGAGGTTGCACGGAATACAACTTGGCCTTTTCTCCAAAGCCCTGCTGTCGGCCTGATAATGTTGCACATATGAGAAGAAACCACTGGCTCCGTGTGAAGGCAAGGAATTAAAATGGAGTGATCACAGTGAGAGACTGTGTGCAGCTGTGTGCAGCGCAACATTGCCCTCTACTGCCAACAGCTTTATCTACCTTAGACTGGAAGCTTTATCTTTAAGAACATATCTTTATAAAAAATCGGAGTCATGATGTAAGAAAACTAGCAACTTGTGAGAAAGTGCAAGTATTCTGGGGGATGAGGGACATAGTTGACTTTCTATCAAGGCAAAAAAATGTATATTGAAAACACAAAAAGAGGGTTATTTGTCATCAGGATGTAGATAGAAATGGTTTCACACATACGCCAAAGCAAATGACGTGAACAAAAGGGTGATTGTTTTCCTCAGTATCACAATCCAATCCAAGGAAATTAACAATAAACTGCGTTTCCTATTGTGCAACAAGCCAAACAGACCTCAATTCAAGCATTGGCCTTTATTTTCCGTGTGAATGTATTGCGCATTCCCTACGCAAAAGCAGCTTTCACAAGATTTTAAAACCATTGACAAAGGAATCAAACTGTCACCAAATGTGCACTCTACTTTCAAAATAAAAGCTTATTTAGTACTGGACTTGACAACTCAAAAACAACTCGGCACAAAAAGAAACAGGCGAGGTCAATACGTCTTGCATCTTCTAGGGGAAGAAACTCAGAGACAAAGCGAGAAAATAGATTTCACGAGAGCGCCCTCTTTCTCTCTTTAATCACTGTGCATCTTTGCTTTTCGCCCTACAGTATATTAAAACCAATCCATCATAGGGCTGACTGTGGGTGGGTGACCTTGCAATTTTAACCGTGCTCCTGTAACTTAGGAGAGGATCCCCCCTCTGACATTATTTAGATATCAACAGCAATTTGCCACTCATAAACACCAGCATGAATGCGAGTGCATTGGGCCAAATCCAATAAAAAAAGCTGGTGCACCTCTCTCGGCACGGCACAAAGAGGGCAAGCCCCACTTTATCATCCTGATAGGATATGATGGGGTTTGTATTATTACCCTGGATGGATAATGGGATTTGGGCGCTCATTGGGATACCAAGTGGGTTTTTATACAGGCTATGACTATAACGGTGGATCAAAATAAGTCCATACATGGTCAGGGATTGTTCGATCAAAAGAACATCAAGCGGAGGGAACGGAGTGAAAACAGATGGTGACAAAACTGGAAATCAGTGTGTGCCATGGCTGTGACTCATTGGTGTCTCTGTTAAAAAGACTTATGCAACACTCTGCATTTATGAGCCAGATACAGCTCACCGTATTCTTTCCATTAAAGAGCGTTTCTGAAAAACATCTTGTACACCGCTGCACAGTGCAAGCAGATCAGCATCTTAAACATGGGAGGCTGCGGAGGACCTCGGCAGCGCTCTGACACGCTCATCAGACGGTGGGTGGCTGGCCTCCGACCAGGATGTTCAGAGGCCTTCAGATGTTTGATTGAGAGAGAACAAACATCCAGCTGTTCTCCAGATATCTGCTCAAAAATAACATAAGGTTTTGGAAGAGATGGTAATCAGGATGCTGGGAGACGTATTGTCAAGGGATGAGACCACAGAGGGGGTTGTAGTTCGCAACTGATGACCCTTTCATAAGAAACTCCTCTTGCAGGCGCTGTAGTTTGCACTTGACCCTGGCTTTTGGCTTCGATTTTTTTACCCGAAGAAGAGTGTGACAAAAGAGGTGGGTATATATTATTTATCTCTTGAATTGAAGGGCAGAATGCCTCAAGGAAAGATGAAAAATTAAGTGAATTTATAAAGGATGAAGGGACCGTAAAATACTTGATTGTTTTCTCATTCTTTCCATTTTCCCCTTCCCATCCAGGTAGAATATGATGCTTTTATTTTGCTTTTTCATTTTTTAGATGAATGACAAGCGTAAATGGTAAATGGTTGGGGTTTTACCCGGGTCCTCCATGAGGACCAATGCACATAAATTACAAAGAAAACAAGCAACGTTTCTCAGAAAAATAACTAGCTGATAATGTTTTTTTTCTTATGTTGTACAGACATTGAATGATCCTCCATTGTCAGTTTATTCAAACGAATGTGTGTTGATTTGTCAGAACTTTTCACTTTCATTCGCTAAATCTAAGTTCGACATTCACCCGTTTATTTGTTGTCAGGGCTGTTTGGTTGCATCTATAGTTGGCTTCCTGTCCTTACTGCTACCAACACTCGAGGTACTCACAAGTTGTATTGTACATACTGTATATTATTGTTAATGGTGGTGGTAGTAGTAGTAGTAGTAGTAGTAGTAGTAGTAGTAGTAGTAGTAGTAGTAGTAGTAGTAGTAGAAGCAGTGTTAATTTCGTTAACGAAAACTATGACGAAAAATGTTCGTCAACGACCTTTTTTACATGACTAAGACGAGACGATGACGAGCTAAAAATAGATTATTGATAACGAAAACTATGACGAAATGTAAATGTAGTTTTCGTTGACGAGACGAGACGAGACGAAGGTGTTAAGGGTGGACTATCGGACATTAAAAATGCAGGATATTATTTTCCTCCAATTGTCCGTCTTCTCTTTCAAAATGCATCCCTGTCATTGGTTGAATTATTTGGGATTCTGGGAATTTGCACACCTCACTCACCCCCGCCCACCCCAGCTTCACTGCAGCAGCACAGGTGGTGATGATATCCAAACAGTGAAGATGACGGATTCAGCGAAAGCGCTTTTAGTTTTTGGTCGCAAAAAAAGAATAGATATATGGACCAACTTTCTTTATAACTCGGTAGAAAATAAAACACACTGCACTGCAACTACGGGAGAAGGAGAGACGCCATGTGGCTTCAAATTAGTTGGGAAGAATACGACTAACCTGAAGAGGCACTTGAAGGCGCACCATCCTGCTATTTATGCCACGGTAAGTTAGCTAACTGTAACGTTACATGATAAGTCGTAACTAACTCGTATGTGGTAACGCTAACTAAGCATATACATTTGCTAACGTTAAGTCTATGTTACTGGGCAGTCTGCATTTGCAAGTTGCCATTGCCAATGCAGACTGCTAGCTAGTCACTAGTTACTAGAGGCAAATGTACTAACTATCTATGTTAGCTTAGCCTTTCTTGCAAACACGTTTTCAGTTTCCGGTAGCAAATGAATGATTCTGGCAAGTTCCAGGCTAATGTTGGCTGGGCTTGCATTGCAATAACTATCTAGTCACTGCAATTATTGTGTGTTTTTTTAAGAGTACACGGCAATTTATTTGGAAAATACTTTCTTATCTCTAAGGCCAGGTAGGCATATATAATAGGCTAGTTGTATTGTATTATCACATAATTAGAATCTTCAAAATCTAAACTTGATATTATTGATATACTATATTTTAATGATAATACTATTACCAAAGGCATATTTTAAAAGGATTAGCCTACATTTAATTAATTGGAATTCATCTGTAGGCGTTGTAGTTCTGTATAGGGAGTAATTATGCAATCTTATTTTTCCTCACCTAGATCCCAGAGACGAGTACTCCAAAACAGCAACCTGGTGCAAAGAATAAACAGTCAACTATCCCAGCAGCGTTCTCTTCCTCAGGACCAAAATATAAAGCAGACTCGCTGGAACAAGGCACCAAAGAAAAGGTCATTGCCCAGTGGATTGGACGCACCGGTCTACCTGCCCGTACAGTTGAGGATGAGGATTTCATCCTTATGATAGAGACCTTCGATAAGAGGAGAAGTGCTTTCCTCAAACTGAATAGAGATCAGTAGGCTAAAAAGTTGTTAATGCTACTACGGATGTCTGTACTTTGTCTGTTACTTTATATGAGAGTGCACTAACAGAGGTGGTTCCCTCTGATTGTTTATAAGGCCAAGTTTATTCAAGGTTTATCTTATTCTATAGGTATGTACTGTATGCACTTTCAACATTTTTATTTTATTTGTAGGTACAGAAACGTATAATGTTAAGGTGAGGGATAGTTTTATACAACAATTTATACTTTATAATTTATACAAGTTACTGCTTTGCACTGCATCTTGTGAGGGATGACCCTCTGTTCTGACAAGTTACTGACACACCATTGATAAATGTAGAGAGTCTACAATGGACTACAGTTTGAGTCACTGAGCTAACTCAAGTCTGTAATTTTCGTGATCCAAAACTTCAGGTGTCATGTCATTGTTCATCATTTATTGCTCTGTTTTGGGCATACGTGTCTTCACTTTTATTGGAGGTTTCGGAAAATAAATATAAGGCTAAAAAAAATAATGTTTTGGTTCTTGACTTGGAGTAAAGAACATTCCACTATGTTACCAGTACCACTTGTATCTATGTGTATGCACTATCCTTACCTTAGAGGATCAGCAAGGACAACACAACAGTATTGCACCAATGTGAGAGGCTAGAGATATCAAACTAACTAAGTAAAGGGTTAAGAGAGTGAAATGTTGCTTTACAAATTTCAACACTTGATACGGTCACCTTGATTCCAATTTCAGATACCTGTATTTGCCTAACTGAATTGGTTTAAAGAGAGAAAACATTTTGACTTAAAGTTAACTAAAATGTAATTTTTCATCGACTAAAACTAAACTAAAACGTTTTGAGTTTTCGTCGACTAAAACTAGACTAAAACGTTTTGAGTTTTCGTCGACTAAAACTAGACTAAAACTATAAAGGATAGAAATGACTAAAATGTGACTAAAACTAATAACCATTTTCGTCTAAAGACTAAGACTAACTCAAAAATAGCTGCCAAAATTAACACTGAGTAGAAGTAGTATTACATCACTAGGAGGCTTTATAGGGCTATGTATCAAACCACAATAATATTATAGTATTAAAAAAAAAATATGCCCTTTCAAAAACTGTGTCCATGGCTTTATTTTAACTGTACATCATGAATAAAACCAAAACAATTCCATGTATTCACCATTTAGAATCATTTATCTCTTGACAATGACGAGTAAGACGAGTATAAAACTTTAATGCAGAGTGCTGCATAAAGGGTTGTTTTAAGCCATCAACTTTTACCCACTGTAGAGAGACAGAGTGGACATGGCCGACCGGAGGCTGCTTCGCTAAACAAAAGAGATCCTATCCCTTTTGATTATCTTCATGGGCTCCTTTCAAGTTGAATGGATACCATGGCGATCTCATGTGTGTCATATTTCAATATCAGTGTCTCTTCCATAGCTATAACACTATAACATTCTCTTAGCATTTTCAAGAAGTAATTGTACATTTCATCATCAAAGAACATATCACACAGTTTGACATCGAAAAATGGTTTCTCTGTTCCCTTTGGGAAATCAAGATTAAAGAGGAGAAAACGACTCCAAGAACAATGATTGTCGAGAATAAAGAAATGAAATGCAACAAAGTGAGACAGTAGACTTCAGCCCAACATTTGTCTGAAACAGCAGGCCAACTTCATTCTCATGTACTCATAGAGAAAAAGTATAGAGCTATTTCAATACCAACATGCACTGAGTCTTGCTTCCACCACAGCAGAAATACAACTAGGGCCAAAAGGAAAGGGGATAATAACTTACAATAAACACTACAGGAAGTACGTGGAATTAAGGCTGGGCGATATGGATTATATAAAATGTCATGATAATTGTGACCAAATACCTTAATATTGATATTGGAACGATATTGCAAGAATAACTGTATATTATTTTATGAAATAAATCACATACGTAAGACTTCCTCTTCTATTGGCTAGCACTTCAACACATTGCACCTGATAGGCTGTTCCTGTAGGTCATCTGCGGTTGACCAAACACAACAGGGCTAGCTAGCTAACAAATCAGAGCAGACTCGGCTATGGTTTCAAATAGAGGGTGGAAAAAGGTGCTGCAGCACAGGCAGTATGAGAAAAATAAAGAGCTTTTTAAAGGCAGAGGAAGAAAATATGAAACCTGAAAATTAGCATAATCTCACAATGAGATTTTTGATGAATAATCCTCTATATAGTCTTATATCACAATATGGAAATAATATTGATATATTGTCCATCCCTACATGGAATTGAACCAAGTGTATGTCCTAAACCAGGATAATCTGATGTTTTAATGGCTGGAAGTTTTCTGTTTATACTGATAATGTAGCCCAAAAACACTGCTTTCAGTAATACAATCTGCTTACAAATACTAGCAGGGCGTGCAAAGTGATGACATGAAGAAACAGAACTTAAATCACAACCACTTCACAGGAGGAACTGAGCTTCAGGCTCAGTTGTCAGCTGAGAAGAAACTTTCTCCAAGTTGTTTCTAGAAATCCTCAGCACACCAGCTAAATGCACTTTCTAAATTCCAAGATTCAAAGCTTTGTTTTGTCTTGTAAGAATGCTAGTGTAGTTGTTGGCAATGAAAATCCTAAGTACTAGGCTAGCAGCGTAGTATATGATATACTTAAGAGAAAAAGAAAAAGGAATAAGAAAGTCAAATTGTGCAATAAAATGTTGCAATTGATTCAATGATTCAAGTAAAATGCAAGAATAAGTAAATAATGTATATGTTGGATAAAATAAGATACAACTGAATTTAGAATTAAATACGGAAGAATAATTACTGTCATTGTATAAATGTGTTGATATGTGGAGCCTATTACTGACGTATTCCGCTGGCAGTACACAGAAGACCTACAAAGAAACTGCAGCCAGCGTGATACTCAAGACTCAATGATAAAAAAAAATGTGTCTTGTAAAACGGGCAAAAGTAACCCTATGGTGAAAGTCTCTACACAACTCAGCAGTGATGTTGAGGCTGATGGATGTATGCAGTTAAGTCAAATGGTCTATTTAAAATTCACTGGGCTTCTCACAGGTTTTATGTATTTGCTGTTAACAAACTGGCGCTGGATCTTAGCGGGGCAGCTGAACCTGTCGATGGTGAATGTTAAACCTATAATGGCGGTGAGCTGACAGCAGTGTTTGTCCACTTGTGTGGATGAGCAGACGACTAATGAGGCAGCATCTGTGAGCGCCTAAAAGAAGTCAGAATTACTGCTTTGGAAACCATTAGACGCTGAATTATTGTACCTGGGACATGCCGATTGCTAATCTATCAAATATTTTTGTTCACATCTGTTCGGTGGGAGAGTGAAACTGAGTTAAAATAGCAAAATACACCAAAAAGAGCTTCCACAATGCAAGTCTGCTAGCAATCACAGTTCATTCACTATAGCACAAATACTAGAAGTAATACTAATAGCGCAGTAATACTACTAACACATCGGTTTTTACACAAAGCTTTCACTTTGATTGTTGGAGTCCTGCAACTCAGAAACAAACAGTCTTGATAACTTAACTATATGTTTAAAAATATGTGAGAAAATTGAAGAAATACTGAGCAGGACTTTTGACAGTTGACATTTCTGGAGGTGGATTGGTCTTCCACTAAACCAGTGCATCTCAAAGTGTGGTCCGCAGACCACTGGTGGTCCGTGAGTATATTGGTAAAATTTCACATTTTAAATAAATAAATGTATTAAGGTTTTCCACACTCTCACGGGAATATCTCCGCATTGGAGCGAGAAAGTTTCACTTTCGATTCCATGATATAGCCCAGCGCAACACCTTCATCACACATGTTGCCACTTGTTTGTACCATTTTCAGGCGATTTGTAATCTGTTCTAGAAAAACGATGTGATTTTGGATATGTGTGGAGTTAGGTGGTCCGCGATTTTTTTTTATTGGTTAAGTGGTCCTTGGTATGAAAAAGTTTGAGAAACACTGCACTAAACAGAGGGTCACTGGTTTGATCCCTGACACCTGCAGTCAACATGTTGAAGTGTCCTTAAACAGGATTCTGAAACCAACATTTCTCCCAATGGCATGACCAACAGTGTTTGAGTACCTTGCAGTGTTACCCCTACCATTGTCTTGGAGGGGCGCTGCGCCCCGCCAACGGAGCCCCGGGCCCCCCCTGAAATTCAAGGTGTTTTATATATATATATATATATATATATATATATATATATATAGCACTAAATTGCAAATAATCTACAACTACTGTCACTTTTCACATTGAACATGTGCTCTTTTATTAAATAAACTAAACGCTTTCATTTTAAGTTGTGAGTTTAGTGTTTTTGACCCTAAGAAACACTGATGCATTAATCAATAACAATAATCCACAGCTCCTCTCTCAGCGGATTTAAAATATATATATATATATATATATATATATATTCAAATGCCACCACACCTTGAGTGGAGAAGCTTTTGTGTTGGTTTTTTAAATAATGCTTAAATGTATGCTTGAATTGGAATTGATTTTTCTATATAAATCATCAATCCACTATATATCAATAAAACATGAGAAAGGTTTAATGAAGAGCCTACAGATCTAAATACAAGTCAATCAAAGCTGTGTGTACAGGTACCTTGTTGAAGGAGATTTTGGTAGTTTTCATCTTCTGGGGTGAGCTCTTCCAAGTTTTCCCAAAGAATTGCTGATGGTTTCTATCAAAAAGGGTCACTCGCAGCTGGTAGGTCACATCTTGTTCCCCCTCTGACTTCTCCTATGAGTAAAAAAGAAAAGTAAACACCCACATTAGAAAAGTCACAGGTAATTCTAAAATTGTGTTTGATGCATGATTTCAGATGGCTTACACTCTTGGCAAACAGTCATACATTCGTATCACTCAATATGTACGTGTTTCTTATGTTCTTGAAACAAAGTATGATTAACTGCAGTGGTGCTTTTTTGTATTATCTCTCCTACCAAATTTACAAAAGGATACATAGCATGTTTACAATGGCGTTTTGTAGTGGTCAACGTTATTAAACGGTTGGGAAAATGCAAGGTCACCTTTTAATTATAAAACTTTTAGGACGGGGTTTTGCTAGTATTCTTCTGATTCGCTGTTACGTACCATTAAATACGTTAAAGGGAGATATAATGTGGGCCTTTTTCTGCTTAATAATGACAGACTTTGTTCGGCAAATTAAAAAATACACAGACTGTACATTCGTTTAAAAAAACACTACATTTCTGCTAAGAACATAACTTATCCTGAAACTATAGGGAACATGTAGCGTTAGCTTTGAGCTATCACCTGCGGGAGGTGAGCAGCAGTGAGCCGGCTGAGGCTGAGCTGGAATCCGTGGGACTCGGTGAGGTGGCTCTCCAGAGCCAGGCGGACTGTCTGGCAGGGCGGAGGAACCACCCGGCTTCTTTCAAACACTTCGTTCCAGCCGGCAGCCATGGTGGTTGTTTCTTCAGTTTTGACCATAGTCTGTAGTTAATAGGAAAATAACACATGTAGCGTCAAAGATGCGAATGTTATTTTTCTACATATTAAGATTTTCAAACCCGCTACCGCCATATTGAATTTGGTTTAAACTACTCAGAGCAGAAGGGTTAGACGCATTAGACGAGATAGTTAATTACGTATTTAAGACTATCTGAGAGTGAATGCAAACATACTTCAAATACATATTGAATATACGAGAAACGTTCTTATGTGGCGTGTAACACCGAAACTTAACGTCTAAAAAGTATTTGGCTATCCTCGCCTCTAATTCTTAACCTTTCATTTGGTATGTCCCATCGGGCTGCATCTGTTGCTATGGTAATGTCCACTGCTAAATGCCATACATACAGTCCTCCACCAGTGCTATTTAGATTTAGTTTTTATAAATGAAAGAACGCAAATTATGCACTTACTCTTTTTTTTAAACTTGAACACATTCTTACAATATTATTCGTAGTAGATGTAGCAGCACTATTTTTAGTACTGCATTGAAATTACAAAAGTTAGCCAATTACAGCATAAAGGTTCTGTGGCCCATGTGAATGTGAATGTGAATGATAGCCAACAAAAATGGCTTAGCACAGTTTAGCAACATTATGTGTATATCATAGTATAATGTTCACTGATGATTAATTTGCAGTATGCGTGTCAGCGGATAAATACTTTGATAAAACTTTATTCGTGCAGCTGAGTTTATCTCTGTTATAGGAACGGATGATGCTTCTATGGATTTACATGCTCAAAATAGAGGAAAGGCCCTCAAGAGGTCAAGATTTAAAAGGTTGAGGGCATCAGTAAGAAGGGAACCACTTGTCTCATTGTTTGGTGAGGGGCATTTTTCTGTGCTGGATTTTTCTGAGTACACAAATTGTAGGGCAATGGTGGCTGACAAGACTGCAGAAGTACTTGTTTGCATGCATTTGTAACGCTACAACGCTGCTAACGATATCAGATGTCCCTAGCTGGAAGGGGAAGCAAATGTGAAGAGTTAAACTTAATTAATATATTCTTGATATTTTGAAAATGAACATGAAACATATTGCCTATTGTGCTTTCACATGCAACAGTAATCTTACTAGCCTGCATTTACTCAAGTATTGTATCTCAGAAAATGTACAGTTGGGTTAACATCAATACACTATGGCAACACTAGAGGGCGGCGGCACACCACGCGCAGGGTAGTCAGCCTCGCGAGGAAGAAGAAGGAAGCGGACGTTACAAACTGAAAACAGCAGTGCAATGTTTGGACTCTTCGTGAAAAATAAACCCGTTAAAATAAGGAGTCGTAATGAAAATCAAAAGTACGGTGTTGCAGCAAAAGATGTGAAAGAGTTGCTTAAAAAAGGCTGCAAGTTATTACAGGTGAGCGCGTGCGTTTTCTTCTGGTTTGTTTTTAACAGCTCTACCACCAGTTGAGTTTTATTTTCAGCGAGGAGGATCTGGGTAAAAAATTAAAGTAAAAACATTAAAGTGTTATAAGTAAGTGTTTAAGCAGCTTTATGTCTGCTTGAGGGCGCTGGGAATATAATTGCATTGTTTGTGCACGTTATTTAAGATTGTTGGTTAACTTCCTGTCATGATAGGGGCGGGTTTAGTGCAAACCAGGGTCATGGTCATCTTCACCTGAAGAAGATATGGGGAATCATTTCACATTACATGCAGACAACATGTTCCCGATATGTTTATCTAAATAATATTAGACACAACTGTATCCACACACAGATTAGGCATCACAGGAACAAATAAACAGGCAAGAGAGAGGTAGCTAGCAACTGGTTAGAAAGCTATTTACAGTGCATAAACACATGTAATTACATGTAATTCAAGTGCAAAAATGAAACAGCAGTAGACATTCCATAGTAAAGAGAATTTCCAAATATGTTATTACTTTCAAATTAAATATATTATGAATATAAAATGTGAAATGTGTTTTACACAGATAATAGCCTTATAGTTATCTTCATTCCAGAGAAGCTGACACCGCCTGCCCTCCAGTAACATAGATATCTATTTAATCTGAAAACACTGTGTGTCATTGATAGCTCTGTGAACAACATCTACTGAAATGTAATCAACTGTTATCAATCTAGTCTAAAGAGAACCATGGGAACTATAAAGACAAAAATGCAGATCATCTTGTTCTGTCACCAGAGTCTTTCACTGTTTTCCTCCAGAGATGGGTGTCACAGTTTCACCAGTGAAACCCTTTTGAATAATGGAAACAAACTGTTGACAGACAAAACTGAAATTAATTCCTGTTTTATTTGTTCTGGTCTATACACCACTTTGGTTATTCTTTTTAACTAACTTTAACCTCTTGTGGGAGAAAAGGGAAAACAAATCTTACCATCGTCTTACATTTCACTTAAATCTAAATATATTGTACTTCCCCCCCCTTTTTCTATACATTGACGCCATTTCCAGTTGCCATCTCCTGGTGCACATGTCTGTTTGTATTCTGATGGGACAACGGTGACGGAGGAATTCTTCCAAACTCTGCCGGACCACACCGAACTTGTTCTCCTCTGCAGAGATCAGACGTGGAGCGGAGGTAGGGGGATCACCTTTAGGGTCATTCCTGAATTGGAGGACAATTTAGACACCAACATTTTTGAAAAATGAACCTTTTATTTTATTCTTTTTTGTTATGTATTTAGGAAAAACAGATAACAAACCATCAAAAAAAGGGATTTGCCCAGCTAAGGCATCAAATGTATATTTTCCAATGAAGAATAAACCCTGTTACTCTAATTATAGTAACAGGGTTGCAAATCAATGCTAATTGTAGCTTTTAGCTCAGGAATGAATGCTAGCTGCACAATGTAATGCTATTGTCAAGGAATGGACACACTTAGATATTTAACTAAAGAAAGATACATTTGAAATGAATTGGTTTTAGTCTCATAATGTGAGTAACAGGGTTGCGTTTGTATGATTGCCACACTCCTTCAAGAGTGACAAGATTGGAAATATATTACAAATAAAAGAGAGGACTTAGTTTTGGTCTACCCATGGTAAATTACTGTTATTTAAAATGTGTTTATGATTTAACAAATTGATTTTGCCATTACAAGAGACAATCAATAGAATAATACCAAAAGAAGTAAATAAAAACCCTATTTTAAATGTTATATTTGACATGCAAGTTGGTCACCAAGAAGCTGGGACAAGAGAAAAGGGCCATTTTAGGGGGTGTTCGAGAGCTATTTCATATTTTAAATAATATTCTGAAACCAATTTGTCTACAACTTTATATGCATCTTGTCAAGTATATTTAACACAACAAGTGCATGTTTTAGCTTTTGGGGCATGGATTATTAGATTTTTTTTATGGGGGACATGAAATGTCCTCCAATTCTGGAATGACCCACAATCCAGATAAATGCTTCAACTCTAAACAGTGTCTGTTATCTGACCCGTGTGGTTTCAATTCCAGTTGTGTGTGACATCGGTCAGTTACTGAAGACAGACCGATATGCCGATGGCCTCATTGAAGCAGCAAGAGGGCTCCTGTCTGATGAGAAGTCTCCTCAAAGACGTAAAATCTTGACCGACCTGCTGCTCAACCTGGAGGACAGATCTGAGCTGGAGAGCAGGGAGGAGCATGAAGAATGGTTCAAAGGTACAAAGTCTGGAGACATACATGAGCTTCTGGCTTCATGGGTTACATATGACTGCCACTATTAAAAAAAGAAATAAAAAATGTTATAAGAAGATGCTCTCTCATTTTGAAGGAATACCTCACCCACAAAATAATACATGACTTGATTGATTCGTTGAATTCTTGAAGAAAACATTATCTTGCATTGCCTCATAGTAAAAAAAAGATTTAAGCAAAAGTTTCGATGATCCGAAGTATTTAGGGGACCATTATTATCAGCTGTTGCTATTTTGAGAGCACACCAGCACTAGTTGGAGACTGTTTTTGCAGAAGTGTTCATGTGGAGTTTCATTTCAGGTGTTGATGCTCGATTCAAGACGAAGTCGGCCTACATGAGGTTCAACTGTGAGGGCAGGATACGAGGCTACATGAAGGAGGTAAAGACTCTATTAAGTCTTTTAATGGCTCTTAAGGCATATTCCATAAATAGATGTTCTGTGACTCAGGTGCATGGGGCCACCAAAACAATACAGAAGGCTAAAGTCAGGGAAGAGTTTCTGAGAACGTCAAAAAGTCTGTCCGAAATGTTGAAGACGGCAAAGAACAACGGCTGCTACTTCGACAGGACCGAGAAGGAGCGGCTCTGTACTCGAGAAGGATGGTTCACCTGCCAGGTATTAGAGGGATATGATTCATTTCTATCAATTATTTACAAAACTAACAAAAACATTTGAAAGCACTGAATCTGCTTCTTCTCTTTTGCTTTTTCAGGGATCATATGAGCAGAAAGTGTGCCAGTCTCTCCACTCTATCAACCCGTACGGCAGCAGAGAGAGCAGGATAGTGTTCAGCACATGGAACCTGGACCACAGGTTCTAGTATACTTTTTTTTTTTTACTGTTGTGTGCAGTGAATAAAAGAGGCCTGAAATGTCTAAAACATGTGTCGAAACCACAAGGTTAGAAAATTCCTCGTTCTAGTTCATTACATTTATCAGTCTCATGTGACCCTGATGTAGTTATCTTATTGCCAGAAGTTAGGTTTTTATTTCCAAAGATTTAATTTGCATGTGAACTATTGTAAAAGTGGCGAAAATGGATTATACTGTGTTGTGTTGTTTCTGCAATGTTCTGATATCCAATGGAGAAGATTCCATTAGCTTTTAGGCGATACTAACTTTTGTGTTGGCCTACAAAGATATGTCGTCGCCGCACCACTTTACACCCAAATATTTATACTTTTTTTTGTCTTTTATCCAGGATTGAGAAGAGGACGATCATTCCCGCCCTGCTGGAAGCTCTTCAGAATCCCAAGAGCTCCGACATCAACCTGAACTACTTCTACGGCCTGCTGTTCACCAGGGAGAACCTGAAGCTGGTGCACATTGTGTGCCACAAGAAAGGAGCGCACAACCTGCTATGTGATGCCAAGAAGATCTTTAGAAAAGCCAGTGACACAAACAAAGCAAAACAGAACGTGAAAGAGAAGAAGAGGCGCTTGGTGTGAACATTTTTATTCTTATCTTTTAAGCGTTTTCATTTTTTATGAACTTTTGAGGGTATAAAGTATCACACTGATAAGACTGGCAGTCATTTGTCAGACAAAATAATTACACGCTTATTTTGAAATCATGAAAAACATTTATTATGTTCTCTGTGTTGGCACTGATGTAAATGCATGGATTATCACTCAGGCAGTAAGTGGCATAAGAGTGAGGAGTGCAAGTACTGGCACCCTCAAAAACCAGATTACATTTTTAAACTCAGGTTTAACATATCCTCCGTTTTAAACGGACTAAAATCATTTCATAAAAACTCTTTTTTTACAATGCATTTTTGTGTAGAATTCTGTCATGTTTGCAAATGTGATCCTCCTCAGGGAAAATATTTAGCTGCATTGATATAATTTACATTTGTTATTTTACAGATGTGTTTTATGAAGCAGCTGCCAAAAAGCCCAAACTGGGCACACATAGATGATGATGACACATTAGACACTTGGTGAACAATGACATTCATTCTAAACCATGTCTCTGTGATATTAAAAGCTTTCGCTATGAAACGGCTCTTTGGTGCATGTATTCTTCCAAAACGTGTAGATTTGCATTACTTTTCCTACAAATCTACACTTTGACCTTTAAATGAAGTACTGTTTGGCATCTCTCACGGCTAATCTCATTGACAATATGAAGCAGTATGTAATAATGTGTAAATAAAGTGCTGGGCCGGCCGGCTGTAAATGTTCTCCACAGTTATAATCCCTGTCCTGCAGCTTTGTTTAAACAGTATCAAATGAACTGACAAGATATTTGGGAACAAGTTTGAAAACAATTTAGCATTTTTGTGCGTTTGGACGGTTTTTCAAGTCAACAATTGTATATGACCAAGAACTGTCTTTTAAGCTGTTGGCGAAGTGCTCAAGTCTTTATGTTGTGACGAATCTCTTCAGCGCATGGCGGGTACGGGAAGTAACTTAAAAGCAAACTCACATATAAGGACAATTCGTAAGCAATGGTAGGCTAACAGCAGATCGAGCTACAGCAAATTCCTGCCTCCTGTGAGACAGCGTTTCACCAATTGAAAGAGCTGCTTTTGAGTAAGCCTTTTGAGTCCCTCAGGCCTCACTTTGAGACATCAGTTCCGTTACTCTTCATTAAGTGTCCCCTGTATCCCCTCGCGGTGCACTGATCACGCCTGCCTCCTCTTCATCGCTGTTCTCGGGTGCGTAGTAATGGCGTCTTCGTCTCCCTGCGGTGTCATGTTGACCAGGGGCCGAGGACGCTGACGGTCTCTGAGGGAAATCCTGTATAATAGAAAGAAAAAAAAGATATGACATTACTTTTTAATCAATGTCAGTTACTTAACAACTGATTCAGGTTATGGGAGATTTACAGTTTAAGTATGCCTTTGATTAGAGGCATTTCTAACTAGAAATAAATAAATAATTGCACTATACTGTCCTATATAGTCTGCTGTACCTGTTGCCATCTTGTAGCTATTTATTATGTTTTTTGATTTTTTTTTTTGTCATGGCCTGTATATTGAGCCTCCATGTTGCATGTTTTTATATATATTATTGATTTTTTTTTGTTATATCAAAATAACTTTTTTATGGTGACTGATACAGCTGAATCAGATTTCCGACGTTTGGTTTTGGGACAGTTTCTCCATTTTGGATTCAAATAAAATATGTGAAATATGACAAAATAGGGTTAGGGTTATAAAACAATAATACAAATAAATAATAAATATTATCCAAACATAAGTTAAATAAAAATGTACAATGAAAGTAAAAATGTTTTATACATAATTGTATTATTATTTTCAAATAATATTAGCATTAGCGCTGTTAATGATGAGCAAAGATTTCAGCAATGATGACGCATTCTGCAACAGGCAGTATTTTGAGCATGAGTTGATGGATGAGGAAGTGGAGAGACGCTCAATATTTACAATACGCTTTCCTGTTACTGCAACGCATTTATGGCTGCTACACGATGGGCCTCACACGGGGAGCTACACTATATATGAATACATTTCCTGCTGTTTTTGTCCGAATGCCAGCTTGTTCTTCTTCTGTTGGTACCAATTGTTTGCTGGGATTCACCTTGTTTTCTTAATTCCTCCGATTTCAATGATTAAAAACATTTGGGGTATCTGGATTTGACCTCTCTTATTTTGTCTTTTTACATGAATAAGAAGAACATATAAAGAGACAATTGAGAAAATATTACTGAAAGAGTCTGAAATGGGCAAATGATGGGTACTTGATCTATGAACGTGTGCTGCCTCATTATTTAATTCCCCACTGTGGGCTGGCTAATAAAAGGCAAGGCAAGTTTATTTTATATAGCACTTTTCTGTACGCGACAATTCAAAGTGCTTTACAAAACACATTAAAAGACTTTTTAGGAATAAATACAGTAAAAACACATTATATAATGGCATAAAGGATAAATAAAGGATATCTGATTTTGATTTAATATTTTGTTGACAGCACATGTGGGTGTTTAGTCTGCGCTTTTTTCAAGACAGCCACTCCTAAATGCAGATCAATGTTGCAAAAATGCACCTACAACAACAACATTTCTCAGGCAACATAATCCAACCTGAGCCACAGACATCGCCTCACCTGTACAGCATCCATATTTCCAAAGAACTGCTCCACGGGCAGAATCTGATTACTGTCGTCATCTGGGAAAATGTTTTTGCTGCTTTCCTCACAATCCATGTCCTCTGTCTTGTGTTTGTCCCAGCTGTCCACTTCCTGCCCCGTCCTCACTTCGTTTTCTTTGCCCTCCTGTCCCTCCAGCTCCGGGGAAGCAGAGCATCTCCTCCTGCCCGCTGACTGCTGGCACTCACAGCTGATGGCAGAGAGTCTCTTCACAGCGCCGTCTGCTTTGCTGTACCCATCGACCGCTGAGCTGCTCCCTGCTGCTGCTGCCGGCTGCATGTTTGGACTTTTTATACATTTCCTCCTTGTAGTAGAAGCCTGTAATATACAAGTAAAGGATTGGGGTTAGGATGATGTTACATTTGACTGATTAATATCATTTTCTTATTATAATATACTATATTCAACACCCCTAAGGATGGAAGACAAGGGCTGCACAATTAATTGAAATGTTATCAAAACTGCAATATGGAATATTGCAATATAAAAGGGTAAATGTGTTCAAATACAATTTGAAATGTAGAATGGTAGAGCTGCAGAGATATCAAGGCCTACACATGGTATTATACAGACTTACCAAAACAAATTAGGTTAGTACAGATACTCAATAATAATATTGTATCATATCATAATATATGTTATCATTTCATTCAACAATGAACATTCCCTCCAATTGCAATATCAGTCAATAATATAATCTCAATAAGGTACTTTTGTCTAAATTGTGCAGCCCTGCGCAATTGTTCAGTTTGTCAAACATGGTCCATTTCCAAGTAGTTTGAAGAAAGCAATATAAAGATAACTGCCGTCTGTATCTGTTCTTTATAGAGTCTGCTCTTGCTGATACATGTTAACACAAACCTTTCTGGAGCTGCTCTTCCTCTTTCTGGGCTTCAAGCTGTGAAGTTGACCGGGCATCTGCAAATCAGCATAATGTGGTTTTGTTTCATCCCTTTTGGCAATACTTAAATATATAGCAACCAGTTAAAAAATAAACCATAAATGTCAATCATCAGGGAGAATATTAAGATAAAAGCTTCCTTAGCTTTAGAGACATCACACGTTAAGTAACGGTCCAAACGTAGCCCTTTGGTGGATTACCTTTTTATTAGTGGGCTTTTTCTCTTGTTGTTTCAAAAGGAGCCAGGTTTTAAAAGAACATCAAGAGTTTGGAAGAATTCAACAGTTTAAGGTGGATAACAGAGTGCCTCTCAAAGTGTGGTCCGCGGACCACTGGTGGTCCGTGAGCGCCCCCTAGTGGTCCGTGAGTATATTGGTAAGATATCACATTTGAAATAAATAAATGTATTTAAGTTTTCCACACTCTCGCGGGAATATTTCCGCAATGGAGCGAGAAAGTTTCACTTTTGATTCCATGATATAGCCCAGCGCAACACCTTCATCACACATGTTGCCACTTGTTTGTACCATTTTCAGGCGATTTGTAATCTGTTCTAGAAAAACGATGTGATTTTGGATATTTGTGTTGTTAGGTGGTCCGCAATAGTTTTTTTTATTGGTATGAAAAAGTTTGAGAAACACTGAGCTAACGGATAAGCTGGCTCATCTGCACGTGGTGTGCCTTCGAATCGAAACGTCTGCTTTGGATAATCACCGTCATGTGGGTTGAGTTGATGCAAGGTTTGAGCTAGCGCTGTGCTGGGAGGTAATGCTTCCAGGAGATTACTACAAATCAGGGCCGGCCCTCGGCATAGGCAGTATAGGCGAATGCTAAGGGCGCATCAACCCATAGGGGGCGTGGGAAATTGAAAAAAAAAAAAAATTAGAAATAAAAAATATATATACCAAAACAAATGGTCCCATTAAATCATTTTCATTTTAAGTGTAGATGTGGGAAAGACATGCTGTTTAGATGAATCAGGGATTCATTGGAACAAGTTACATTTTAGTTTCAACTTCAGACGTTTTTGGTGTAAATGTGAAAAAGGGAGTCTCTACTTGTGGCTCTACTAATGGCTTTAAAAATTACACATGAGCGAATGAAGTCAGGTTTTGCATTTAATGGAACTAAAGTTTCAGGGGAAAAAATAACACTTTCCTATTTTCTATTTAAAGTGTATACGTTATGCTTAAACCCACAGGGGCTCTGCTGAGCTACGTCCCTGTTTCCTCAGCTACCCAGAGTCCTCCCAAAACTGTTGGCATTATCATGACTCAAAACCTCCAGCATACTCTGAATTGTAATCTACTGACATTACATTTCCTTATTTAAGGCGTGCCAGAGCAAAACCTAACTAAATTTGACTTTAAAACAGTTCCTATTGCGTTAAATAACTGTTAAGACAGTACAGTTTCTACAGTAATGTCACTGTGTTTTGGGAATTCAATGCCATGTGCATTGTCGGTAAACCAACAATCAGGGTGAGAGATAAATAGGTTAGGTAAGGTTAAATTCAGTCTCAGGTCCCGAGAACGACGTAAACGTCTGTCTGGAGATAAAAAGACACAGATAAACTAACACATCAACATAGCTTGCAAAGAGTCGGATAATTAATCTCAATACATCAGCTGCGAGCTAATAAGGCTAGCATTAAAGATAAGAGCTAACATAACAGAGACTATTACACCAGGAGCTTCTCTTTACACCTACCTTTTGCATATTTTGCCGGCGTAATGCTTCTGTTGTTCAGCAAATCCAATATTAAAGATTTGAATTTGCTGTTTGTTATTAATGTATAAAAAAACTGGTTTCGGATAGCCAAAAATGATGGTGTGTGATGACGAGTCTACTGCTCTATGGTGTTGATATAGCGTCTACGCCTGTGCTCGTGCTCTGCCCCGAACGGTCTTCTTTTTTCTTCTGTGATTTTTAAAAGGTAGCTTACATCCAGTGCTGCCATCTTCCGCTAACTGCTCCAGTGTCCAGCATGTCGGATATCTCTCATAGTCCTGTTCTCATTAGAATTCTACCTAATATCTCCTGCCCTGTCCCTTACCCCTTCACGTCTGAAGCTGCCTGGAAGCTGCTAAGGTTCGTCAGAGTCGCCAGTCTCTGGGGGTATCTGGAAGGTATCTACAGGCTACATTAAACCGGGTCATGTGAGGTGACATCAACTAAGTGTTATTCCACCAATTGGCCACCAGAAGGCGCTAGAGTAATTATAATGATACCCTCTTGATGTGATGCAGTAGAGTTAAAATATGCTGTCGAGGAACACCAGGGCCTTGGCTGCGTCTCAGGTCGACTATTTTCATTTCCTCGCTCCTCGGTATCACCGGAAGTTGATTTGTCTGCGCCATCTTGAGTACCGTCCCATGGCTCTTATTTCTGCCGAAGGACCGAGGAGCGAGGAGCGACAACCGAGGAACCACCAGACCATCCTCCGATGAAATCCTCAGATACTCTCCCCGCCCCCTTACTGTGTATCGCTCACTGATTGGACGATGCAGCGCATGCACTGATCTGATGCTTCTTGACATGAGAGCCGTTTCCCAGCGGAGTGAAGAAAATACATGAAACTCACGAGTCACTCCCTATGGTCACTCCTCAGTCTATACTGTGTTTTGTTTCAATTCATGTATCATTTAGTTACAAATATGTGATATATCTGAACAACAAAGGGGTCAAAAATCATTTTATTAATTTATTGGAAACATTTTCATGATCGCTTTTTTCGTTTTACATTTTCATTTATTGTCATTTCCATTCAGTCAGTCATTAAGTGCTATTAAAATGTTAATGTGCTACATATCCACACAAACAAACAAAGTGTGCAATCCAATGAATGTTAATCTAACTGGGTTTTGATAGATATCTCTTTTTCTTCTTTCAATTATTTTATTTCTATTGTGCACTCTAATAAATATTAATCAAACTATTTTTCGTTTATACATTTTAAGAATGGCGTTTATCTTTTTTGAGAATGAGTTCTTATTTTATTTATTTATTGGGGTCTACAACAGATGATACAAATGTTTATGTCAGTAAATGTGTACTAACAGAGGCGGGGGTGTTTGTGAAAAATAACGGGGACAGAGCATGGATATAATAAGGTGCTGTCAGACATCAGCTGTGCGGCGTCATCACAAACGGACGTCGCTTCACGTGACGCTCCAAAAGACGTCCCATTGCTCTTACAACTAATTTCCCTGGCCCTGTCTCAGTTCGACTATTTTCATTTCCTCGCTCCTCGCTCCTCGGTCTCACCGGAAGTTGATTTATCTGCGCCATCTTGAGTACCGTCCCATGGCTCTTATTTCTGCCGGAGGACCGAGGAGCGAGGAGCGAGGAACGATAATGGAGGAGCGATAATCGAGGAACCACCGATCCATCCTCCGATTAAATCCTCAGGTACTCGCCCGCCCCCTTACTGTGTATCGCTCACTGATTGGACGATGCCGTGCATGCACTGATCTCATGCTTCTTGACATGAGAGCAGTTTCCCAGCGGAGTGAAGAAAACACATGAAACTCACGGGACTCACTCCTCAGTTTATACCGTGTTTTGTTTCAATTAATGTTAATCTAACTGGGTTTTGATAGATAATAGATAGATAATTTCTTCTCAATTATTTTTATTTCTATTGTGCACTCTAATCAATATTAATCAAACTATTGTTCGTTTATACATTTTAAGAATGGCGTTTATCTTTTTTGAGAATGAGTTCTTATTTTAACAGATGATACAAATGTTTGTGTCAGTAAATGTGTACTAACAGAGGCGGGGGTGTTTGTGAAAACAACGGGGACAGAGCTGCTGTCAGACGAACAGCTGTGCGGCGTCATCACAAACGGACGTCGCTTCATGTGACGTCCCATTGCTCTTAAAACTCATTTCCCTGCTTCTCGTGGTTTCCTTGCGTCCCTCCATGCTTCCCTGGTGGGAGGGACTAGAGGCAGGGAAACGACGCAAGTGAGGGAAGCAAGGATTTAATTTAACCGACCTGAGACGGGGCCCCTGCTTCTCGTGGTTTCGGGTTTCCATGGGCCCTTCTCACTTCGGTCAAATGGATTCCTTGCGTCCCTCACTTGCGTCGTTTCCCTGTGACTAGTCCCTCCCACCAGGGAAGCATGAAGAGATGCAAGGAAACCACTTCACTGCGTGAAGAGAGAGACACAGAGAGACACAGGAGAGGGAATGTCTACAGGCTGAGGTGATATGTGCAGCGGTGGGACCAGTCAGGGCATCAACTGACCATGGACTTTTAGCTGTAGATGCTGCCGAATGGAGGAAGAATCAGGAGGGGTATGTCGACATCAGGCCGGTAACCGCTTGGGTGGCTGCACAACACAAACCCCGGTGGGAACAGGTCTGTGAGTTTTCTCGTGCCACTAACGGGGTATGGTCAATGTTTGAAGCCCTGCGCCTGTGTGATGGAGTGCTGCAGAGGGGGTGGAAGGAACCGGCTGCAGGAGAGACAAGGTGGCAGGTGGTGATGCCGAGGACACTGCGGGAGACGGTACTTCGGTCAGTGCATGGAACTCCAGGATCTGGTCAATTTGGGGTCTCTAAGACTCTCCGCCGCCTGCGACAGAGATTCTACTGGGGCCAACACAGACGAGATGTGGAAGATTACTGTCGCCGCTGCGACAGCTGCACTGCACATAAGGGCCCTACCGACAGATCTCATGCCCAGCTCCAGCAGTTTCCGGTAGGGTGCACAATGGAGAGGATCGGGATCGACGTTCTTGGGCCGTTTCCCCGCACAGAAAAAAGGAACCGCTACATCCTCACAGCCATGGACTACTTCACGTGGCCTGAGGCATACAGCCTACCAGATCAAGAGGCAGAGACTATTGTGGACGCTTTGGTGGAGGGAATGTTTAGCAGGTTCGGGGCGCCTGAAGTCATACACACAGACCAGGGCCGGAACTTTGAGTCCCGAGTGTTTAAGGCTATGTGTGAAGAGTGTGGCCGTGTCTCAATTCAGGGGTTGCATACTTCGAAGGGTGCATTTGTAGACCGCTTATGTAACTTCTGCCGAAAGAAGGCTGTCCCAATTTAAAAAAAAGACGAGACTCCTCCGAATGCGGCCCACGAATGCAGCCTACTTTGCCCCAATTTGAAGGATACATCTGATGTACACTCCGCGGCCTACCATATCCCAGGGTGCAATGCGCGCAGGGAAGAGGGAGTTTTTTTCAAATTAAATGGCTTCCGGTCTCCCCAGCAGAGTGAATTTAAAAGCAGCAGCGAGCGGAGGAATCACTAATAAATGTGAGTATTGGGTTTTAACTTACTTTAAATTAACTAACGTCACACACGTCAAACCCAAGGGGCATTAAAACGTACATTTTCGTTAAATAATACCGATACATATGTGACGCTAACTAGCTAGCTGGACGTACTGCACTGTTGTTTACACTTATTTTTTATTCAATTCAGAAGTTTACTAAAGTCATACAGAGATCTTGGCTCTGTTATAGATAAGTTATACTTTATATTACATACATAGACCAAAGTGAAAACATTTAGACCGATATAGCCTACAGTACGGTGGGATTTATAAAACGCTACCCTGACGTGTAGCTGCTGTTAGCTTTATTTATTTCTCTGACATGTTCCAATGTTTTACTGTTTATTAAACTTTGGGACAACATTATAACCTTTTTATTCAGCTCATGCTGCTTTCAGGTAGAGCAAAAAAAAAGCCTATTTTCAATATTTCCACCAGATTTGATCATCTTTTATTTAGGTTTAAGTGTATTTAATTTATTCTGATCCCATAATAATAAGACAATCACAAATAGACAGCAGCCTTTTGCTTAATGTTAGTTTGTGCCGTGCTGTCAAAGGGATGCAGGTGTGACTGTCATTTCATCTCTTTAGTTTTAAAAAAACCAGAACAGTACATCATTTTTATATGATCCTATAGGGATTGGCAGTTTTAAACAGCAGCCTGCTCTCAGGGAAGGTCCCCGAAAACCTGAAGCATGCAGTAGTGCAACCTCGTATTAAAAAACCCAGCCTGGATCCCACAGTTCTGGCTAATTTTAGGCCCATTTCCAAAATGCCTTTTATGTCAAAGATCCTGGAGAAGATTGTCTACAGTCAAATTATGTTTTTTCTGGAAGAGAACAATATACTGGAGGTTTTCCAATCCGGTTTTAAAACTATGCACAGCACTGAAACAGCGCTTTTAAGAGTCTTTAATGACATCCTCTTATCTACTGACTCTGGGGACTGCGTTGTGCTCCTACTTATTGACTTAACTGCTGCTTTCGATACAGTCGACCATGACATCCTGATCTCCCGCTTGGAAAAGTGGGTGGGCATTGAGGGAAAAGCCCTGGAATGGTTCAGGTCATATTTGAAGGACAGAACTTTCTCTGTCAGCCTTGGTGACTCCGAGTCATCCTCTGCTCCACCCCTGAATGGGGTCCCACAGGGCTCAGTATTAGGCCCCCTGCTATTCTCCCTCTATTTGCTCCCTCTTGGGTCCATTTTTAGAAAGCACGGCATCGCATTCCACTGCTATGCTGACGATAGCCAGATTTATGTCCCTCTAACAAAGAAGGAGGGTTACCTAATTAGCCCACTGCTAAAGTGCCTAGATGATATAAAGGCCTGGATGGCGTGCAACTTCCTTAAACTAAATGAAGGAAAAACAGAAGTAATGGTTTTTGGTAGCACCACTGACACCACTTCTGTAGACCTGGGTCCCTTGAATCAGTACACCAAGCTCACCGTTACGAACCTTGGTATTAAAATGGACTGTGAACTCAAACTTGAGAGTCAGATTAAGTCGTGGTAAAAACGAGCTTTTATCACCTGAGGCAGCTAGCCAAAGTAAAACCTTTTCTCTCCAGACAGCAGTTTGAGACAGTAGTCCATGCCTTTGTCACCACCCGGCTGGACTACTGTAACTCTCTCTACATGGGGGTCAGTGGGTCCTCGCTCGCACGACTGCAGCGGGTGCAAAATGCTGCAGCAAGGCTCTTAACTGGCACACGGAAGTTTGACCACATTTCCCCTGTTTTAGCTTCTCTCCACTGGCTGCCAATTTATTTTAGGATCCATTTTAAAATTCTTTTATTTGCTTTTAAATCCCTAAATGGCATGACCCCACCATACCTTGCTGAGCTGCTACAGCACTACACGCCGAACCGCCCTCTCAGGTCAGCGGATCAACTGCTCCTGAATGTGCCTAAAACCAGGTCAAAGCTCAGAGGGGACCGTTGCTTCTCTGTAGCGGCTCCCAAACTGTGGAACGCTCTGCCCCTGGAGATCAGACAGGCCTCCACACTGCCTGCTTTTAAATCGCTTCTTAAAACCTACCTCTTCTCCTTAGCGTTTTAACATTTGGCGTTTCAACATCTTTTAGAGTGTTGCTTTTTTGCATTTAAATTGTTTTTTGTTTTTACTTGTACTTGTTTTATGGTGTGTGAGCTGAGCTGTGTTTTATCTATTTGCCTGTACAGCACTTTGGTCTGGAGGTTTAAAGTGCTTTATAAATAAAGTTGTATTGTATTGTATTGTATTGTTTGTCTGAAATGCTGAGAGTTACATTTTGCAATAATACTTCTGCAACCCTGTGTCTAATATGATTAATTCACTTTTTTATTTTTCTCTTGTTTTTCTCTGTAATTAGGACAATTCTGGATAAATGGATCTGCTGGAGAAGGACCCCTAATCTGAAAAGTGCACAGCGGATCATCAGGACAGAGCTGCCATCTACCTGCCCCATTACTTCTCTTCTTACTTCTATAAGAATAAAACACGGAGGACTGAGATCTCTTTTTGTCCCCCTCTTCTCCCCGCTGCAGCCGAGCAGCTGATCTCAGAGCATGCTCCCCTCTCCTGCAGGGAGAAAAACTATATTTATATACTTTATATAGGTTGATACAGTAGCCCCTTTTGTTATAGGTGTTGCTATCTGTTTTGTGTAGCGTGGTTCTACAAGCAAGTCAATGCATTCATTGGGTGGTATCAGAGAGTTACACGGGTCTGTAAATGCAATGAAAACAATTGGCCACAGCAAATAATTTATATTAAACATGTAATTTTTACTTTTGAATACTTCAGTACAAAGGATGTATTGAATAATTTAAGTGATATATATGTACACATATAAATCATTAGTCAAAACAGGGCTACATTTGATTTAATTAAAAGGTATAATATGTGGTAAACTGAAGAGCCCTTTGGGAGCCAAAAGAGCCGGCTCTTCTTGGTGAGCCGAGCCAAATGATCCGGCTCACCAAGAAGAGCCGGAATTCCCATCACTAGAAAGAATGACTAGGAAACGCCCCTCTACGACGATCCGCCTCCTTGCTGCGGTCTGCAGCCAGACCCATCTCCCTTGCATTGGAATTGAGACACGGCCTGAATTTTTTTTAAATGAAATGGCTCTCCCCAGCAGAGTGGATTTAAAAGCAGCAGCAAGCGGAGGAATCACTAATAAATGTGAGTATTGGGTTTTAACTTACTTTAAATTAACTAACGTCACACACGTCAAACCCAAGGGGCATTAAAAACGTACATTTTCGTTAAATCATATACGGATACATATGTGACGCTAACTAGCTAGCTGGACATACTGCACTGTTGCTTACACTTATTTTGAATTCAATTCAGAAGTTTACTAAAGTCATACTGAGATCTTGGCTCTGTTATAGATAAGTTATACTTTATATTACATAAATAGACCAAAGTGAAAACATTTAGACCGGTATAGCCAGTGGCGACTGGTCATTAGGGGCAGGTGGGGCACAGCCCCACCTAGAGTCAGCAGAAAGTATTAAAAATAATGATTACAAAAAAATGCAAAAAAAAAAATATATATATTAAATACATTTTAAGATCATGTTTAATCATCTGATTCGTCTGTACATTGCTGTTTTAGTCTGTGTTATTCTAATGAGTGTCTACAGTGTGTGCCTATTGAGCTGTTTAGAGCCATGTGGGACAAAACCCGATCCTGCCCCTCCCTCTCCCTGTTTAAGTCAATGGTGACTGTAAAAACTACACTGCGCATGCTCAGAGTATTGTCCTATTTAATGTGTGTGACAAAAAAATAATGACCAGAGGGACATAGAGCTGCCATCCCCACCATACGTCATCTCACATAATTCAGAGCTGATTGGCTGTAAGTACGTGTGCCGCGAAAAGTGTGGTGTGTGAAGAGGAGACTGGGGCTGCAGTCGGATAGTTTAAAAATCAGCTCCTAAGTTCTAACCCTATCGTCTATTCCTTGACCTCTGAGTGAAACGTCACGGGGTTAAGGGATAGTGGACAGGAGAATTCAAAAGGACTTAGGAGAAGAGACTGCGGTACTTTAGAGAATCCGAATGCACTTTCACTATCCGACGTGTTTATGATGCGCCAGCGGACGTCATTGTGTGCGTCTGCTGCTGTGGGGGAACTATGGAAACCACAGTTTTCTATACAGCGGACGACAACATGGATGTTTAATAAGAACGAGGGACTACAAACTCATCTAGAGACTCTGCACCGTGCTCTGACGCTGCTGCTTTGCTTTATGAACGTGGACAACAGAGAAACATATTCTTCATGACCAAAGTTGGAATTGAAATAAAAAAGGAAAGTGAAACTTATGCTCGTCCCCCTCTCCCTCCGGTCCACATTAATACAAATGATCCCAATACGTATGATTGTATGAACTAAAGATCTTAAAATCAATACAGATGTATTTATTATAAACGTTAGTCCTTAACATCTATCACTGTGTATATCACCATTCAAACATCTTTTAAAAGTTGAACAAACTCCACACAGCTCAGTAAAGACTGTGAAATGTTGACTTTATTTGATAATTTCAGTGAAAACTAACGTTCTTATTTCTGTCTTTGATTATAATACTGATGAACGTTCAAAACAAAGCACTTTGGCAACTTACCACATACGTTTTAAAAAGCTTAATAAGCACCGTAACTTTCATGATATAATTTCTCGGTCATAATCGGTTGTTTCCGTGAACGGCCGACTGTTGAGTGACGGCAAATGCTGCGGCTGCAAGGCATTGTGGGACAGCATTTTCGCTTCTCCTGTCGGTTAGGGAGGTCCAGTGGTCCCTAAGCTAAAGGAGGTTATAAAGGAAGTTTGAAACCTCCTTTTCTATCATTCTCATCAGGGGCGGAGCTTCCTACAGGCGATACAGGCGGTTGCCTAGAGCGCCACCCAGAGGGGGGGCGCCAAAAATTGCACACAAATAAATATACAAATAAATATATATATATATTTATTTATTTTTTTGCTTGGCGTAGTTTTTGCGCCCCCCTCTATATCTGCAACCATTATTCTTACATACAAAAACAATTCTAACATAGGGGGAAATGAGCCAAAAATCTAAAACGGTCGGTCTAAGAGCCTCTGCTTTAGGTGTTCACAGTCAGAACATGCTAGAGCGCTGTGCATTGATGGGTATCGGTCAAGTGTTTATAAAATTGAGCATTGAGGAAAGAAAGACTAACATTAGAGAACTATGAAGAGGCAAAAGCCATAAAAGAAGAAAAGAAGAAGAAGAGAAACGTGCCAAGGTGAAAGGTATGCAATTTTGATTGTATTGTCAACATTAGCGAATGGATCATGTAATCTTGCTAGTTAGCCAAGCCAACGTTAGCTAGCCAGCGTTTGTTATTGCCATTCAGTCAAAACTGTCATAAGGCTATTTTCGTTGTGTCATGAAATAGAAATATTAGTAATAATAACAATGTTAGTTTTGGTGTAGCGAGCTAGCCAGTGTGGTGGAATGTTAGTTAATTGGTAACGTTAGCTAACGTTAAGTTTACCTCAGAAAGCACATTGACTATCCGAGTCAAACCCTGTCATAATGTGCGCTAACGTTAGCTAACTAGCTCAGGGGTTCTCAACTCCAGTCCTGTTGAATGTTTTCGTTCCAACCCAGAACTAACACACCTGATTCAACTGTTCTAATAAGATAGGCATAGCTCTTGATTAGTTGAATCAGACCTGTCAGGCTGTCCAAATGCTTATTAACTAAATAATAGCTACATTTAACAAATGGAAATTATTCAATGTTGATAATACAAATGTTGTATCATTTTAGATTCACTTTTAAAATATCTGGAACCACCTGTTGAATCAGTTGACAAGGAACAGCCATGCACCTCAGCTGTGCCAGCTTCCTCAGGTAAGTGCAATGTGTCAATAGATGTTCCTGATGATAAATAATTTAATGTGAAATCCAGTCAATATATTTTCTCTTGTGTGTTCTTTCTATATTTATAGACCTAGAACCACATGAAGGAACGTCAGAACAGCAAGCTGCTCATCCTGATGAGATGACCACTGATTCCACCCTGCCACTGACCACTGTGCCTGTTTGTTCTGGTGAGTACAATACGTCAATAGATGGTCCTGATGATAAATAATTGAATGTAAAAATGACTGTCGTGCCATTTCTAATCCAGCCAATATATTTGCTCTTGTGTGTTCTCTATATATGTATAGGCCCAGAACCACTGCAAGGAACGTCAGAACAGCCTGCTGCATCTCATCCTGATTGCACCACAGATTCCACCCATACACTCTTCTCAGGTGTGTGCCTGGTGAATGTAAGTGTGTGTGTGTGTGTGTGTGTGTGTGTGTGTGTGTGTGTGTGTGTGTGTGTGTGTGTGTGTGTGTGTGTGTGTGTGTGTGTGTGTGTGTGTGTGTGTGTGTGTGTGTGTGTGTGTGTGTGTGTGTGTGTGTGTGTGTGTGTGTGTGTGTGTGTGTGTGTGTGTGTGTGTGTGTGTGTGTGTGTGTGTGTGTGTGAAGATATTGTGGATATGAGGTGAGAAAATGTGCTTCACATGCCCTCCAGATGCAGCAAAGACAGACGATCCACTACCAACCGATCCTGCTGATTGCCCTTCACATCTCACAGACACAATGAGAACAGAGTTTGTTCGCAGAGGACCATATCAGATAACACCTGATTTCATTTTCCCAAGGAGAGATGATGGGAGAAGTTGCCACCACCAGTACTTCAGCAGGACCTTAGTAAATGGAGAAAGGATCAAAAGAAGTTGGGTGACATATTCAAAAAAGAAGAACAGTCTTTTTTGTTTTTGTTGTCAACTTTTCTCTCCAAAACAAATTCATTTAACAAATGCAGGACTGTCGGATTGGAAAAATGCAAGTGCTGCTTTGACCAGCCATGAAAATAGTCCGGAACACCTGAACAATTTGGCGTCATGGAAAGAATTGGCAGTTCGATTAAAACAAGGTACAACAATAGACAAACAAGAGCAGGCCCTCCTTGAGGCAGAGAAGAGTCAGTGGAGAGCAGTGCTGACACGACTGGTTGCTATTGTACAGTCTCTGGCAGGGCGAAATATGGCATTGAGAGGAAAGACAGAAATACTCCACTCTCCTTCAAATGGAAACTTTTTGAAAGAGGTTGAGCTTTTAGCGCAGTTTGACCCAGTGATGAAAGACCACATCCACAAGATTAAAAGTCAAACATCCCACCACAGCTACTTGGGCAAAACCATTCAGAATGAGTTGATTGAATGCATCAGTGGAAAGATTCTATCAACAATAGTGCAAGAAATAAAGAAATGCAAGTACTTTTCCCTCATTTTAGATTGCACCCCGGATGTTAGCCACACTGAACAGCTGTCAGTAGTCATCAGAATTGTGACACTGGAAGAAGACCCCCAGATTAAAGAGCACTTCATGGGATTCCTAGTAGCAGAGGAGTCCACTGGTGAAAGTTTGTCCGCCCTGATTTTGAAGAGGCTGGAGGAGTTGCAGATTGCCTTTGATGACTGCAGAGGACAGTCATATGACAACGGCGCAAATATGAAAGGGAAGAACAAGGGAGTACAGGCCAGGCTACTGCAGTTGAACCCAAGAGCTTTATTTGTGCCTTGTGGGGCACATACACTCAATTTGGTCGTTGCTGATGCTGCCAAAAGCTCCAAAGATGCCATATCATTTTTTGGCATTGTGCAGAAGCTATACTGCCTGTTTTCTGCCTCTACACAGAGATGGGCCATCCTCAAGAAACATGTCAACCTTTCACTCAAAATGTGGTCAGAAACCAGATGGGAGAGCAGAGTGAAAGCTGTGGAGCCTCTGCGATATGAAACCGCAGCTGTGAGAGAGGCACTGCTTGAGGTGAGAAACCAGGCCAAAGACCCAATCATCAGGATTGAAGCCCAGTCTCTGGCAGAAGAAGTCGGGTCATTCCGCTTTGCACTGTGCACAGTGGTCTGGTATGACATGCTAAGTCAAATTCAGCAGGTGAGCAAACTCCTGCAGTCCCAAACAATGCAAGTGGATGTAGCAGTAAGTCTACTGAAAAAGACTGAAAAAGCTCTCGAATCCTACAGAGCCACAGGCTTTGTGGCTGCACAAACATCAGCCAAGGACATGTGTGAAGACATGAATGTGGACGCAGTCCTTGTGCAAAAGCGGCTGAAGTCAACAAAGAGGCACTTCTCATATGAGTCTCCTGATGAGCCATTGAGGGATGCCTTGCAAAATCTGGAGGTAACCTTCTTTAACGTGGTGGTGGATGCTGCAGTGTCAGCACAAAAGGAGAGGTTTACCACTCTTAAACATGTGCAAGACAAGTTTGGCATTCTGTACAACGTCCCAGACCTGCCACACCAAGAGCTGATGAAGCAAGCAGAGGCACTTGCACACACCTTAAGCCATGGAGGGCAATCTGATTTGGATGGGAAGGAGCTGGCTCAGGAGTTGGAACATTTACCTGACTTGCCATCAAAGAGCATGACAACTCTTGAGTTGTTGAAATTCATACACACAAAGCAGCTCACCGAAATATATCCCAACTTGTGTATTGCTCTGCGGATCAGTGCAACGCTACCAGTAACAGTAGCTTCAGCCGAGAGGAGTTTTTCCAAATTAAAACTCTTGAAAACATACCTGAGGTCAACCATGGCTCAAGAACGCCTCAGTGGTCTGGTTGTAATCAGTATTAACCATGAGGTTGGTGGTCAGATTTCATATGATGATGTGATTGATGACTTTGCAGCGAGGAAGGCCAGAAGGATTGCACTATAAATGGAAACCAGTAGGAGCTAATATGTAGGCTAACCTTGTGTGATGATAGGGAGTGGAATGTAAATAGATCTTAATTTGTTATTTATTTAGCATATTATATATTGATTATTTGACATTTCTTCTTAATTTTCTTTGAAAGCAAATGTGCACATTCTTTTATTGTTTGTTATTATTATTATTATTATTATTATTATTATTGTTTGTTAGCTAAGTTGTTTGTTTTAATTCTTTAGTGTGAACTTTACATTTATTCTTAGCTCTTGTTCTTGCTTGTAATAAATAATGGTGCAGTACTTTACTGTATAACTGTTAAGATGTTTTGATTTTTTTTTTGGGGGGGGGGGGGGGGGCGCAGTGGTGAAGCTCGCCTAGGGCACCAAATGTGCTAGGTCCGCCCCTGATTCTCATCATTCTAGAGAATTCGAACGGCACTTATCATGGCTGCCACTGAGGGACTTCCGGGTCATTTCACTCCTTTAGGAAGGTTCCTAAGCTAAATGGACTATTCGACTTCAGCCAGAGAGCTGCAGTGAGGCGTCCTAAAACCCGGAAGTAAACTGCGCATGGCTTCCCTCGACCCAAAAGCAATGAGATTTCTCCATAGGATTTTAGAAAATAGCTCAAAATAAGATCTGTGGGAAACAAACCTGTTAGATAAATGCACGTTTTGTTCAGCCGGATAATATCCACATGTTTACCCTACTTTTATAATTTTCGAATCATAAATCTATTGATTAGATTAGATTTATGATAGACTTTTGAAACTACAAGAAGATAAGGAGGACTTTTACAAAAAAGTAATAGAGATTTTGTAAAGAGAGATAGGCAAATGGACTTAATCTTCATGTCAAGGTAAGACTGCAATTTTATTGAAAATGGGATCTTACTAAGAGAGAACAATTCAATATTTAAATGATACAATTACATGTTTTGGGTATCCTTTTGTTGAACTGCCTGTTTAAAATTAATTGAAGCATCAGACAAAAAAGCTTTGGAAAATAATATTATATTTTGATTTAGGTCAAAATATAATATTTGTAAACCTGAAGAGTCAGTGCCAGAGCCTCACCAGCCATGAACCTCACTGCAGAAGCTTATATATAAACATCTACGTTTTTTGTGCCCCACCTTGTACATATAGAAACGCCACTGAGCCTACAGTACGGTGGGATTTATAAAATGCTACCCTGACGTGTAGCTGCTGTTAGCTTTATTTATTTCTCTGACATGTTCCAATTTTGTACTGTTTATTAAACTTTGGGACAACATTACAACCTTTTTATTCAGCTCATGCTGCTTTGATGTAGGGCTAAAAGAAAAGCCTATTTTAAATATTTCCACCAGATTTGATCATCTTTTATTTAGGTTAAAGTGTATTTAACTTATCCTAATCCCATAATAATAATAAGACAATCACAAATAGACAGCATCCTTTAGCTTGATGTTAGTTTGTGCAGTGCTGTCAAAGGGATGCACGTGTGACGGTCATTTCTTCTTTTAGTTTTTTAAAAACCAGAACAGTCCATCATTTTAAATGATCCTTTAGGGATTGTTTGTCTGAAATGCTTATGAGTTCCATTTTGCAATAATACTTCTGCAACCCTGTGTTTAATATGATTAATTCACTATTTTCTTTGTCTCTTGTTTTTCTCTGTAATTAGGACAATTCTGGAGAAATAGATCTGCTGGAGAAGGACCCCTAATCTGAAAAGTGCACAGCGGATCATCAGGACAGAGCTGCCATCCACCTGGACCCCCCCCCCCCCCCCCAGCTGCTTCTATATACTTGCTGCACATACAATACAAATAAACAACTTGATAAACACACTTTTGCTGATATTTTTGTTACTGTCGGTGATGTTAAATAAAATAACATGATTGATTTCCTCCGATGAAAGTTATAATAATAGAAGACATGAAGCTGCAGATAGAGGATGGATATATTATTACCTCTACTTTGTGATAAGATGAAAATACAATATTACATTGTAATTGTTAAACACATTGTTTATTTCATTTACTGCGGTTTTAACCATTATTTACAACATGTGTACATAAGCAGTGGAATAATAGGATATCTCTAGGTCATTAAACTGTCTTCAGTTTAATTTTATTAATAAAAAAAATAGGTCATAGAAAATGTTTAATTGTGTATTTCAGCAGAGCGGGGGGTCACGGTGCTGCTGGACCTGGAGGTGCTGACCTGGGGTCAGTGGGACATCATCTGGGCAGGTTTAGGGGAAGAAGGAGAATATAAACTGTTATGATCACAGCTATTAAGATTAGAACACTAATATTGTTAAGAATCAATCTATACAACATGCTTTTGTTCATTTAAAAAACATATTGTTGTATTAGTACAGAAAAAGTATTACTTATTTTAAATATGAAATAATATGATTAAATTACATCAGCTATATATAATGTACTTGTTAACTTACTAATGTAACATTACTGGGGGCTAAAGGAACAGCTTCATCTTATTTACCTGGCCATGGTCCTCTTTAATTAATCGCCGACGGTGATCTCCAAAATGTAACAGTAAAGGTAACGTTTCTGGATCCTTTTCAGCTGAGTTAGCTTGTAAGCTAATTTGCTAGCAGGCTGCTGGAGCAACGCAACTGAACAGCGCGTATCACGTGACGTAAATACGAAGCCCTCCGTAAACTAGACCGTCTCATTAGGTAGGCCGCTCGGTCCAGCCTACCCGGCCTACGTGGGCTGGGTCCTCCGTGGACCGCGTAGGCTGTGTACTCCGAAGGGTGCATCCCCTGAATTCAGACACGGCCCAGGTATGTATTAAAGGAATAATCATGTTGGAAGTAGTAGGCCTATACTTAAGATTTTAACTTGTTTAAAAGTAGCTGGATTTTAACTTGTTTAAAAGTAGCTGGATTTAAATGTAAAAATACTATGCAACAAGTGAATGTCCTGCATTTAACATCCTACTTATGAAAAGTATTGGCATCAAAATACCCAAATAGGAAAATATATAAGTACTCGCTATTGTGGTGGCTCATTGCAGAATCATAAATATGAACTCGATTGTGATTATTGTTGCTTTAATATGGTCATGCTAATTAAGATTACACTTATTTACTTCTACTGAATATCTCAACCTATAATTTCATGCCATTGTTTATTTATATATAAGCTAAGGAACTGAATCTGTAAAGTTGTTTGTTACTAAAGCTCTCAATAAAGTGGAGTAAAAGAAGTACAGCATTGGCTAACAAATTGTAGTGGAGTAAAGTCATAGGCGGAGTTTGACATTTGCGCTTGGGGAGGCAAACCTTTTTTACTGACGTCAGTACACAGTCCCAACTATTGCGTGGGGTGCTACGGATACAGTAGCAATAAAGCCAGCGCTCACCGCACTGAGTATGACTTTTCCATGCCCGCCGTACACACACATTCATATGGAAGGGGCGGTCTCTCCCCCCAACAACAGTGCATTACATAACTGTAAAACTTATCATAACTGTGCACATCTTATACTTATTTGATAACTACTATATCCCTTGGTTACTTGAACAAGCTACAATATTATTAACGAGTGTCCTACCTTATTCAAATATTGATATACGAAATATTTGTATTGGAACAGTTTTCGACTAGTAATGCTGTAACATATTTCAGCCACTAGGGGGAAAATGCCCCCCCCCCCTCAAAATCCGCCTATGAGTAAATAGAAATAGTGGAGTACAAGTATCTCGAAATTGTACAATACTTGAGTAAATGTACTTTGATACATACCACAACTAAGGATAAATATATCATTTGGAAATTGGTTTCAAAAACTGGTTAGCCACTTATTTTAACCAAATGACTTGCTTTACATCAATTCAAAGTTTCTGGCGATGTGTCCCTTCCAATAACACACAAATAAACCTCTTTGTATTGACGCAATCTCTTTTGTATTTATCATACCAACTATTTTAGTTACATTTTCCTGCGTTTCCGCCTGATGATTCATGTGAAACTGCTGTTCATCAAGCATGCTCTAGCCTAACGTCACATGGGGAAGGAATACATAAAGACATTTGTCCTCCATGTGCTATGTAACTTGGCCTGTTAACAAATAAGGCGATGAAAAGTATAGCCTGTCCAACAAATAGCTTATTAAGAAAGGATGTTGACACTAACTTGCGTGAATCCATTTCTAAGAAACTATATTCACTTCTGCTTTTCTCATGCCTTTAAATATGTTGTTTTTTGAAATTATAAGGAACAATTAAAGCACATATTTACCCAGCTTATTGCTACTTCCTCATAGCCAAATGATACACCTTTAGTACTTTACGCCCTTGACTAGTATTTTGGTACCGTTTCCCAAAATGTTCAGGATCTATAAATGCATTATTAAAATGTTTCTTTAGATGTGCGTTGTTGTACTACTACATGTGCAAGACAAGTTTGGCATTCTGTACAACGTCCCAGACCTGCCACACCAAGAGCTGATGAAGCAAGCAGAGGCACTTGCACACACCTTAAGCCATGGAGGGCAATCTGATTTGGATGGGAAGGAGCTGGCTCAGGAGTTGGAACATTTACCTGACTTGCCATCAAAGAGCATGACAACTCTTGAGTTGTTGAAATTCATACACACAAAGCAGCTCACCGAAATATATCCCAACTTGTGTATTGCTCTGCGGATCAGTGCAACGCTACCAGTAACAGTAGCTTCAGCCGAGAGGAGTTTTTCCAAATTAAAACTCTTGAAAACATACCTGAGGTCAACCATGGCTCAAGAACGCCTCAGTGGTCTGGTTGTAATCAGTATTAACCATGAGGTTGGTGGTCAGATTTCATATGATGATGTGATTGATGACTTTGCAGCGAGGAAGGCCAGAAGGATTGCACTGTAAATGGAAACCAGTAGGAGCTAATATGTAGGCTAACCTTGTGTGATGATAGGGAGTGGAATGTAAATAGATCTTAATTTGTTATTTATTTAGCATATTATATATTGATTATTTGACATTTCTTCTTAATTTTCTTTGAAAGCAAATGTGCACATTCTTTTATTGTTTGTTATTATTATTATTATTATTATTATTATTATTGTTTGTTAGCTAAGTTGTTTGTTTTAATTCTTTAGTGTGAACTTTACATTTATTCTTAGCTCTTGTTCTTGCTTGTAATAAATAATGGTGCAGTACTTTACTGTATAACTGTTAAGATGTTTTGATTTTTTTTTGGGGGGGGGGGGGGGGGGGCGCAGTGGTGAAGCTCGCCTAGGGCACCAAATGTGCTAGGTCCGCCCCTGATTCTCATCATTCTAGAGAATTCGAACGGCACTTATCATGGCTGCCACTGAGGGACTTCCGGGTCATTTCACTCCTTTAGGAAGGTTCCTAAGCTAAATGGACTATTCGACTTCAGCCAGAGAGCTGCAGTGAGGCGTCCTAAAACCCGGAAGTAAACTGCGCATGGCTTCCCTCGACCCAAAAGCAATGAGATTTCTCCATAGGATTTTAGAAAATAGCTCAAAATAAGATCTGTGGGAAACAAACCTGTTAGATAAATGCACGTTTTGTTCAGCCGGATAATATCCACATGTTTACCCTACTTTTATAATTTTCGAATCATAAATCTATTGATTAGATTAGATTTATGATAGACTTTTGAAACTACAAGAAGATAAGGAGGACTTTTACAAAAAAGTAATAGAGATTTTTGTAAAGAGAGATAGGCAAATGGACTTAATCTTCATGTCAAGGTAAGACTGCAATTTTATTGAAAATGGGATCTTACTAAGAGAGAACAATTCAATATTTAAATGATACAATTACATGTTTTGGGTATCCTTTTGTTGAACTGCCTGTTTAAAATTAATTGAAGCATCAGACAAAAAAAGCTTTGGAAAATAATATTATATTTTGATTTAGGTCAAAATATAATATTTGTAAACCTGAAGAGTCAGTGCCAGAGCCTCACCAGCCATGAACCTCACTGCAGAAGCTTATATATAAACATCTACGTTTTTTGTGCCCCACCTTGTACATATAGAAACGCCACTGAGCCTACAGTACGGTGGGATTTATAAAATGCTACCCTGACGTGTAGCTGCTGTTAGCTTTATTTATTTCTCTGACATGTTCCAATTTTGTACTGTTTATTAAACTTTGGGACAACATTACAACCTTTTTATTCAGCTCATGCTGCTTTGATGTAGGGCTAAAAGAAAAGCCTATTTTAAATATTTCCACCAGATTTGATCATCTTTTATTTAGGTTAAAGTGTATTTAATTTATCCTAATCCCATAATAATAATAAGACAATCACAAATAGACAGCATCCTTTAGCTTGATGTTAGTTTGTGCAGTGCTGTCAAAGGGATGCACGTGTGACGGTCATTTCTTCTTTTAGTTTTTTAAAAACCAGAACAGTCCATCATTTTAAATGATCCTTTAGGGATTGTTTGTCTGAAATGCTTATGAGTTCCATTTTGCAATAATACTTCTGCAACCCTGTGTTTAATATGATTAATTCACTATTTTCTTTGTCTCTTGTTTTTCTCTGTAATTAGGACAATTCTGGAGAAATAGATCTGCTGGAGAAGGACCCCTAATCTGAAAAGTGCACAGCGGATCATCAGGACAGAGCTGCCATCCACCTGGACCCCCCCCCCCCCCCCCCCCAGCTGCTTCTATATACTTGCTGCACATACAATACAAATAAACAACTTGATAAACACACTTTTTCTGATATTTTTGTTACTGTCGGTGATGTTAAATAAAATAACATGATTGATTTCCTCCGATGAAAGTTATAATAATAGAAGACATGAAGCTGCAGATAGAGGATGGATATATTATTACCTCTACTTTGTGATAAGATGAAAATACAATATTACATTGTAATTGTTAAACACATTGTTTATTTCATTTACTGCGGTTTTAACCATTATTTACAACATGTGTACATAAGCAGTGGAATAATAGGATATCTCTAGGTCATTAAACTGTCTTCAGTTTAATTTTATTAATAAAAAAAATAGGTCATAGAAAATGTTTAATTGTGTATTTCAGCAGAGCGGGGGGTCACGGTGCTGCTGGACCTGGAGGTGCTGACCTGGGGTCAGTGGGACATCATCTGGGCAGGTTTAGGGGAAGAAGGAGAATATAAACTGTTATGATCACAGCTATTAAGATTAGAACACTAATATTGTTAAGAATCAATCTATACAACATGCTTTTGTTCATTTAAAAAACATATTGTTGTATTAGTACAGAAAAAGTATTACTTATTTTAAATATGAAATAATATGATTAAATTACATCAGCTATATATAATGTACTTGTTAACTTACTAATGTAACATTACTGGGGGCTAAAGGAACAGCTTCATCTTATTTACCTGGCCATGGTCCTCTTTAATTAATCGCCGACGGTGATCTCCAAAATGTAACAGTAAAGGTAACGTTTCTGGATCCTTTTCAGCTGAGTTAGCTTGTAAGCTAATTTGCTAGCAGGCTGCTGGAGCAACGCAACTGAACAGCGCGTATCACGTGACGTAAATACGAAGCCCTCCGTAAACTAGACCGTCTCATTAGGTAGGCCGCTCGGTCCAGCCTACCCGGCCTACGTGGGCTGGGTCCTCCGTGGACCGCGTAGGCTGTGTACTCCGAAGGGTGCATCCCCTGAATTCAGACACGGCCCAGGTATGTATTAAAGGAATAATCATGTTGGAAGTAGTAGGCCTATACTTAAGATTTTAACTTGTTTAAAAGTAGCTGGATTTTAACTTGTTTAAAAGTAGCTGGATTTAAATGTAAAAATACTATGCAACAAGTGAATGTCCTGCATTTAACATCCTACTTATGAAAAGTATTGGCATCAAAATACCCAAATAGGAAAATATATAAGTACTCGCTATTGTGGTGGCTCATTGCAGAATCATAAATATGAACTCGATTGTGATTATTGTTGCTTTAATATGGTCATGCTAATTAAGATTACACTTATTTACTTCTACTGAATATCTCAACCTATAATTTCATGCCATTGTTTATTTATATATAAGCTAAGGAACTGAATCTGTAAAGTTGTTTGTTACTAAAGCTCTCAATAAAGTGGAGTAAAAGAAGTACAGCATTGGCTAACAAATTGTAGTGGAGTAAAGTCATAGGCGGAGTTTGACATTTGCGCTTGGGGAGGCAAACCTTTTTTACTGACGTCAGTACACAGTCCCAACTATTGCGTGGGGTGCTACGGATACAGTAGCAATAAAGCCAGCGCTCACCGCACTGAGTATGACTTTTCCATGCCCGCCGTACACACACATTCATATGGAAGGGGCGGTCTCTCCCCCCAACAACAGTGCATTACATAACTGTAAAACTTATCATAACTGTGCACATCTTATACTTATTTGATAACTACTATATCCCTTGGTTACTTGAACAAGCTACAATATTATTAACGAGTGTCCTACCTTATTCAAATATTGATATACGAAATATTTGTATTGGAACAGTTTTCGACTAGTAATGCTGTAACATATTTCAGCCACTAGGGGGAAAATGCCCCCCCCCCCTCAAAATCCGCCTATGAGTAAATAGAAATAGTGGAGTACAAGTATCTCGAAATTGTACAATACTTGAGTAAATGTACTTTGATACATACCACAACTAAGGATAAATATATCATTTGGAAATTGGTTTCAAAAACTGGTTAGCCACTTATTTTAACCAAATGACTTGCTTTACATCAATTCAAAGTTTCTGGCGATGTGTCCCTTCCAATAACACACAAATAAACCTCTTTGTATTGACGCAATCTCTTTTGTATTTATCATACCAACTATTTTAGTTACATTTTCCTGCGTTTCCGCCTGATGATTCATGTGAAACTGCTGTTCATCAAGCATGCTCTAGCCTAACGTCACATGGGGAAGGAATACATAAAGACATTTGTCCTCCATGTGCTATGTAACTTGGCCTGTTAACAAATAAGGCGATGAAAAGTATAGCCTGTCCAACAAATAGCTTATTAAGAAAGGATGTTGACACTAACTTGCGTGAATCCATTTCTAAGAAACTATATTCACTTCTGCTTTTCTCATGCCTTTAAATATGTTGTTTTTTGAAATTATAAGGAACAATTAAAGCACATATTTACCCAGCTTATTGCTACTTCCTCATAGCCAAATGATACACCTTTAGTACTTTACGCCCCTTGACTAGTATTTTGGTACCGTTTCCCAAAATGTTCAGGATCTATAAATGCATTATTAAAATGTTTCTTTAGATGTGCGTTGTTGTACTACTTTTTTGATCTGCATGCTTTTCTTTTATTAACTTACTTTGTCTTCCCTAATTATATTTTCATATCAATCAATTACATTTGATAAAGTTTATTGTTTTCATTGTATCTATGTGCATGCAGATCTTAGAGATTAATTTATAATCATGGTGTAGCTTACATTGTTTAAAAGCACTAACTATTACTTGCTGGACACCTGGTGTGTGTGAGAAATGCGAAACCTGCTGGTCCCAGATCAGTGAGGATCATTGGGGGAGGAGAGAGAGACAGGGAGAGAGGGAGAGACAGAGGAGAGAGAAGTGTATCCTGCAGCAGTCATTCTAAGACAGAGTGCAGGGAACGAGCCTGAGGACATGTAGTGCATTATTTCCCAGAGAGGCGATGTGTGACTCCATTGAGCCCCGTCGTGGGCAGACGTGGCCCCGGGGCCCCTTCAGTGTCAGGTAGCCCGTAGCCGAAGGAAACAACCTCTGATGGCTCAAAATGCGCAGCGGCGGCGGTGATGGATGAAAATCAAAAGTTGTGAAACACTATGAAGGCAACACGTCCAGCATCTGAGGATCAGTGGGCACCGATGTGAGAGCCATGGATAATTTTTTTCGGAGGAGGCGCGTGGGTCTACTGAAGCCTCTGCTCAGCCTGTTCCTCGTCTTCGCTTCTTTCCTCATGATCCACAAGCTGAAAGTGGCAGAGAAGGACGCAGTGGGATTAAAACATGTCAATGACACGCCGTGGTGTAGCCCCGAGTGTTTTTCCTACAAGAAAAGGATCGTAAAAAACAGTTTGGGGAGCTTGGACTTGCCGGTGCTTAGCAACACAGTGGACGCGCAGCGGGTCTTCAATAAGACCCCGGCTTCCTGGGACGTGCAGGTTCTCAACTGCAGCGAGGACGCGTCGGTGCGGACGCAGGACTGGTTCAAGCGTTTGGACCCGAGGTTCCACCAGTTTGTCCTGCACAGACACTGCAGGTACTTCCCCATGCTCATCAACCACCCGGAGAAGTGCGCGCGTGGAGAGGCGCACATCCTTATGGTGGTTAAATCCATCATCGAGCAGCACGATCGCCGGGAGGCTGTGCGTAAAACATGGGGAAAGGAACACACTGTGGATGGGAAGAAAATCAAAACGTTATTTCTTCTGGGGAGCCCAACGACTGGGAAGGACACTAAGAACCTCCAGAAACTGATCAAGTACGAGGACAGGATCTACGGGGACATCCTGCAGTGGGACTTCATGGACACCTTCTTTAATTTGACCCTGAAGGAGGTCAACTTCCTCAAATGGTTCGACATCTACTGCTCCGATGTGCAGTTTATATTCAAAGGAGATGACGACGTGTTCGTGAACACGCAGAACTTGGTGCAGCTCATCGACTTCAAGGTGGAGGATCGCAAAGAGGCCAATCTGTTCGTGGGGGACACCATCTTCAATGCGACCCCCATCCGAAATCGGCAGAGTAAATACTACATCCCCAGAGAGCTGTACGATAAGCCATATCCACCTTATGTTGGAGGCGGAGGGTTCCTCATGTCCTCCAAGATGGCCAGGAGGCTCTTCGTGGTCTCCGAGGACCTGGAGTTGTACCCCATTGACGATGTGTTTTTGGGCATGTGCCTGCAGAAGCTGGACTTGGTCCCGGAGATGCACCCGGACTTCAGGACATTCGGCATCACCAGGCGCAAGGTGAGCTCCATGAACAGCGAGCCGTGCTTTTACAAAAACCTCATCGTGGTGCACAAACTGAGCGTGCAGGAGCTGCTCAGGATGTGGAACGTGGTGCACAGCGAGGGGCTTGTGTGCGCGCGTAAAGTGTCAATATAACTGAAAATGTATATGAAGTAAACTACTTCACCCAAACTGAACTGAATACACGGGAGAATTGCGTTGTTTTTAATGATCATGATGATCTTTACATGTCTATACTGAATCTGCTGAGTCATGTTCAGGAAGGGGGACAAACATACCGTTTTTTAATTTCGCAAATTGTTCTGACGCAATCCAAGAGCATTTTTTGAAACCACTAACCAAAACTCGACAGTGCGTACGCATTCTTGGAACGTTTCTTCTTCTTCTCATTCTTGGTGCCATTTCAGGATCATTCTATAGTTTTAATGTGAGATCTAACATTGATGCTGGGAGACATGGTTGTAATGGTTTTAGTGTTTGTGCAGGCATAAATAAGACTGGACTTCTTACTTCCTTGTGTTCCTGTGACTAAAAATGCTAATTCTATTAACAATTTCTAATTTCAGTTTAAATTCATGGACTCAAAGCACACAACTTGGATTGCATTCCAAGTTGATTTATGATGTGGAAGGGGGCTGATTTTGTAAAAAAAAAAGAAAGAAAGTAATTATTTGATTATTTTAAATTAATATATTGTTTTATTCCACCTTTTATGGTATTTTCTAAGTGTCAATGATGTGTATATGATTAGCTGAGGCAGGTCAAAAACCAAAGAAACTAAAAGGGCTGTAATACTGTAGATTTGTGTATGATAATGTAAATAAAACTGGGACTATCGGTCAACTCTTTGAATACAGAATGATTGTTGCATCATTTCTGAGCAGCACATGAAAATGCTGATTATTTGGGGGGAAATTTGGATTTCAAATGTACAATAGTATCAGAAATATTTTGTCAAGTGAAACTAAATCTGCAATGTTATGCTAAATGTAGCTTTATTTAAACAAATACAGATACTTTGCAGAATAAAATAGCCATTTCATGCCATAATTATTCATAAAACAATGACTATGCACATAAAAGCACATCACAAATATCCACTGTTGCAAAAGTCCTCAATACAGAAACATATAAAAGCCAATGTGATGGATTAGGAAATCAAAAATAAACTTTCTTATACCTATAACTTATTTAACAGTAAATCTAATCCCACACATTAATGAAGAACATCCCCTACTCGTAATACAATCTTTCAAAGACACCTTGGACCATTTCTGTGTAAATTCTTCTTGGCTGAGGACTAACATAGACATATTACAATCACCATCGTCATAACACTGAGCGGTACAATGGAAGATGTTTAAATGTTGAGCTTGAGGGTCAAATCAGCCAAAATCCACTAAAAAGAGCTGCTACACAGATTCTACTATTGACTGTACATTCATGTCCATTGTGTGTTTTCCTTTTTAATAATTATGTTACGTTAAAAGCTCTACTTAGTCTCTTACTCAACTAGTACAGCATATGAAATTGTGATATCTACTTAAGATTGTCAGTAGGAATTAAACAGGAATAATAAATCAAGTTCAACCTGCACTGAAGATTCAGTACCATCCCTTTGGCAAAGTGCAATTTCATATTATTCTTTCGATATACACGTCAATAAGTAAAAATGTAAGTACAAAGCTGCCAGTAAAGCTGCACTCAGGTTGTCAGGGAGGATTCTAACGTGTTGCCAAGGGAGGAACGTTTTTATTCCTCGTCTTCTCACATTACTGCTTCACGGAGAGGCGTGCTTTAAGTATCATTTACTGTCACTGTGCCCTGTCAAGATGTACTACATATGTAGCATTAATACACTGATTAACGTTTGTGGTCCAAATATAATTTTAAATTCAATGCTGATTTTGTTCTTTTTGTGCCCATTTTGACTATTTTAACAATGAAATGTTTTCCTTTATAGCGGCATTGGATAGCTTGTGAAGAACGTTTTTTTTTGAGTTAGTTAACTCAAAAATGAATAACCCTGAAGATGTCACAGTGAGTCATCAGGGTGTCAGCCCCGAGATGCAGGCACAAAATGATAAGATATGTTGCTGTATATGTCTCTTATGAGTCATCAAGAAACTTAAAGCAAGTACAATACCAGAGTGACAGTTTCTAGTTGTATTATTTCCAACTGGGGTTGGCTCCCAACCTGTCAGCAGTTTGAACAAAATTAGACCCAAAAAAACCAACCTGTAAGGTGATATCGGCAAACAGAACGCAGTCTGCACATGTTTACTAGCCCGACAGGTGTGTGACGCCATGATGACGTGTAGACAAAATAACAGGTCTTATAATGGTGATTCCAGGTAGACTAACCCTAACCCTAATCCTAAATAGGACTGGAAACAGAGCAAAAGATATGAAACCTATCATGGGAGCAGGAAATGTTTGAGTAGTTTCCTACAGGGCTGTGTGTTGCTGCTGGGGGCCTCCCCAGGGTGCTCCAGTGTCAGTGCTTCCCTGGTGTACTTCCTCTGGCCATTGGTGCCAGGGCTGGGATCCGGCTGCCTCTGCCCATGGCTCTGCCTCTGGCCCCTACCGACCACGCATGCTTCATCTTGGCTCCACCACCAGCCCTGCCTGGACACACACAACACATATATGTACAGTAAACCTGTAAAGGAACATCCATAAAGAGGCGGGTCTTCTATATGAATGTTCATCTGTTCTATTTACCACTAAACACAGCAGCCTGCATTAGCTGTGATGCATGTACAAACAGGAAGGATTCATGACATCAGCGTATTGTGGTTATACCTTCACACCAACCCTGATGCAATATATTGTTTCTTGGGATTTACTTTACTATCGAGCATTGCAAGTGCCTCAAATGTTGGACTGTCCGATTTATTTTTGATAGTTAAAACGGAGTATTGAAAGTAAACTTTTAAACGCAACTACATATTTCTGCATTTGTACTTTTTGTGTTCAATTTGTAGAATGATGGAAATAATTTACTTTTTAAAAGATTTGTATTGAACAAGATATTTGTTGTATATTAGCAGCATAGGTTAAACAGCAGAAAGGAAAGTAATTAAGTTAAATCTGTTATTTTATCACAGGCGCTATTTCCAACTCAAGACTGCTATTTGAGCAATCATCTATTAACAGGAAATAACATGTGCAAGATGTGTCACGGCTTACCACTTTTTACAAACTATTTCCTGGGAAAATCCCTGAAAAAGTTAATTTATAAGCCAATATCCATTTGGAATATCACCTTTCATGCAGTATCAAATCAGTCAATGGATAATTGGATTAACTTTTTTGAAACGTTTTCAGTATCCGTATGTCAGGGGGCTCATTATGGTGCCAATTGGCACCCCTGATGTTAAGGGTCGTGCTCCAGGAACTGCCCTCCTGCTCTTCTGACCTAGTCTGGGTCCTACCCATTGTCATCGAACTTGCTTAAAGTTATACTCTTAAATATTTCTGTTGATATGGCAGCAATGTCAGTTGCCTGTGGTTACGGCTGGTCTATTTAATGAATACAGCTTGCAGAATTCACTTCACTATGGCATGTAAAGCCACCACTGGGGGCAAAAAATGACACCATGAAAGCTTCTACTCTATAGGCAACAGAAGATGAGCACTACTAACTGAAGACATTTTGACTCGTCACATTAGGTAAAGCACAGGTGTAAATAATGATAGTAATGATGCCTGTTTGCAATTAAGATACGATTAAAAAGCCGTCATTAGTGTAATTAGCAACACCTGTCACGTAATGTAACTAAGTACAATTGCTCAAGTACTGTACCTATGTACAGAACATACTTTTACTTTCCTTGAGTGTTTCCATTTTATGTTGTTACTGGTTAGTAAACACATAAAAACATATAATGAGCTTATATGATGAGGTATTAAGGCACTATTCATTTTCACAGTAGTATTCAAACTAGCTGAAATTAATATCTAAAACTAGCTAATAATACAAGATTACATTGTTATTACATATGATCTTCAAAAAAATTATATTCTCTATTAATGATAATAAAAAAAAACTTTTTTAATACTTCTGTGCTTTTACATTTTGAATTCAGGACTTTAATTTGGGAGTACTTTGCGACTATGGTATTTCTACTTTAAGTAAGGGATATAAGCACTTCTTCCATCACTGGTAACACCTATGCTTTGGTTAAAGTCAAAATGTCTGCTGTGAAACAGTGAATCTGTGAAGATGAAAAAACATGGGGATCCAAGGCACATGCTGTTTTAATGAAAAGAGAACAAAAATAAATGTTTCCCAACGGTAACTCTACCCATGGACTTTAGTCTCCTGCATCATGTCGAGTAAGTGCACACATCATTTCCTGTAAACCTTGGGTCAAGTACTTCACCAGTAATTAATACGATATAGAGAAGCAAACTACTGAATGCAAATACACTAAATAGTAACTGCTGAAACCATAAATAGTATATTCAATTGGGTTTCACATGTTACACACCTTAAATCGTAGGGTTAGGGTTAACTTAAATATATTCTGCAGTGGTTCTCTAGTGTGGGTGTTTTTTTAAGCCCAACTGTCACTCTGGCATCAAGGTGGTTATTATTGTAATGAGAGACGTTGCTTTCAAAAATAATGTGCATTGGGCCTCATACAACTGTACAAAAAGCCACTCGATGTTTCGATCATTAACACATTAACAATTTGAAAATATCAATTAAAAAGGATCACCTACTACACTAGTTTTCATATTAAACCTGTCACTATTTGTATGTGCTTCATTCTGTGCTTTGTGGCAGGAAATCATAGTGGAAAAGCTGTAACATGACATCTTTACCAACAAGCATGGGCAATCTGTATAGCGTTCACATTGAGCGTTAGGGAGGTGGGTGTACGCAGGGGTGTTATGAATGCTTTACCTTGTGCTGGCTGGGTTCTCTGGGACACCGCAGTCCTGCGTGAGTTTTGTTTGCAGCCCTCCCTGCCCATGAGGTGAGCCTTCCAGGCCTGGAACAGGGACAAAAGTAGCTCAGTGAGTTCGTTCCTCTCCCAGGTACTTTCTCGATCGGGACAGCAACATGTGACTGTGGGCCCAGTCAAGACCCCAATGGCTGCCCTCCCTCCCACTAACACTAAAGCCTTTCATTGGCTGCATACGCACAACTCTGGCACTGAGTGTGACTTTCTGTGAGTTTTTTCTTTATGTATTTTTAATGGTGTGAGAGGTTTTCAAAGTCAATCAGATTTTGAATACAAAATGCAACTAGAATTGAATAATAACTCACTTTTCATTTGGCATAACCTCAAATTACTTATTACCTATCCCACTTGGACACCAATAAAATGGTTTAACGGTAACTGACTAAAAACTGCCACCATGTTGTATAATGATCACTTTTGTTCATTAATTACGTTTTTTCCCCAGAATGTTGACGTTGACCCACATTTATACCAATCACAGCAACAAAGGACAATAAGCATTTTTCACTGCGGACACTGTGTGTCACAACAGCAACAACACAGGTGTGATTCATAGAATTAATTAAGGCTGCATGTTTTGTGGCAATGTTTTTCATGGCTCCAACTGGAATTGTCTGCTGTGAAATAGATTGAAAGAGATTATTGTCAACAGATCATTTTTACTTTTAGGTTATGTTTTTGGTTTAGTTTGTTGGTTTCTCTGTTTGTCAGCAGGATTACGGAAATAAACTACATATCCTTTCAGTAAAAGGTGTATGGGGCAAGGAAGAACCCATTACAGTTTGAGGTGGATCCGGATCACAGTGCGGATACACAATGTATTTTATTATTTGTTAACATTGCGAGTTAGGAAATTCAACCTTGGCCCTTCTAGTTACTTGATAGTTTATCACACTTTTTCAAGGCAGATAATAAATGTACCATATATTCAAGAGGCATTAAGTAATAAATATCAACCTATCAAGGTTGATATTTATTTTAGATGACACAAACGTAATAGAATCTAAACAGGCATATTCATAACAATTACAGGGTCTCCAATTAGTATACTATTGGTATTTGTTGTGTTCGTCATCAATGTAGGCAGAGCCGTAGCATAATTTGAACAATATTTTGGTCTTCAAAATTGATTTAAAGAGATCATTATAACACTGAATGGATTACACTTGTCTTACAAGACCTGGACATGTCTAACTGAAGTCTGAGGTTTTATCTACCAATTTGGAATTCTTATAATAGAGATTTGTCCAGAAGTTTAATTTCCAGTGCTGCTGGAAACAAGGACAGGACAGGTGCTGTTGGTCAGACTAATACCTGTAGCTCTTGTGCCTCCTTCAAAGACACACTGCATGATTCATGAGCGTCCCAGATGACACAAACGTAATAGAAGACAAATGAAAGGCTGCACTGTTGTTACATCTTTTAGTGAGGCAGAGAAACTTGTGCACTTAATATCCATTGTAAACTTCTCTATCACACAAAAAGTGAACATACAACAAGGGTTCTTAATGGATAAGCAACACCAAGGCTTATGACATACGAGCACTGTTTACTAACTTAAAATAAGAGCAAACTCATTAACTGTTTTGTAATAATTAACATTGAGGTTACATTCAGGGTATGCTACTATCGCTTGAGTTAATACTTTTTTATCCAATTTTCTTGTTGATTCATTCTATCAGTTGTTTCATATTGAAATAAGATTGCCAGTAAATATGTATAAACTTTTCCTGTTACAGATCAAACATTGCCCACATTATACAAAGCAGCAAGTCGCATAAGCAGGAAACCTGAACTTTTCCAAGTTTTCAACAATATAACAATCCACTTTTTTTATTTGTACCAAAATAACTGCATTATCCCCAAACACCCTGGCTGCACACAAAGATTTAAGGAAGGCATGGCTATCAAAAAATACAAATATGTCAATAATTTATCAGGATTATTATTGTCTTTCTGACTTCCTCTCAACCTAATGGAATGGAATGTGAAGAATGTGATGGTATCTACCTGATCTTTGGACAAATGAAACAGCCCATTAAGAACAAAGGCTCTGCCCCCTTTAAAGGCCAACAATAGCAGTGTTTTACCTCAACACCTGTTTGCTCCTCAAGCCTAATATTAGATGCTTTTTAGAATTTCAGTGTTGATATAAAAGAGGGAAAATGGAAAAGCTCCTTGAGTGAAGTTCAGGCCAAAATGATGTGAAAAACCAAGAAGCAAAAACTTCAAACCCAAAATCAGCACTTGATTATCAATTAGTCACTAACTGTGTAACCTTGAATTCTTGAAGAAAACGTGTTTTTCTCGTGCGTTTCACAGTGAACGGAGAATCCAAAAACTTGTGAGGAATTGAAGTAAATGGTGGCCGCGCTTAACAAAATCAATACCAACCAGAACACAAGTAGCGCATGAGTTTGTTAACATCTAATGTTTTAATTAGGGCTGTCAGTCGATTAAAATATTTAATCGCGATAAATCGCATGATTGTCCATAGTTAATCGCGATTAATGGCAAATTAATCGCACATTTTTTTATCTATTCTAAATGTACCTTAGAGGAATATTTTTCAAGTTTGTAATACTCTTATCAATATATGAGTGGACAAATATGCTTTATGCTAATGTTTATTATCATTTGTGTGTGTGTGATGGATCGTTGGAGCTATGTGCAACTCAAGGCATATGCTCGAACCGGAGCTGCCTGGACGCTGCAACCATGTTGCACACTATCCGTGCTGAGTGTGCTGACTTTTCGTACAATGTCCCACTGTCTGGCTGCCTGCATCAAGTCAAGTGCTAAGCGCAGTTGTGTGGATAGAGCGCTCCTCTGTTTTCATTTAAACAGCTCCTTATATCTGTTAGCGCAGCTAGCTAGCACCAGATGCTAACAACAACAATGCACGTAAGGTCTCTCTCTCGCGCACATACACACACCCTCCCGGTCCTCCCGATGGCCAGTCGGTGCCTGCCGGTGAGCGTGGAAGTGTGGTCTGCCACAAGCGGGCGGCAGGAGCGGGGCTGTGGGCATCAGCTTGTAGATGGTATTTTAAACTCGATGCGCTCTGAAACTACGGGGCGGCCGAGGAAAAAAAATACACATGCGTTAATCGCGTTAAAATAATTAGTGGCGCTAAATTTTTTTTGCGTTAACGCGTTATTAACGCGTTAACTTGACAGCCCTAGTTTTAATATAGTTCTGCAATTAATAAACATGTCTCCCATTAACTTTGATTTATTACGATTTTTTTATGTTCTTGGATTTTCGGTTCAGATTTCTACATAAATTCAAGATAACATGGGGTGAGTAACTCATTGCAAATTATTATTTGGTGGGTGAAGTACTCCTTTAATCTCAACTGGGGTTACCCCATCATTATCTAGCAGAAAATGGCAAAGCATTACTGTCAAAATTCACATTTTTGGTTTGGTTCAGTGAAGGGACACACCTGTTCCACCTACGTGTTGCTAACAACACATGCTATACTTCAGTTTATAATTGTCTTTAATCCCATCATTGCTTCACAAAGGAAACATAAAACAGAGATGTAAGTGAAACAGAGTGTTTCCTCGTGAAATCTAAAGAATCGTACCTTCTCTCCAGGAATGAAGTTGTTATGACACAAAGGACAGTGGTTGGAGCCTTTACCCGAGATGGGGGCTGAAAAAGAAACACAACACCTTAACCCACCTGTTGTATACCATTACACAAAAGCTACCCTAAACACACCAGCCAGAATGATGAAATAACACCACTGAAGGAGAACATATTTAACTACTTTAAGGAATGGGAACGCAAGCCAACCCTATCTCACAATTCAAATTTCACCCAATGGGAACCCAACCTAACAGGGGTAAGAGAGACTTGAAGGTTATGGTAAAACAAACGTAATAATTGTGTCAATTATCTGTGGAGACATATAGTCGGTCACAGACATGTACGTTTTGACACAGTGGGCCCTGTTTCTTAAGGTGAGTTGGTACAGATTTCAGTTAACTACACCTTCCAGCAGGAACCAAACCACCAAAATAACCTAAAGCTGACCTCAGCTTTCAGATGGTAAATACTGGCTGGTAGTTTACAGAAAATGTACTGAAACCAACACTATGGATAAGTACAGACTTTTGATTTATTAAAGGCTATGTGCAGCAAAATAAACATAAAGCACATTTTGTATGTCTTATAAGCAGTGTTGTGATAGTTACTGAAAACCAGTAACTAGTTACCATTACTAGTTACTTCATTTAAAAAATAACTCGGTTACTTTACTGATTACTTACACCAAAAAGTAATGCATTACTGTGAAAAGTAACTTTTTAGTTACTTAAAAAAAGGGCTCCCATTAATGCCCTTATAGCCTTCATTTCAGTACTGTTATTGCATTGGAGAATAATACAATCTGTTGATCAACTTGACATGCATTATTTGCAATCTGGATAGCATCGATATTAGCTGGCTTTCCATTTTTGTATATTCTTTCTCCAGGTAGTTGGAACAAGTTTTCCGTTCCATATGCCGTGTGCCGCCCGGACATGCTATCATGCTAACTAGCTCCCTGAAAGCGGGTGACTCCACTGTAGCAATAGCCTGCATGTGTTCTACAACATACCGTGCAATGGCTTTATCGACTTTTCCCTGGCTAGCAGTCCCTTGGTTACAATCCAGCTGCTGTTGCTTAGGTGGAGGTGGAGTGGCGTTGGCTGAGTCTGGGTCTGTGCGGGTCTTAGCTACTAGCTTCGTCCCAGCATGTTGTTTTTGCAGATGTTTTAAGAGATTTGAATGACTGGTTTGGGCAGTAGATAGGCTCTTTGACCCGCCAGGACACAACTTACATTTAACAGAAACTTTCTTTTCTTTGTGCTCGACAAAAGTGAAATAGTGAGAATATCTCCAAGTGGAGAAACTTGAGCTCCGCCGCCGCCATGATAGTCTTATTAGTAAACAACACAAACACGTCCAAAGCCCGTCTCCGCATGTGACACAGGAAGTATCTAAGTACATTTACTCAAGTACTGTACTTAAGTACAGTTCTCATCTCTGTTCGCCTGGCTGTTGACTATATAAAAACACTAACGCAGTAACGGAGTAACGCACCATGTAGTAACGGTAACTGAGTTACTGAATTTAAAAAGTAATGCGTTAGAGTACTAGTTACTGCCAAAAATAACGGCGTTAGTCCCAACACTGCTGAAAGCGATGTATTGTGACCACAGTGCTGTATGCCAGAGTATGACTATTTATAAAGTTCAACCAAATAAATAAACCAAGTGCAGGTTTCATTTCATTTCAATCTTTATTTCGAACAAATAAAAAATAACAAATGTGAAAAACAGAATACCGTATTGTTAAAATACAGTATTTATCCACATTCATGATAATATTTATATATTCAACAAAAATAAAAGTCTTCATATTAATAATAATATTAAATCATATTATGTGTCCGAAAGGGAGCAGAAGGAAGCAAATGCTTATTAATTCCCACCCCTTACTTGATCAATGATTGTCCTTTAAATCATTATGCAAGTTATTCCTACTTACATTTACATTTATACATACATATACAATAATTTCTCATCTTCAATCACCTTTCTTCATTCTCATAGTTTTCCAAAAAGGTGTTTCTGTACATCCTTTTAAACTGAATTATGCTTGTGCTTTGTTTTAACGGCCCGTCCACACAGCTGCGTGCGTTGAAGCTTCCAACGCTTCTGCCCATTCACTTTGAATGGGGTGACGTCACTTTTAGCCGAACTGCATTTTGGGAAGCGACGTGGAGCGTTGCTGGCGTTGCTCGCTTCAAAAGTTGAGCAATGTTCAACTTTTGGCGCCTCGGCAGAAGCGTCAGCCAATGAAATCCCGTTTATGCAAATCTGCCAGTACAAGCGCTAGCCAATCAAACCGCGTGTATGCTGGGAGAGACTACGCAGGTCATTTCCTCATATTCCAAAAAATGGAGGGAAAATTCATGTTATGGTGGTAGTGAATCACCCGGTGCTGTATGATCAGTCTCTGTTCATCTACCGGGATACAAACCGGAGGAGCGAGGCATGGAGGGAGGTGACAGAGACAGTGGGTGAAACTGGTAGGTTTTTGCCTGTTTGGGGATTTTATATCCAGTTTACTTCGTTTTAACATTGCTATTGCTTTGTATGTCGGGGGTGGGAGATTCATGTGATTGGTTGTTGGTCGCGTTGCTCGCAAAAAATCCCCAAGCTTCAGATACGCCCACCTCCAAGCGTCAACGCACGCCGCTGTGTGGACGGGCCGTAACTCCTGCTCCAAACCATTCCATATAATCACCCCACAGATTGTTCTGCACATACTTCTCTCAGTTGTTCTGACCTTGAGTTGTTTCAAATGTAGATTTCCTCTCAAATTATACCCACCCTCTCTGTCTATGAACAGTTTTTTTTAATTTCCTAGGAAGTACATTATTTCTTGCTCTGTACATGATTTGTGCCGTTTTAAATTTAACAAGATTAGTGAACTTCAAAATGTGTGACTTCAAAAATAATACATTAGTGTGTTCAAGATATCCAACATTATTGATTATTCTTATAGCCCTTTTTTGTAATGTGTATAACGGCTGTAGGTTGGTTTTGTACGTGTTTCCCCAAATCTCCACACAGTAACTCAGATATGTCAATATTAGTGTGTTATATAGAGTATATAATGAGTTGTAGTCCAGAACGTGTCTTGCTTTCCCCAATATTGCGATAGACTTAGCCAGTTTTGCTTTTACATGATTGATAAGAGGTTTCCAGCTGATTTTGTGGTCTCAAACCACACCAGGGAACTTATTTACATATACTCTTTCTATGTTTATGTTGTCTAGAATTAATTGCACCTGTGGATTTGTTTTATGTTTTCCAAATAACATAATCTTTGTTTTGCTTATATTTATTGATAATTTGTTTGTGTCAAACCAATGTTTTACTTTAATCATTTCTGCTGTTATCACTTCAGGTCAAACCAGAATTTGGTGAAATCGATTAATTTGAGTGGAATTATTAAGATCACGTGAATTTGTGAGATGAGTTGAATATTAAAGCGTCTTGACTGAGCTGACCTTTTTAGGGAACTGAGAGCCAAAGGATCAACGAAGGAGGACGTTTTCATATTATCTGGGCAAACATTTACATAATGAGTTTTATATAACTCTGATTTAAACTGCTTCAAAATAGAGCAATTGCTTGCATTCAGTCCTATGATAGTAGTCACATTTTTAAATACCTCTCTTGTATAACCTAAACTTAGTGTACGGCTAGCGACTGGGCTAACTAACAGTTACCAAGCCAGCTAACTTGACAGGCTACAGTGGCAGTAGCATGTTAGCGGTTAAATAGCCTCTAGCTTCAATGATCTTAAGACTCAAATATACTTTTTTAAGGATTTGAAATATTTTTTAGGCCAAACTGTAGGTTATTTTAGAAAGGGCTAGCCACTGACTTGTCCTCAGTTGAACTGAGCATGTGTTTCTCTCTCCCCCCTAAAAAAAACAAGCAAGATGTGCAGCTGGCTAAGGTGCAGGCTTCACAGAGCGTTGCAAGTAAAAATACTAGGTTACTGTCATTTTCTGGCCTAAATATTTCGATATGATACATTTATTATATATGTTGTATTATAAACTCAGCCCCTTGAAATTGAGGAACTATATGATGTTAACACCATCTGTAATGTCACTGTATTGAATTTAGCCCTTTGTCCCAGACTTTTGCTTTTGCTAATGTTGCTAGACTCTACATCAACCAACTTTTTGGGAAAACCGAGTGTTTCGAGACAGGTCCCGGTATCTCGCAGGACAGTGCACCCAGCAGGAGCCTCCCGATAGATTTGATCGATATGGACATAAACGCGAGTGAAGTCTAATCGGAGAGGAGAGAGAGATCAGAGATCAGTTGCTGCGGAGACACGCAGGAGAGGGGGAGGAAAAGAGAGGCTCCATGTATTATTCTTATGTGATTATATAGAGTCGTTATTCATTTGTTTTAAAGCTCAATAAATAACAAAGAAGACCTTTGACCGGCACTTTTCTAATTTTGTCCAGAAGATTTAAACTTTAACGGACATGTTGACCGGCGAAAAAAAAAGTTAATGGAAACTCTGCCGCACGGTTCCCTCGTCCCTTGGAAGAGGCAGAGAGGTGGGTGTTTTTCATCTGCTGGTGGACTACCGGAGACAATTACAGCAGGAGCACACGCTTGCCTCGGGGAGGGAGAAAAAGAGAAACAGCCAGAGCCCTGCTTCTCCCCACCTCTGTTGCTAAATCCACGCGGAGAATAAACAGAAGGGCAACCATGCATGCTCGTGAAGTCTTCTTCGCTGCTTTTGGTGTATTTTGTGGCGGAAGTACAGCGCCACTTACAGGCCCGGCATATGTACTACAGCGTCTCCAGCGGGTCGAGCGCTCTCGTGTGGACGGATAAGTTAATTGAGCCAATTGCGTGTTAACGGAAGACTTTTTTGATATCGATTTCGGTTCGTTTTTGTTTGCGTTCCCGTGTAAATGGGGCCTATGACTGCTGACCATAGCTTTTGGGAAGACAATATGACACCTTTTTCTGTTTAACGATTAATGCTTCCATTAAATATTGTTCTTAATATATATGTATATAAAGTTGCAACTTATTCTGCCAGAGACTGTTACCCATTGCCACAGTTAAGCCATATTTGTTTTGTTATTTGGGTTTTATCTTAAGCCATTTTCATCCTCATATAGAGTTACCTTTTTTCTCATCAAAGAAAACTACAAATCCTGGTTGTCCTGATGGGCTAGTAAGTAAGACGCCTACAGTGTGCATGTGAAACTAACATGCCTCCCCCAATAAAAATAACAAAGACAAAGATGTATTAAAAACAAATTAATACACAATTCAATCATGTTTTAATACATAGGAAGGTTGAGAAATTGAAAGAGTGAGACTGAGAACTCACCATTGCAGGCGGGACCCTGGACGTGTCGAGTGAGATCTTCGGGGGCCACGGCCTCAGAGCAACGCGGGCACTGGCTGAACCTGGACCTGCTTTCACATTCACCCAGCAGGTGCTCTGTGAGGCTGGCTATCTCAACTACCTATGGACACAATGATTTGTTACTGAGCTGCTTAATGAACAGAGAGTCCTTCTTTCAAGACGACTAAATACATGCCAAAAGTTTTAAAAACGTTCAAGTGTACCTTGAGAATCCGTTTCTCTGTTATTATCCAAAGTTAATGTAAACTTTTGAATAATGTACTTCATCTACTACAAGCAGTTTCTTTGAATGTAATAATTATGTTGTTTGTGGAATCATTTATGGAAAAATGTATCTGAATATTTCGATCTGTTACGATTATAAACTGAAGCAATATAAAAATGAGTTCCATTAACTGAGTTTTAAACATCAGCATATCAGGTCCTAGTCCGGTAATTACCTGCTAACGGAAACTCTGCTACACAATTCTTATTATTATTATTGAAACATGACCGGTAAGTTTCAAATTTGTCCGGTAAAATAAATTCTGTTCGGACATTTGCCCCTGGTATGCGTAACTCCAGAACAAATGTCCTTAAAAGGGACAATAAAGTATATCATATCGTATCGCATGTATTATCTTACCTGTCTACATTCATCGCAGCGTCTCAGCATCGGACAGTGCTTCCAGTAATGAAGGTCCAATCCATCCTCTGTGAAGGACTCGTCCTTTTTACCGCAGAATATACACAGGCTGAAATATAAGACCAGGTTGCAGTTCAGACTATTGCTGCCATAAATATTACACTATATGAAACACCTGAGCTAGAAAAATAGATTGCCTGTGAAATCACTTAACCTGTAAAATAAGTTTTTGCATCTTTCTATGATTTCCGTGATTTGTTTTAAGGTCTCCATTGAATTATGAGTCACTTACTTGTCCAGGTAGTTGATAGATTGTTGGACATCAATACTGTCTGATTCTGGAAATTAAGAAGATAGTATTAGATATCGAGGGCCCCTCGTTAAAGCATCAGACCAAAGAAATCCAGCACTCAAAAATGGGATTGACTGATTTCAGAGTAGTAACGTGTATCATTTTGTTAAAAGAGATCTGTATGTTTAGCTTTGATAGAACCCTCATGTTAAGCTTTGAAAATAGGATCTACAGTCTATTTCTATAGGTTAATAGTAGAGATGGCTGGCATAGTCATGCAAACGATATTGTTAGTGCCTACAAATGGAGCTTTTGTTTCTGTTGTAGAGCACCACACTTGGAGTTGAAGTGGTTAAACTCTAAAGAGCAATGTTGCTTGGCAACTGGAAACAAAAGTAGATGCTTTAAGGGCCTTTACATACTAGTATGTACAAGCTTATACCTTTTGAAAATGGGAAATTATTTGGATTTGTTTTGCATTTCTATAATAACAATTTTCTATCTACCAATATCTTAAAGCAAAATAACATTGTGCTTTGAAACATCTAATCCAGACCTGTTGGTGTTGAGTATTTAACGATGTTTTTACTCTAGTGAATAATATATTTAATGTGATTTGGGATCTGAAATCCTTTGCTCTGCTCCTTTCTAGTTAAAAATGTTTACATACTTGTTTTGACAGCTTTTTTGGATTCGACTTTCGGAGCTTCTTCATCGGGAATTTCTTCTTTGGTGCTTTCCTCCCGTCTCTCCTTTACAAGCAGATGGAGAAGGAGAAAGAGAAGTCAGAGACCACAGATACAAAAAGTACCTATCACAGAAAAAAAGCTTAACACAACTTCAGGCCTTTGTAGATAACACTCTCAAGAGGATTTCATGTACTGCTGATGTTATCTGTTCACGGGAATAATTGAGTTTCTGACCACCAAGTGAGTTCAAACTCTACTCAAGTCTGCCTGGAGTCATAAATACTAATTAGTAGCCATTACAGAAGTGCAGTCTAATGACAGCTCCACCTACTGTGATCTCTTTCAAGGCAGCCAGCTGCTCCTGAAGGGAGTGGATCTCTTCTTTCTCCTTTTGTCCATCCTGCTGACCACCTCCCTTCTTCAAAGTCTGAGGGAGAAGTGAGTATAGAGTCAGTTTCATTTTCCTTACTTCTGTCTATTCATGTTAAGATCATTTCAAGATCACAGACTTTACCAGCTTTCATTTAATTATGTTCTTGAATGCTTGGCAGACAGTTAACTCCATTACGGTATAGGGAGGTTAAGTCTTCAGTACTGCCGGTAAGAAATTAGACTTGGTCACTGAGTGAGTCACAAACTTTACGGTAAAGCAACATTGCACCATATGAACTTGAAAGGCGAGACTTGTTTACTGGCTGTGTTTGTTGTGTCAGCTAACATCCTTTCTACATTTTGATAAAATAAACTAGTCAGACAGGTTTTTTGCTAGTGTAGCCTTACAGAAGGACACGTTGAGGATGACACAAAAATTGGGAAAAAAATGGCAAATAGATATCTTAAAGGTGGGGTAGGTCATTTTGGAGAAACCAGCTCGAGTGCGCTCGACTTTGAAAATACACAACCGGAAAAATTCTGCCACTTCCTTACAGAGCCCCTCTTCCAACACACACGAACGCGCACATGACCAATGAGGGCACGAGATAAGTGTGTGCACAGATGGAAGGCTGACAGGCAGGTAGGCCATCCAGTTATTTTAGCCGGGCCGGCTCAGATGATTGGTCGTGCTTTTTACAGCACTACGGCTTCCACAGATGACGTTTTTTATGGATTTACTGTCAAATCACTTAAGATATTCATTGCTATTGGGATGTTAAGAGCATTCCATGCAATATAACAAAAAGTGTATCTCGAGCCGGTTTCTCAAACTTACCTACCCCACCTTAATAATGCCATGCATGGATCTAATTTGTTTAACCAGTGAAGGGCAGACAGCCTGTGCTGTGTTTGGCAGAGGAAGCAGCGGAGGCAGCTTGCTGTCTGTGCAACATGAAACTCTTTTACTGCCTTGAAAAAAGAAAAAAACGTGACGTCATGCAGTCTCCTCAGAAAAAAAACTCAACCCTTTTCAGCTCGGCAGAGTGCTCCCATCTGACATGTCTGACAGATTCACTGTCCATCTACCAGCTGCTCCTCGCTGAGAGCAATCTATTTGAAAAACTGTCTGAACACATTTAGTTCATCTACAAAAAGTACATTTCAGCCATTTCTTTCTTTAGCAAATAAAATAGATGTTAAGTATCAATAAATAAATGAATCTGCTGTTTAAAAAAACACTTCTTGCCTGAGTCTCCACCAGCTTCCCATCAATCTTGGCGAAGCCTTCAAAGAGGATTTTGAAGAGGAAGTTCTTCTGCGCAGCAGCAGAGTTGGGTGGAAGGAAGCAGAGAACAGCAGCTCTGTGCTGCTGGTACATGGACAAGATGATGCGCACCGCCAGCTCTCGTACTGCTGACGCATTGTGTTCCAAAGCTGCTGTACAGAACTGAGAAGGGAAAACAGGGATTTCTATTAACATTTCATTTTTATTTTTGTTGGATGAAAACCTTTGGGACTGCGTTCACGTTGTATGAAAAATGAACTTTTATTCATGTAAAAACAGCGGAATGCAAAGCGGTGCCCCATATATTCTACATTTCCTACACATTTTTTACCTGAAAGTTGATTGCTGGTGCTCAACATTAGACTATTTGTAGAATTCACTTGAAGGTGATAAGGAAATAATGTGATCTGTGTGATTGCTGTTTACTGACCGACTATAGTTTACATGTGGACGTAAAAAACAAAACTAGATACAGTAACAGCACCGGACTAAAGTACACTTTACATAGTGGCCAAACCGTGTAATTACAACTCAAGTCATTGCACACAGAAATACTTTTTCCTGTTGACTTACATATTGAAAGTCTGTAAACCAGCTAATTTTCTTTGAAGTACATCAATTTCCCAGATCAAGCAATTACATTACATTGCATTTACATTACCCCATTAAAAGTCATTATTTAAATTATGTTGAGATGCGGGCCATTTTAAACCTGGCTCTCAAATATTTTACTTCATGCCCCATTGAGCAACCTTCTTAGTATTACATTGCTGTTTCTAGTTCCCTTTATACTCACATACCAAATGCTAACAGTAATCCCACTATCACAGTGCATGTAATCTCTTTGTCTGATTTCCTGTATAACCTGAGTTTATTCGTAAAACATGACGTGCTATGAGGCGGTCCAACCTTTGTTACTATTACAACAAAAAATTCCAATTGTTCTTGAACTTTGAGGACATTGTTGGACCCACTCAACTGCATTGAACCAATTTCTATTTGAACTTATGTGAATTATATTGTCTTTATTCTGTTTTCAAATGTTGTTCTTATTCATTTCTTTGCCTTGTGTGACGCAGTTTGAGTTGTATGTGTTGTAAAGGCACTATGCAATAGAACTTGCCTTTCTTTGTCCCAGCTCCAGTATGCTGGGGTAACAAAGCAGGCAAGGAAAAATACCCAGGGCTTGCTATTTTAACAGATAAAAGTCCAAGTTAAAAAAAGCAATATTTACAGTCTAGCTTCATGCACGTTACATTGCTGAAGACGTCCTTTGAGCGGGGTTCGCAACATGACGTAGGAAGAGTCCTAAATGCGAAGTAATCTGTGTGAAGAGGGCCACAACACAATGGCAATCCAGCCAGTGAAGAACATTAACATCCAGAAAGTAAACCGTGTATAAAGGCCACCCGTCCCTCGCTCAACCGGCTCAGGGACAGCTCACCATTATTCTCTGTTGTCTCTGCCCTCCGCTTCTCATTTTAATCACAGGAAATTCAATCGCCCTCTGTATTCACCCAGGCTCCCGCTTTGGAGACGATCACCCAGGTAACAGCAGGGTGAGAAAAGGAAAAATGCTCAAAATATAGCCGAGCTAACACCGTGGAAGGCTAAAAGAGGCAGATACAGAGGATTAACCTGTGATTTAAGGATAATTTATCAAGAGTCTGGCTGTTTGTTTGAGTTAACTTTGTATAGACGTACATACATTTTTGTTACATTTTGAAGGGACAATTTAATTGTTAGCTCGTCCTCCCTCACTAGCAACGTAGTATATCTTTATTCTGCAGGGGAAATTCTTTTTTGTCCACTCTCAAGTAGACATGCCTGATTGAGGTGCTGTAGGATAGGATAGGGACAGCCACTGTTATTGGGTCAGCATATGTCTTAAGTAGTTGCCTTACACTTTCTGTACTTTCAAATTAAAAGCCACATTGCTTGTTGCTCGGTTATTATTGCAAACTGAATTTCAGTCTAAATCTTACATGTTTCCCATCAAGCAGCAGGAAAAAAAGAAGCCAAGCTGTTAAATAAGGCCCGGCTGTCACGTCTCAATTCCAGACTTAAAATGTTTCCCAGGCAAACAAGGGAGACAGCCAACACAAAAGGGACAGGCGCAGAGCAAGCATGCACAAACATGCAAACACGGGCCATCCAATTCCACCTGCGTGTCTTCAGGGAAGCCGGAGAAACTCGGTGGACAAACCTAACAATTTGCTCTTGTTGATAAAAGATGTGCAGGGGTCAAGAGGAGGGCTGAAAGGGAAGGGGGGGAAGGGTGGAGGAGCTGCCGTAAAACAGAGGAGACTGGTCAACAGTTAGTTTGCACGTAGATATTAGGTCACTGCTGGAAACCGAGTGCAGGGGGACCGAGAGCGGATGCCAACGGTGACAACATTGACTCAGCTGACTGGAGCTCACTGACAGCCTGTTTGGGTGAACTGAAGAAACCCCGGAAGGGAGTGCACAGTCACTCTTTAATTACTGAGCCAAATTTAACGGAAACAGTTTGATGGAATCCTGCTTTTAAAGTGGAATAATACAGGCATTATACTATACGGAATTCTATACAGAATGTGTTATCTTGTTATAGAGGATATGTTGCTATTTTCAGATTGGAAACAGTCGTAACTGAAAAAGACACATATATATATACTATAGGCTTATGTTGACATTTTAAACATGTTTTACAGATCTAAAATCCCTTCAAAAGGTTACAGTGTCCCAAAAAGTCTCAGAGTATGGCAGCCGATAGCTGCTACAGTTGAAGTTCTTTTTAACCTCAATACAATTGAAACTTTCTTTGCTTTATCGTGACGTTGGGGGGTCAACCTTTCTAAATTTGGATTCTGAGGCTATAAAAACCTTGATTTCTCAAGATTACAAGATAGTTAGTTTAGTTCTGTCGGTCATTTTCAACACAAATACAAATACACAAACTAAATGAATAAACAATAAGTCATTATTTTTATTTGTAAATGATGTCAATATCACTAGAAAAAAAAGATAATGTATAGATGCATTTATCATGATTAAGGCTTTTTTTTTTTACCATCATGACATTGTCCAAGGTGAAGCCGGAGTTCTCTGTGCCCAGTTCAGCGAGAAGCTTCTCGAGCAGCTCGGCCCGACTCTGAGCCAGACGAGAGGGGAAGTTGGACTTGAAGGGCTTCAGCAGTTCACCGGGGATAACCTGCAGGGCGCGAACATCCTTCAAAAGAGACATTTCCTAAGAGAAAGGATGCGGTAATTAGTCAATGGCTTTAAAATGTACAACGTTAGAGTCATACAAGGTTATTGTGGTATGCTTTAAATTGAGTAATATGTGCGCTGTAAGACAGTGACAAAACAGATCTGTGTGATGCTGCACTACACATGGTGATTTGTCATTCAACACTAGACAAGTCATGACAGAGAGAACGAGAGTACAATTAAAGTGAGACGGAAGACGGTTCTTGGAAAAACTTTGCTCAGTTGATTGTCATTTTAGCCTCATCAGGTAAGAGGAATGTATGTCGGAAAATGGGGACTTCAAAAACACATCATCCTCAACATACAAAGAGGCATTCATAACAAAACAACGGCACCCGGGAGAGACAAAGAAGGCTGGGCGATGACTTCAGAGGGCTGAGACGTGTCTTAATGTCCTAAAGTGAACTTATACTCAGATGAGGGTGTTGCACTTTTCTTTTCCTTATACAGTACATGTGATGTTTTGGTGTTGTTTTGTTTCTTTCCGTTAACCGTCAAGTGGGAAATAAGTATTTTTTTGTGTGTGTTTCTCTTAGTATCCTAAGATACTGTTATGTTTGGTTGTGAAAAGAAAAAAAAAAAAAAAAAATTATTATTATTATTATGAAGGGCAGACCATCTATTTGTATTTATTTGTTTTTTTTAGAAAGGGGCAGGTCACATAAGATTTTATTCTTCTCCCTGCTCCTTTTCGCTCAATGGTAGAGTCATGTTTTGTGGCAATTATTGTACATTTGGTTTTGCGTACCATGAGCGGGACAAATAAAAATGAAATCAAATAGTAGGAGAAGCTACTTATAAAGACTCCATCCCTTTCTTACTCAACACACCCAATTTCATATTTTCACAGATGGTTGGACAATTACTTCACTAAAGCACGTCATCATTCAATGCACCAGCCCAGTAACACTTTCTGGTACATGTGAAAGCTAAAAAGCTCCAGTACTACTGGCCACAAACAACAAACAACACCTCTCCTGTATGGAACCTCCACTAGTGGCTGTGTTCCAGAGAAAGGCTAAAAGGATCCAGTCCACGCAGTCAGAGTGACGGCTCGAGGGGCGAAGCATGACAACACCTCGGACACCTCGTAACTCTCCCTGTATATCAGTGCAACAACACAGCGCACTGCAAAAGTAATTAAGAAAAACATATTATAAACCCTCAAATTAGCAGACTATTTGATTAGGTCAATACAGTGCATGGATGCAGGAGTCTGATTGTATCATTGCATTTGACTTTTTTTCCAGCATCTTAAAAAGCCTTTAAAGCTCTTAAGCTTCGAAAAATATCTATACAAAACTGGCTAGAAACTAAAGGCTGAGACACATACCACCAAAACAGCAACACCCCCGCTTTAGCTACTTGCTGAATCAGCAGGTTTCATAAACACACTATCTCATTCATCATAGATACAGACAGTTTTATAGACAGGGTGAAAAAGCAGCACATGTATGAAAGGTGTTAAAGAAATAGGGTGCATGATTTTTTATACCTACGGTCAACAGTGGGATTATAGTATACCAACATTTACGGGATTTAATAGATCACAGCATATCAGTTATGTAATACATTTGCAAAAGTACTGGTTCAAATTGAGTTTACATTTTTCATGGATGTTGGTTTCTGAACCACCAAAATGTGACGTGCAGCAGACTAGGTAAGGCTTGTTTCTACTCTAACCGACATCCGGAAATGCCTTTTGATTGTTGTTGATTGTTGATTTGCAGGCCAAATGACAGTATAAAACAGTCAATAAAACAAATTGTTCCTGAACTGTGATCCCCTGTGTTACAACCTTCCAAAGGCTGGAACAAACAGGGAGGCCACACAGAGTTTAATGCCAAATATATATTTATTTAACAGATTGTTGAAGAACACCTCTGATGTATAATGTGGTAAGAATCAGACTGTCTGTAGTGTGAGCAGTGTGTGGAAGGGTGTTGTAGCATGTTGGAGGGTGCATCAAACCTAACACAGGCTGTAGGCTGAGGTTGCTGCAGCATGCCAGGATCTGAATCAGAGAGATTGATCCTTGCAGCTGGGCAACCTTTATGCCTTCTGGTGGCTCCGCCTCTAGATGGGCGGGCACAAACAGGACGACACTCCCAGTACCTGCCAGAAGACAGCAAGGCAGGGAGCACAGCCAGGCAGAAGGGGGGAGGGGTCGTCACACCCCCTCCCTTAAAATGGAGGACCCACTAGGATCCTCCCAACCTGAGGCACAAAAACACAACCACCAAACACAATAGACACAACAAAAGTTAACCTTCAAATGTTCGTACAACCTGCAAGCACATCTGTAGCCTCTTGCTCAACCCCTCAGCAACTTTGGTACCTAAGAAGCATTTTAAGAGAGGGCAAAACAGAAAAAACAGACACCCCTGCAGGGAGAAAAACACTAGTTAACCTAGGAGGTTATAGCCCTGGACATGGCATCAGCCACTGTATTATCCACACCTTTGACATGCCTAATGTCCAGATGAAAAGGCTGGAGGAAGAGACACCAACGCATAAGGCGTTGATTTGGATTCTGGAGCGAGTGCAGAAAGGTTAGGGGGTTATGATCTGTATAGACCACCAAGGGCCCAACTCCACTCCCAACATACACCTCAAAATGCTTTAACGCCCAGATGAGTGCCAGTGCCTCCTTTTCAATGATAGAATAGTTTAATTGATGAGAGTTAAATTTCTTCGAGAAGAAACTTACCGGGCATTCGGAGCCGCTCTCATCAACCTGCGCGAGTACAGCCCCAGCTCCAACCTTACTAGCATCCACATGAAGAATGAAGGGCTGGTCCATCTGGGGTGCTGCTAGGACAGGAGCCGAGCACAACACAGTTTTCGCAGCCTCAAAAGCCTGTTGACATCGAGGAGACCATTCAAACTTGACCTTAGGACTGAGAAGAGAGGTGAGGGGCGCAACCACCGTAGAGAAATTCTGACAGAACCCACGATAGTACCCCACCATGCCCAGAAAACGAGAGAGTTCTTTTCTGGTTGTGGGAACAGGGAACCGGTCAATTGCCAGCACCTTTGCCCTCACTGGCTTAACCTGTCCTTGGCCAACTACTTTACCCAGGTAGGTGACCGTTGCCTTAGCAAACTCACACTTTGCCAAGTTAACGGTCAGACAAGCCCAGGCAAGTCGTTCAAACAGCGCATTAATGTGTTGGAGATGTTCCTCCCAAGTGTCACTGTATACCACAACATCATCCAGATACACAGCACAGCCAGTAAGACCTGACACCACCTGGTTCATCAGGCGTTGAAACGTGGCTGGGGCATTTCGTAACCCAAATGGCATTACGGTGTATGAGTACAACCCACTGGACGTGATAAATGAGGCGATCTCCCTAGCTCTTGCCGTTAACGGGACCTGCCAGTAACCCTTTAGCAGGTCAAATTTACTGACAACCTTAGCAGAACCGACCTGGTCCACACAGTCCTCCATGCGAGGGAGTGGAAACGAGTCAGGTTTGGTCACTAAATTCACCTTGCGGAGATCAGTACATGGTCTAAATGTACCATCTGGTTTCGTAACCAGCAAACAAGGAGAAGACCAACTAGAAGCACACGGCTCAGCAATGTTATTCTCCAGCATATACTTAACTTCTGCCTCTAAATGCTCTCGTTTGTCCGGAGACATGCGGTAAAAACGCTGTCGTACCGGTTTAGCATCACCCACCTCAATATCGTGTTCTATAAGGTGGGTGCGAGATGGAGTGTCTCCAAACAGGCAGGGGTAGTTTTTAACTAGATCGACCAACTCTGTGCGCCGCGGTTCGGTTAAATGACCCAGCATTCCACCCAGATTAGCCAGTGACTCCGAATTCTTAAGCCGTCCTCTCAACAGACCATCATCTGGGGAATACTCCTCTTCAACCTTAACCCCTGCCCCCACATCCAGAGATGGTGACGGGTGACCCACTGTCACCACTGCAGCATCTGAGGAAACAGAACAAACCACATCTGGCACAGGTTTACGGGAAAAATACGGTTTTAGCAAGTTTATATGGCAAAACTGCACCGACTTCTTCCGGTCAGGGGTCGCTATCAAATAGTTGAGGTCTGACAACTTCTTGGACACTGTATAAGGGCCAGAGAACTTGGCCTGAAACGGGGAGCCAACTACAGGCAGCAGTGCTAAAACCTGATCCCCAGGACTCAACTCACAAAGTTCTGCACGTCGATCATAGAGGCTTTTCATTTTAGTTTGAGCAGACTGTAGCTTTTCTCTTGCCATTTGATTAGCCCGATACAAGCGGTGTTTGAAACCATGGACATAGTCTATCAAACTTGACGGGGCCTTCTTGGCTTGCCAATCCTCGTGTAGGGTGGCCAACGGGCCCCTTACATTGTGACCAAAAACCAGGTCATTAGGGCTAAAACCCAAACTCCCCTGTGAAACCTCCCTTGCCGCCAGCATCAACCAGGGTAACCCTTCTTCCCAGTCACCTTCCAACTCCGTACAATATGAACGGAGGAGAGACTTCAAGGATTGGTGGAACCTCTCAAGTGCTCCCTGGCTCTGAGGATGATAGGCACTTGACTGTGAATGTTTGATATTCAACTGCTGTAACACCTCGGCAAACAACTTTGAAGTGAAGTTAGTCCCCTGATCCGACTGGATGATCTTCGGGAGACCAAAAATAGTTATAAATTGTGTCAGCGCTTTTACAACTGACCTGGTGGTGATATTCCTAAGGGGATAGGCAGCAGGATAACGTGTAGCCTGACACATGACTGTAAGCAAAAAGTTGTTCCCTGCTTTGGAGCGTGGTAATGGTCCAACACAATCTACAATCAGATGCTCAAATGGATTACCAACAACTGGAATTGGATACAGAGGCGCAGGTTTAATGACCTGATTTGGTTTGCCAGTCAACTGACAAGTGTTGCAAGTTTTAATGAAAGCAGCAATGTCTTTCTTCAGAAGTGGCCAGTAAAAATAACGGCCAACCCGATTATATGTTTTCTTCACACCGAGATGACCTGCAATGCCATCATGAGCAGTCTGAAGCACAGTGAGTCTTAACTTACTGGGTAACACAACTTGCACAACTTCCTCACCCATAAAACAATCTCCCTGGGGAACCCACTTTCTCACCAACAAACCGTCCTGGAGAAAATAACCACGGGCTGCACTTCTGAACTCCTCATCCGGTAGAACTTGGCTGTACAGAGCCTGCAGGGTGGGATCGTTCTTTTGCTCTTTCCCAAGGTCACTACAAGACAAAGGCAAAGGAAAGGTAGGCACAGGAAATACAGATTGTTTTTTCTTATCTTTTGTAAGGTCACAAACAATACGGCTGGCAGCACGTGTTACTGCGCCGCTGGCAGGCATCACAGAAGTGGTTTTGGGGAACTTGGCACCTTCTACCTGGGAGATTGGAGACTCAGGCCATACCCGATCACCAGCCAGGTCATTTCCCAAGATGATCTGTATGCCCCCCATAGGCAGAGAAGGACGCACTCCCATGACCACTTCCCCTTGCAGCAGACTGGAGACTAATGTTAGTTTATGCTGTGGAGCAGAGAAGACGGTTAATCCCATCCCCCGGACCTCAACACTGGAACCGGTGTCTGTTTTAGGAGAGAAAGGTAACACAGAACCAACAATAAACGAGTCCAACGCCCCTGAGTCCCTTAATATCTTTACCGGTACTTTCTCTTTACGTCCGACCAGTGAAACAAAACCATCAGACACAAAAGCTTTATACCCAGGGTCTATCTCCTCATGTTCGCTGACAAGAGCCTGAATTACAGACTCAGATAAAGAGGACCGAGTGTGTTTCCGCACAGCCGCAATGGCACTTTCCCTTTCCACTGCACGTAACGATGCCACAGCCCCAGACGCTTTTGCCGACACAGGCCCAGGCCTGGACTTTCTCTTCCACTCAGGACAATCGTTTCTCCAGTGTCCTTTATTAAAACAGTAATTACAGACACGATTGGGGTCAAACTTACCCCGATTCCCATGGTCAATCCTAGCTGGAAACTTATCTTTTCCTTCTGAAACACCTTTACTGAAGTGAGCCCCCGCACTACTCTCTTTGTATCCCGCATCTCCACGACTACGGCTGTCGCCAAAAAACACCTTATGGGTCAGAGTAAACTCATCTGCCAGCTTGGCTGCCTCTGAAACTAAGTTTACTTTCTGCTCATTAATGTAGGTAACAACACGGTCAGGCAAGGTACCTTTGAATTGCTCAAGCAAGATAAGCTCCTGCAGATCTTCCAGAGTTTTTACCTGTGAGGAAACACACCAACGGTTGAAACTAGTGGTTAAATCACGAGCAAACTCCATATGTGACTGCTTCTCTTTTCTGAGTAACCTAAAACGCTGTCGATATGCTTCAGGTACTAACTCAAATGCCTGAAGTACAGCAGCTTTCACCAACTGGTAATTGCTACTGTCTTCAGCAGTCATGGCAGCGAAAGCCTCCTGGGCCTTTCCAGTGAAGACACACTGCAGCAGAAGGGTGCGCTCAACATCAGACCAGTCTCGTGCCTCAGCTAGACGCTCAAATAACACAAAGAAAATGTCTGGGTCCTTTTCGTTGAACCTCGGAACTATCCTCAAATTAACAGCAATATCAAATGCTTGATTTGCAGTCTCTGCAGCTCTCCTGGTCTCAGCTGGAAGCTTACCTTCACTCATCAGCTCCAATCTGTAGCGCTCCAAGTCTAGTTTTTGTCTAACCTGAACTTGAGCGATCTCTGCTTCCTGAAGACGGGCATTTTGTCTCAACTTTTCTATCTCCACATCACGTTCCAAGTGTAGCATGAGAAGCTCCTTCTGTTCTTTAAATGACAGTCCAACCCCAAGTCCAGACAGGACTGGAGCCACACCTGAAACATTACCTGACTCAATTGACTGTTTGGAGGTAGGCCCCAGAAAGACAGACAAAATACTTTTTTCCACTAACTGTGCCTTTATTTCTACCAACAACTCCTCTTTATTCAACTTTTTGGGAAGTTCAAGACCGTAATGGTCAGCCACTCTCAAAAGCTGATCTTTTTTATAAGTACCCAACACATCCTCATTTGGGGACTCAACAAAATCTTCAATAGAAGCCATTTAACTGTTTACCGACCAAGGCAAGGCTTTTCCAGCAGTACTGATAGTGAAAGACAGTTTTACATATGGAGACCCCACTCCTCTGGCTAACTGCCTTACCAAATGCTTACTGACTCACTCACCCCTAGTCTTCGTGTAGAATTGTGGTAGGATTTTAAGCACAAAAGCCCAGTGACCCGGTTAATTCTCAGCAATTGAAAATCACCTAGGCAGTCATGGAGTGCACCCGAGCAAATGCTCTAGCCACTTACTACACAAAAATAACAAACAAAAACAAAAAAAGGTTCAATGGAGACAGCTTGTGTCTCTCATTGCTTATACCTAACAGGAATAAGGGTTCCAAACATTTGACAGCCTTTAACACAAAACAGCAATACCGGAAAACATAGCTTGCCTTGGACAGAAACACAACTGTGAGTAAGACCAGTTACTTAGACAGTAAGATCAACCTGACCTATTTTCCCCTACAAAACTCAGAGTCAACCAACCAGCTGTGTGAACACTCCCTGACCGAAATAGGTCACCATGTCCTTTATCCAGCACCGGAAGTGATCCCGGACGAGCCCCCACTTGTTACAACCTTCCAAAGGCTGGAACAAACAGGGAGGCCACACAGAGTTTAATGCCAAATATATATTTATTTAACAGATTGTTGAAGAACACCTCTGATGTATAATGTGGTAAGAATCAGACTGTCTGTAGTGTGAGCAGTGTGTGGAAGGGTGTTGTAGCATGTTGGAGGGTGCATCAAACCTAACACAGGCTGTAGGCTGAGGTTGCTGCAGCATGCCAGGATCTGAATCAGAGAGATTGATCCTTGCAGCTGGGCAACCTTTATGCCTTCTGGTGGCTCCGCCTCTAGATGGGCGGGCACAAACAGGACGACACTCCCAGTACCTGCCAGAAGACAGCAAGGCAGGGAGCACAGCCAGGCAGAAGGGGGGAGGGGTCGTCACACCTGGAACCTGACCTTGAGCAAACCTATGGTAAATGAGCTCATTAAATATAAAGTTGATTGATCGAAAAGTAAAAGAGATTAGCTGCAGACAGACAGATGTACACATGAGCAAACGCAAAATATCCCTTCAGGCTTGCACCTGGTTGAGAAGACTACAGGATCTTATATTAGCAATACATAGATCAACAAGACAGGTTGTTCAAAATCCTTTTTTTGACATGGGAATAAGAGTGAAAGTGCAAGTTTACTCAAATAAGCTCAGTGTTCCTGGGGAGAATCATAAAGTTTTAGAGAGATAAAGTATTATATCTCAACCCAAAAACACAGAGAAGCATGCCGAGGCAATTTCTTTCAAATGTTGCCTTTGGAGAAAAGTTCGATTGAGTTTCACACATGCTAGAGTTGTTTGCTTACCGTGGGGCATGTAAATAATGCACCTTTTTAGTCACTGATTAAATGCAGAGTTGTGGGTGCGGTCCATTCAAAGAACAAAACATACTCCATCTAACCAAAGCCATTATCTGTGTTTACATGCACTTAAAAAACAAGTTAAGCACACAGATGAATTGTAAGTGTGTCGTGCAGGTGGACAGAATTCATGGCCAGGGAATGAGTATGTATTTACTGTGATTACTATCATCATCATCATGCCATTGAAACATATATTTACTGACACAAGGGTTTATTTAATGACAATGCTTACAGGAGGAATTCAGCCACAGGATTAGCCAAACAAACAATGAAGTGGTCCACAACAAATTGTTTAATAGTGTAGAGGCTAAGCCAACGCATTAAGCCTCTGAGGTGATGCTGTGTTCACATGACTGACACACACTTTAGCTTGAATGAAAAATAAATCGCTATACAAAGGTTTCCAATTGAACACTCGGCCCATATTTTTTTCAGATACTGTTGTCCATTAAATTCGAATCAGCTTTTAATCAGCATACAAGTCATGACACTTTAAACACACTAACTTAGGTAGCCTAACTTTACCCCAGCAGTAGATGTGTGTGTGTCGTGGTGTGTATGGTCAAAGACTGCTTCACTTTCCGGCGGAACCTGAGTAAACAAACGTTGGTTTCTACTTGATGATGAATTGCTCACTCTGCTTACGATTCCTAATCATAACAGGTCCGCCTCATGTCAATCGGGATATCTTTTTTATTATCTGAACTCTTTGAGAACCACAGTTATATCTCTCACAGGCTCCGCCCTCTACTGGACTCTAGGGGTACTACCTTACCCTGCGAGCATTCTCCCACTGAGACTTCTATAGACGTAGCCGGCCTTGGGCGAGCCTACCTGAATGCGCGTGCATCACACCGTATAAAAGGAGGCCTCACCTCCTGACCATCATCCATTTCTCTTCAGCAGCGGAAGTGTTTTCACGGAGCTTAAAGAGACGAGAGAATAGAGAGTTATGGAGTCAGTTCGTGACCACAGGACCTGTCCGAAATGTCCTAACCTGATCGCGGGAGCGGATCCACACCCCTTCTGCTTCTTATGTATGGGGCCTGACCACGCCGTGAGCTGTATGGGCCCGACACCGGCATGCTCAGCCTGCCAGATTCTTCCTCGGCTCACACGTGAGCATCGTGGGCAGCATTTCCTGTCGGCGGAGGCCCCGCAGGAGGAGGTGGAGGATTCGGAGCTCGACATCGTCGAGATGGGCGAGTTAGGAGAGGAGGAAGTGCCGTTCCGGTTCTCCATTCCGTGGGGCCAGTCAACCCCGATTCCGGAGGAGGAGGACGAGGACGCCTCGGTGTCTGGAGGTCCGACTCTCAGGTCTGCGCGGAGGGATTTCCCAGCGGTGATGACCCTGGCGGCGGAGCGTGTAGGCCTACAGCTCCCCCCACCGCTGCCACCGAGGCCTATAAGCCGCCTGAGACAGGGGTATTACGGCCCGGTGCATCCAGCGCAGCCGACCTTCGTTTCGCCCCAGCTGCCTGATATATGGCGGTGTGTGTGGAGGCGACATGGCAGCAGCCATTTAAAACGAAGGCCCCAGTAGCCGCTATGGCAGGCATCATCAAGGTGGAGGGCCGCGCGGACACAGCGTGTTTGGGTGTGCCCCCCCTTGATGAGAGCCTGGCGGCCCATCTGCTTCCGGGGGCGGCTAGTTGGGCGGAGGGTAAGCGACCCCTGCCCCCGCTGCCCCGGGACCGAGACATACTGGAATATCTGGACAAGATGTTCAAGCTCGGTACGCAGATGGCGGCTGCAGCAAACAATCTCGGCGTGTTGGGCGTCTCCCTGATCACCCCTCAGGCAGTCGCCCCCGCCTTCCTCTCTCAAGAGGGGAGCGATTATTCGGACCGCGCTATAGGTCAGATGAACAATCTGATTCATGGCGTGGCCGCTGCAGCAGGGCGGGTGATTTCCTTGGCCACAGTGGCGTCTCGTCACGTGTGGTTGGGACTCACTGCCCTATCTAAGAAGGACCGAGAAGATCTCCTCGGAGCCCCCGTGTCCACGGAGGGGCTCTTTGGGTCAATCTCCTCGGTCACCCAGCGCTTCAGCCGCCTGGAGGAGGAAAGGGTCCTGCTTAGCCGGATGCTACCGCTGGCCCCTCCTCCGGCCCCGCTACGTGCTACTCCATGCATTTCCATGCAGGCGAGGGAGCGCAGCGCGACAATGAAGCGGAGGGAGAGGCGCCGGCACGGGGTCCCGTTGCTGCGGCGCCCTCCACCTCTACGGCCCATCCCGTGGTGCCGACATATCGGCAGCCACGGGGACGGGCTGCCCGACCTCGGCATGCTCCTCAGCAGCAGAGAGCGGCCGGGTGGGGTGCGCCGTCTGCCCGGAGCTGACTGGCGGGGGGGAGGTAGCGTCTCGGCAGGGGGAGAACAACTCTTCGCCCAGGACGCAAGGGTGAATCCCGCCTCCTCCCTATTCAAAAATAAAGAAAGGGTTAATCTGTATCCAAGTCTAAGTGTCCTTTGTTTCCACAATGCTACACTTACACATGATGCTACACTTACACATGATGTCTGTACAAATTCCCCACTCGCCGCCCCACTCCTGTAAGAGAGGAGGCTAGTGGGAGTGCGCAGATGAGAGTGATAAAACGTAAGCAAAACTATTGTAGTGCTATACGTGTACAGGGGCATTATGGCCGGTGTATTGCTGTTAGGGAACACACTAAGCCTGGGGCTAAGACTCCAATTAATGCAATTTACCAGAGTGGTAAGAGTTGCATTATGGCAGAGCCCGCACTCACAGAGGAGCGCGTGGCGGTGCGTTCAGGGGCCTTAGTAGAAGGCACCACTCCTATAGGGACTCCAATTAATGAGGTCCACCGTAAAGGTGAGAACAGCATTATAAGGGAGCGCGCGCTCACACATGAGCGTGCGGCGGTGCGTTCAAGGTCCTCAGTAAATAATCGGCCCTTTCTGTGTCGACCCTCCATGGGCAAATCTTCCCTTCACGGGGAGTTTTGCGGCGGGACGGGTCGCCAGAGAGTACCACAGCTTTATAGCTGCGGCTCCACAGCTGAGGGCATGCCCATAGTGTTATGGGGAATGGAAACTCAGCTGTGTACTATCAAAGTGGATGGACAGGACGCTGAGACGGGGTTATTCACTCCAGTTTTGCAGCGTCCCACCCCCTTTTATGGGCATGCGAGAAGTGAATCTAGTCTCTCAGGAGGAGATGGGTTTCCTCGCAGCAGAGATTCAGGCTCTGGTGCAAAAACAGGCGGTGTCTGTTGTGCACCCTCGGCGCATGGAAGAGGGTCTTTATTCCATGTACTTTCTGGTTCTCAAGAAGACAGGGGAATTCAGACCTATTCTAGATCTCCGCGGCCTGAATCGCCACATTTCCCGCAGGAAATTCTGCATGTTGACTGTGAAACAGTTACTGGGGCTTGTGCAGCCGGGCGATTGGTTCACCACCATCGACCTGAAAGACGCGTACTTTCATGTAGAAATTGCTCCAGAGCACAGAAAGTATCTGCGTTTTGCCTTCCACGCACATTCAGCAAATGTGTGGCCACAGCGCTTCAACCGCTGCACGCACACGGCATGAGAGTTTTCTTTTATATAGACGACCTCATAGTCATGGCTGGGTCACGGGAACAGGCAATGTTTTGCACAGCACAATTGATCACACACCTGACCAAATTGGGCTTTGCGATCAATTGGAAAAAGAGCACCCCCATACCTCACCAACGGGCGTTGTATTTGGGTGTGGTGCTCGATGCAGGCGCGTTGCGCGCCACCCTGTCAGAGAGCAGACGTGCGTCCCTTCTTCAGGGGGTGCGCAGGCTGCAACAGGGGGCAATAGTGACAGCTTTTACTGTCATGCAGACATTGGGTCTCATGGCGGCTGCTCACATGGTGGTCCCGTTAGGGTTACTACATATGTGCCGCCTGCAGAGGTGGTTCTCCAGCCTGCGCTTGGATCCCAAGAGGCACAGGTGGCGGCTGGTGACCATCCCCCCCCTTAGTGGAGGGCAACCTCCGGTTTTGGGGGTCTCCGGATCACCTCCGGAGGGGGTCTCCACTGGGACGGGTGACCTCCTACATCACAGTGTTCACGGATGCATCCAGAACAGGATGGGGAGGGACCTGCCTGAAGAGGGCTATAGGTGGGCGCTGGGCTCTAACAGAGTCTCGACACAGCAACCTCCGACCTAGAGCTACGGGCGGTAGTGTTAGTCCTCCAGCATTTCAGGCCCCTAATTCAAGGGAGGCATGTAATGGTCAGGAGCGACAACAGCACCACAGTGGCTTACATCAACAGGCAGGGCGGAGTTCGATCTGCCGCCTTGTTGACCACAGCGGAGGAACTGTGGTTATGGGCTTCAGAGATGGTGTTATCTCTGAGAGCCCTCCATATCCCGGGACTGGAGAACAGAGGGGCCGACCTCATGTCGAGGAGCGGCCCCCTGCCAGGCGAGTGGGTGCTTCACCCGAGGGTGGTGAAGCAAATCTGGGCCCAGTTCGGGAGAGAGGAAGTGGATCTGTTCGCCAGCCGGCGAAACAGCCACTGTGCCCTGTGGTTCTCCGTGGCTCGGAGCGACGACCCACCCTTGGGGGTGGACGCGTTTGCACACGAGCCATGGCCAAGGAAGCTGCTATACACCTTTCCACCGCTGCGTCTCATTCTCCCCCTCCTGAGGAGAGTGAGGCAAGAACGTCTGTCAGTCATCCTAGTGGCTCCGGATCGCGTTGGGGCACCGTGGTACTCAGAGATGACACAGATGAAGGTGGGCCAGCCCTGGGCGGTTCCCCAGTTCTGGGGGGCGATGTCTCAAGAGGCAGGTGCAATCGGAGCGTTACCCACTCTCGGCCGTCCTCTCCAGGTTTGGCTCCTGAGAGGGACAGGCTGAGACAGGGTGGATTGTCTGATAGTGTTATTCAGTCTATCCAGGCAGCTAGAGCTGGATCCACCACAGCCTGTTACAGGCCAAGGTGGCTAGGATTCCAGCGATGGTGTGAGGAGCGGAGAATAGAGCCCCTATCTTGTGAGTTAGGCTCTATTTTATCCTTCTTACAGTTACTGGTGGACAGAGGGCTTGCACATTCAACAGTGAAAGTGTATGCAGCAGCCATCTCGTCCTGCCATGAGGCAGGACGAGGGGGTCAGGAGGCTGCGCCCAGTAGTGCACGCCTCCACCCCACAGTGGGACCTGCCCCTAGTGCTCGAGGCTCTGGCCTCGGGGCCGTTTGAGCCTCTGGAGCTCTCCTCTCTGAAAGCATTGTCGTGGAAAACAGCTTTGCTTCTTGCCTTAACGTCAGCCAAAAGAGTGTCCGAGTTAACTGCTCTGTCGGTGCACCCGAGCTGTTTACAGATTCGGGGTGACCAGAGCGGCGCGACACTCAGACCGAACCCCTCCTTTGTGCCCAAGAGCCTAAGGAGTGCGTTCAGGTCAAGGGCTATTCAGTTAGGGGGTTTTAGTCTTCCCCCCCATGGTGGGACCAGGGAAGCTAAACTGCACCTCCTCTGCCCGGTGCGTGCGCTAGCATGTTATGTGGAGCGCACGGCTGCCCTTAGACGCACCGAACAGCTGTTCGTGTGCTTCGGGGGCGGGGTGATCGGGAAAGCTCTGTCCAAGAAACGCCTGGCAGGCTGGCTCTGCGAGTGCATTGCACATGCCTACGGACAGGCAGGGAGAGCCTGCCCCACGGGGGTTCGTGCACACTCCACACGGGCTGTGGCTGCGTCAACAGCCTTATCCAACGGTGTGAGTGTGGAGGATATGTGCACAGCGGCGTCTTGGTCGACGCCAGGCCCCTTCATAAGGTTTTATCTCTTGGACATGTCGGGCTCTTTCTCCTCGTCTGTGCTTGCGGGGGCAACACAGGACTGGTAGGGGGAGGGGGGTTGTGGGTCAGTTGGCATCTGACCCCCTCCCCGGAAGTAATGCGCCTTCGCTGTTCTCGGGCCTTCTGAGGGTCCCGGGAGGGGCGGGGGGGGCGCACTGGGCCCTTACAGGGCTGGAGGACTACTCTCCTCCTGCCGAGAGGCAGGAGGGGGGTAGCCCTCCACACTTTAGTCCACACACTCTGCACGGGGTCAGTGTTTGAGTGTGGGACGTGGGCTCTGATGCTCTCCCTGTTATCCTTAGGGATTCAGGGAGGCAGGCGTGTAGTAAGCCCATTCGGGGCCGAGGGGGCTCTCCCCATCCGTCTATGGGCGGGGGGGGGGGGTCCCCCGGTACTGTTTTTTGAGCACACTTTCTGCGAGGTAAGCGCAGCAGGGTGTGCTCTGTCAGCCACAGCCCAGATTTCTCCTCGGTTACAACCGGGTTAAAGGAGAATGTGGGGCAGCAGCTGCTGACCATAAAAGCCGGTCAGGGGCAGTAGGGTGGAATATTGTTGTTGGACGACAGTGCGCGTATACATCGCGGCTCCACCCACTGTACCCATAGAGTCCAGTAGAGGGTGGAGCCTGTGAGAGATATAACGTTGGGTTACGTATGGTAACCCTTTGTTATATTAGCACAGGCGGAGCCCTCTACCCAGGGCACTGTCTGTCCTATTCCGCTCGCTGAAGAGAGGTGTAGGATGATGGTCAGGAGGTGAGGCCTCCTTTTATACCGTGTGATGCGCGCGCATTCAGGTAGGCCCGCCCAAGGCCGGCTATGTCTATAGAAGTCTCAGTGAGAGAATGCTCGCAGGGTAAGGTAGTACCCCTAGAGTCCAGTAGAGGGCTCCGCCTGTGCTAATATGGCAAGGGTTACCATACGTAACCCAACGTTACTTACCCATCTGCGCCAAAATGAAATATTGATGAGATTCAGGTGTACAGGATGAACAAATAAAGATGCCTTTATACAGAGAAGCTATGTCTCTCATTGGTGTAGTTAGACCGCCTACAATTCTCAAATTAAGAAGCTTAAATTAACAAAATCTCCTATATTTTGGAATAAGATAACTGATTCAGAATAATTTTTTTACATAATTGTAACTGTCTTTTCTCAAATCTCGACTAACTTCACTCTGTAAAGCTGGTGACATTTAACAACATTTGTATTTGTACTTCTCGACCCAAAAATAAGCAGGAAGATCCTTATGGCTTTGGATCTCAATGGCACACCTTAGAAAATGTGTACTTTATTCTCACTCCTTTAACTTGCCTTTACACTGTAAATACTTCATTATAAGTATTCATGTGATTATGGTGCGCGAATATTGTTTTGGTTGTATTGGTGCGTAGTTGTTTGCAGTCAAGCTGTCCTGGTAACTATAACTGCCTCAGGGGATGGGATGGTCACTTAAATCATTTTGTTTAGGCTACAAGATAACAGGTGTTCTGCCCTTTTGGTGTGTGAGAAAATCGAACGTCAAGAAATCCCTTTAAATGGCATATAATAACCATTAAAAAATAAGATTATCACCAAGAACCAAGTAAGATTTAACATTGTTTTATGGCGTAAAAGATAATGAGGGTGCTGATTTTTATAAATGTTCAGGCAAAAGTGCCAACAGAGCTTCACACAAGGGAAGAAAGTGGAGAGGGATATTGCACATTTATCTTTTCCTCAGTCAAAGCTAGGAAGCAAATTAATGTAAATCAACATGTTAATCCCGTGTGTTAATACCTGTATGAAGGCAGTGGCCGTGCCCCGGACGCGGCTGGCTGAGTCCCCAGTCCTGGCCAGCAGGTTGGGCCAGGCCTGATCTACACAGTGGGTGACCTCAGACCGGCCTAGACCCGGGATCAGCTGACTCAGCAGCAGTCGCAGTACCTTCAAGGAGGCGTTGAAAACCTGAGGAGAGACGGAGGGACGTTTAGCTCCAAATGGAGTAGACTTTCCAAGAAAAGGTAGCACCAGGGTGATCAATTAGCAGAGAGGCTCGACTCTGCAATGTTTACTCTGAGTGGGTATGCAGAGGGAGAGGGACAAACATCAGTAGTGAATGCTAGGGGTCGCACCAAATAGTTCACTATTTGATCTAAGGAAATTCAACTGCCAATCTAAATCAGATTGGCGCAGTGGCGGGAAAATGTGGTTATGAAACAAAGGGCCATTCCGTTTGGGAATCATGGGAGTGCTGAATGTCTGATGCTTGGTTCTCTTCTAATAAATCACTATATAGGTTATTTTTGGTAGCTAATCATTATCACGGTGCATACAAACATGGAAAAACTAATTTACTTCAATTAAATTATAAATCCCCATGTAGTCTAGATCTAAAATTGCGGGACTGTTGGAGCAGCATCTCAGCATAAGGTTTTTAAAGTAAAAGCATATGTATTAATAAATCCACCCACAAGAAAGTGGCCTTACAGCGGGAAGCACAGGCACCTGCTTTTCTCCATATCACTTAAATGATGCAATAGATTAAAATGATGTGTGGTATTTTGTGGTCACAAGGTGATCTTCAAAAGGAAAGGGATTTATAAAACACGCTGTGCTTATTTCATAGCCAGGGTGTAACAACATGACATGCAGCTTATCCCACTGAATTGCCAGAGAAAGGCGTATATGACACGAACTAAAGTAACGCACATTTGTGGAGCAGAAAATGAACCCGCTGACTACTTAATGGAGCCTTCTGTGAATCAATAAGACAAGAAAATAAATCACTACAGTTATTGTGGCGCTACTTTTCATTACCATACAAGCCTTAGACGACTTCTAGCAAGGGGTTACAAGGCCATCCTTGTCAACAGTGTTTGTGTAAGGAAGCCAGCTCTGGGAGAGAGAACTAGGGTTGTATACGTCGTGACAGGGGGAACATTGTTAGGATTCTGCATGTTAGAGAGTGTGTGCTTATGATCTAACTGTGCAACAGGAATCCAGAGTACATGATTTAAACAACACTTCGACATTGACAAAGTAAATATATCCCTATTGGCTAAGAGGCTTCTTTAGTTTCTGTTACATTAATTCAATTCACAGCAGAATGAATTGTCTTTCGAGGACATTACTCACAGATGACACTTTATCCAGGAGGGCCTTCTTGACCAGGAAGACTGCAGCTCTAGTCATGTTTCTCAGATCCTCCTTGGGGGTGGTGGGTGATAGCTCTGTTAGCTTCTTGTACACAGCCAGGAGAGCATCCTCTCTGTAGCACCAGGTTCTGGAATATGCCCCTGCCACCTGGAAAAGTAAAGAGGCGGCGAAAAGATATCACAAATGTCAGCTATGTGGGTAGATGTGGATAAAGATGTCTGTAATTCTGTGTACCGTATAGAAATGGTTTAATACAAGCCTGTTTTACTAATTGCCAAATCAACAAAAGTTTTTAAAAAATAATTCCATAAAGCTGTGCTAAATCTTTTATGTAGGAGTAGGTGGTAATATGCTTTGATTGCATTCTAGAGACATGCTGCTACCTGGACTCTGCAGGATGATCAAGTGTGGGATGGAATCCTTTGGGTTATCAAGTGGGCGCACTCTTTCCTCGATGTTTCGCTGATAGGCCCACGACACCTCAAGAGGGTTCAGCAGTAAATCCCAGCGTCCCAGGCTCACCCCCTAAATGCCATCTACTCACTTGAGGGCCATGGTGGATTCATTTATGTTCCTCCAGAGCCACTGACTGCCTTTTTCAGCAGTTCTCAAGAGGCTTTCCTTTGGGTTGTGGCTCTTACTCCGACCTCACTGATTAGCCTCGTCATAGATGTTGCTACAAACCCTCTGCAGCCTAACTCATCTGGCTGAACCTTTGCTTCCCAGCCACGGAATCGCCCATCATCTGCGAGCTCAGCGTACCTCAGCTTTTTGCCTTCCTAGGGGTGTTGAAGCCTGTCACCCATCGTCACTCTACACTCGTCGATCAGAGCGAGCGGAGTGCATTTTCGCGAGCGGAGCACATTTTCTCATCCGCCTCACGGAGCGTGGAAAGTGAGGGGCAGGGCTGCCTCTCTTCCGTCGGCGGGGATAGGAGGTTTACCTGTGCACCTGTGCTGTTGTGGGGAGGTTTTTCCCGGGAAGTCGCGGAGAGACGGAGCGGCTGCACGTTGTTGTTTGGGCCCCCTTTTTCCACCTGCCCAGTTGTGCTGTGGCAGGGACCTGCTTCCACTTGTCGTGTGCTGCTGTCCTGGCGAGATTTTACCCCGGGGGGCGTAACGGAGAGACCGGAGCGGCTTCGCGTTCGGGCTGCGGCCTGCTTTACACCTGCTGTAGCGGAGGCCTGTATCCACCTGCTCCACCTGTCGTGCTCTACGGTGCCGAGGACGTTTTACCACGGGGATATCGCTGAGAGACCGGAGCGCCTCTACGCCTCGAGCTGGTCCTGCTTCGCCTATCCTGCTGTACTGAGGAGGTTCTGCACCGGGGATATCGCGAGGAGAACGGAGCGCCTCCACATTTCAGGCCTGCTTGCACGCCTATCCGGATGCTCTGCTGGTCTGGGAAAATGGCCCATATCGGGATTCTGCTGTGCCTGTTAACTGTTTTGGACTATGAGAAGATCTCTAGTCATTCTGAGAAGACTACTGGATTCAGGTCTGTTCTGCCACCCGCAGTGGGCATCCCCTGCAAAGGTTCGGATGTGTTGCTCAAACAATTACCGGTTGCCTTGTCACAGTCAATCTGCTCGACAAAATATGTTTGTCTTTTTTATTTTCCTGCGTTGATGGTTCTTCAGGACTGCTTCTTAAGCTCTAATCACACTCTCGCAGACTTTTACGGTGTTTCTAAATTAGATGACAATGTATGTGTGTCGCTTAAGAGGAAAAGATGCCTGTTTTTGTTGTTGTTATTACTGTCAGGAAATGTACAACCTAACCCTGGTCCGCCCAGTAGTAATAGTCAGATCGCTACTCCTGCTGATTTTAAAGCTAGGTCTGGGTTGGGTTTCATCCACTTGAATGTGCGCAGTCTGTTAGGTAAACTAGATTTTGTCCGTATCTGGGCAAAATCGACTGACGCTGACGTCATTGTCTTATCTGAAACATGGCTAAATAAGTCTATTTTGGCCTCTGACATTGCCTTAAATGGTTTTAATGTGTATCGTACCGACCGGCCTAATAAAGGTGGTGGCGTTGCAATTTATGTTAAGAATAAGTTCAGTGCAACTACATTAGTTTCCAAATCGATCAGTAAGCAATCTGAATTTTTAGCCTTAAATATAGAAGTGGCAAAGGGTCAACAGGTCATGGTGGTGGGTTGCTACAGACCCCCCTCAGCTGTCAAAGACTCCTTGTCTTCACTAGCAAATCTTTTATCACAACTAGACTACAAGGAAATTGTGCTACTTGGAGATTTTAACTGGGACTGGTTAACTACAGTGTCAGAGGATTTTAAAAACCTTTGTATCTCATTGAATGTTACTCAGATTGTGGACAGTCCTACTCGCCCTAATATTAAGTCCCCTAATAAATCCTCCCTAATTGATCTAATTTTAACTAATGTTCCCCATAAATATTCTTCTGTGGGAGTATTTGCAAATGATCTGAACGATCACTGTGTTGTAGCCACAATTAGGGACACTAAGGTCCAAAAGTTTAAACCTCGCATTATCATTAAGAGAGACACAAAACATTTTGTGGAGCAGGGTTTTGTGCATGATCTGTTCTATTTTGATTGGGGTAAAATCGATCTGTGTGCTGATGTGGAAACCGCATGGTCTTATTTTTATCTTGGTTTTATGGAGATCATTGATAGACATGCACCCCTGCGTACATTTAGAGTAAAGGGACGAGACAATCCTTGGTTTTCTGCTGAGCTGTCCAGTCTCCTTCATGAGAGAAACAAGGCCTGGGCAAAGGCTAGGCAATCAGGCTCAGAGATAGAATGGCTGCATTTTAGGCAGCTAAGGAATAGCTTCACTTCAAATGTCAAAAGTGCAAAGTCGAAGTACTATTTGTCAGTTACCACAGAAAACCTAAATAATCCTAGGAAATTTTGGAAAGCAATAAAATCGATATCAACCGGTGAGATCCGTAATGAGCTACCTCCGTGCCTTACCACAGCATCTGGCTCTATATCGGACAGGGCCACTATGCTAAATTGCTTTAATGAGCATTTTGTGTCCTGTGGTTCTCTATTTGATTCTGTGACTAACTCTGCTTCTGTAAACACCACAGTCTGTGACTCTGAACAACGTGGTCTGGAAAACCCTTTCAGTTTTACCCCTTTTACTGTTGATGTTGTTCATGAAGCCTTATCTAAGCTAGATCCTAGGAAACCGGCTGGCCCGGACAACTTAGAACCTTTCTTTTTAAAGATAGCTGCAGACTTTATTGCTCCACCTCTTACTTCTCTTTTTAACCTCTCCCTCAGCACAAATACAATTCCAAAAGTATGGAAGTCTGCTTATGTCTTGCCTTTACTGAAAGGAGGGGAGGCAACTATTTTAAATAACTATAGGCCAATCTCTAAATTGTCAGTTCTGGCTAAGGTTCTTGAACGCCTAGTGAGTGAACAGGTAAAGGAGTTTTTATGTACAAATGACATCCTGTCTAATCATCAGTCAGGCTTCAGAAAGCAGCACAGCACCATCACTGCCACGATGAAAGTGGTAAATGACATTACTAGTATTTTAGATAATAAGCAGAGTTGTGCAGCTCTGTTTATTGACCGTTCCAAAGCATTTGACACCGTTGATCATCTCATTTTAAAGCAGAGGCTACTCAGTATTGGTCTATCCAGCCTTGCAGTGGGGTGGTTTGTGAACTACCTCTCTGAAAGGTCCCAATGTGTTCATTTTGATGGACTGTCTTCTGAGTGGTTAAACATTTCTAATGGTGTACCACAAGGTTCTGTTTTAGGACCACTTTTATTCTCCATATATATTAACAGCGTAGGTGATAATGTGGATTAAGCTACTTTACATTTTTATGCGGATGATACTGTGATGTATTGTGCAGGTCCCACCATTAAGGAGGCTGTTGTTAAATTACAGGCTGTTTTTAACATTATTCAGACTCAGTTCTCTGAATTAAAGCTTCTTTTAAATGTGGATAAAACCAAGGTAATGCTCTTTTCTAAAGCTAAAAAGACACCAGAGCCTGTTTTAGATATTGTAACTACGCAAGGAACAAAACTTGAAGTTGTTGCCTGTTACAAATACCTTGGTATCTGGCTTGATGATTGTCTCTCTTTTAAACTTCATGTCAATAACCTGCTAAAAAAACTGAGGGTTAGGCTAGGGTTCTTTTTCAGAAACAAGTCCTGTTTCTCGCTTGAGGCCAGGAAAAGGCTAGTCACTGTGACCTTTTTACCTGTGCTGGACTATGGGGATCTGGTCTATATGAATGCACCTGCCAATTGCCTGGTCAAGTTAGATGCTGCGTATCACAGTGCACTGAGATTTTTGACAAACTGTAAAGCATTAACCCATCACTGTACCCTGTATGCAAGGGCTGGTTTGCTTTCACTAACTGTACGGAGGCTCAGTCACTGGTACATTTTTATATACAAAGCCATGTTAGGGAAACTTCCATCTTATATCTGCTCCCTGATCTCACGGAGAATTGTAAGTGGCTACTGCCTGAGATCGAATGCTGTGGTTTTATTAAATGTGCCAACTGCTAGGACTGTCTTAGGGAAGACAGCTTTTAGATGCGCAGCTCCTCTGTCTTGGAATAGTCTGCAAATTAAATGGAAACTGAACAATCTGGTGCCACTAAATGTTTTTAAAGCTCGGTTGGATGCTAGTCAATCAGAAGCTATTGGTACCTGTTTATGTGGATAATTTTGTAAATGATGCTGTGTGATGTCCTTTTGTTGTTCTGTTTATGCTTTTATGTTTCATGTGGAACTACTTGAACAGGTCTCCCTTGGAAAAGAGATCAATGATCTCAATGGGATTTTATCTGTATAAATAAAGGTTTGAAATGAAATGATCACTATTTCATATATTATCAATGGATAAAATGACTATAATTGTGAAAAATGTCGCAACTCAACCTAAGTCTTTATTCCAGCGTCTAAAGGCAAAGGTTTCAGCAATACAAACATCTCTGATGAATCCAACTTTACAATACCTACGCATGACAGCACGGAATACAAGACGATGTTAGAAACTAGCTGAAAACTGAGCTGACCATCTTGCAGCTACAGAACTTTATTCACGCGCTTATTATGTATTTTTCTCAAGAGTTGATGAATACCAAAAAAGAGCCAAAAGGAGGGTAATTACTCGATTCATTGGTGAACAAAGCTTGTGTAGTGAAAAATATCTCTAACATATCTTTGGTTTTGGTATTTTGAGTAATGCAAGCTTTTTATCTGTTCACGTATTGATTCAAAGATATCTGGGACAGCAAAAACAGAGCAATGAGAACTGGCTTTAACTATACATAAAAAACACACGTTATTCTGAGCACATACTGTATGTAGAAAAAAAATTGTGTGTAGAAAGTAAAACACTTAGTTAGCTTAGCAAAGCCATGTTTTTCCAGTTCTCCATCTTTTTCTTCTTACCAGTCTTTCTCCATAGACTTCTATTGGAAGGATGGCTTCTCTCTGGGCCTTCTCCGTCAGGGGCTCTGCCTCTCCGCTCATCTCAGGGCTGGGCGGAGTCCTTTGGGCGTCAGGTTGGGGTGACAGCTGCTGTGTGGGGCTCAGAGACACCTCCACAGGCCGGTCTTTCCTTTGGACTGGAAGCGGCCTCTCATCGTAAGGCATACAGATAACCTGTCAGCACAAGAAAACAGTACATTGGCATTTAAAGCATTACATATGGTATTTACATACATTTTAAATCAGAATGCTTCATTTATCTTGGGTTGAATTGGGTTTCATGACAGTTGCTTCATTTTAGACTAAAATAAAAGATAAATAGAATACAAATATATATACACATAAGAAATCAAAATAAGAATGTGCATTAAAACATTTAAAAAATACAAATATATACAATCCTGTTTGTAAATCAAATAAAAATAGAGACAAGACCACAAGACCAGTTTTGTTTATTGTGTTTTTAACCTGGATACTGATGAAGTAATCAAGTAATAGTAGAAAAACATTTTTTTTCTTCTAATGATACCTCCGTTTAACAGTCCAAAGAAAACTGATCCACACTTTTGAGTCTGACAAGGATGTCCAACCTTTTGAAAAATTCACCATCACATGTCCCTTGTTCTTTTCACTAACTCTCACTAGCATTTGATCATTGAAAGGGTCGATCAATCAACAACACGATGACAATGACTGTTTAACCCCGTCCATACAAACCCAATCTCCACCCGGTCGGGACCGTCTGCCGGCCCCGGGGCCAACTGGCACCCCTCTGCCTGGTACCAGGCTGAAAGCCCTGCCTTGAGGCCAGGTTGGCAGCCGCTGGAGTCAGCGAACTGTTGCACGCTTTTAATTAAATAGTGAAACCCAAACCTGCAGCAGGGCCGGTCCCAATAGGTGGTGAGTAAAGCATAAAAGCCCCCGCTGGTCATAATCTCCCAACACTACAGAGGCTTAAGACAGGTGAGGTGCTACAAAAGGCTGGGTTATTGTTACAACAAGATACAGCTGTGTACAACTGGATTAAAACCTTGGGTGGGTTTGTCATCACAGACCATCAATATTGTCTTTAACCAATTGTTGTTATAGATTTTTTAAGCTCAATATATCTGGAAAACAACATATATAATATATATGTTCTCTTGGCCTTTTAATGAATTACTGTTTTTAACAATTGGAAGGACCCTTTAGTCAACAATGTCGACGTGTCCTTGGGCAAGATACCTAACCCCAAGTTTCTCCTGATGGCATGGCCAACGATGTGTGAACGTGAAGGAATGTTACTTCCCTTAAGCAGGTGGCACCTTGCATGGCAGCCCCTGCCTCTCTATGAATGGCTGTGAATGGCTGAATGCTGACTTGTATATGTAAAGTGCTTTGAGGGGTCGTAAAGACTGGAAAAGCTCATTTACAATGTCTTAAGGTTTATTCGTAAACCACTTTAGATTGTTGTTAAAATATGCAGTATAAATACAGCCTTTGATTGCCTGTGTGACAAGATGCTGCAGGTGTCAGACATGTTTTATGCTTTTATGATGCATTTCCTAAAGTGTCACTTACATCAATCCGGGGTACAGTAACGGGGGTACACGTTGAGTCAGATTGGTTGCTTGGCTTGGGAACAATAGTTTCCGCATCTAACTGTTGATTCTGAGGAGTGTCCTTTTTCTTCCCCTTCCTAAATATGTCGGTTGAAATGAGGGATTTTGTGGGAACTGAAGAGTGACCTGGAGAAGGCTGAAGGGAGGGAGGTTCCCGGGATGGAGAGGAATCTGCGACACGTGTGATCTGATCAAAAGGTAGAAGAAGATAAGATAGTACTTTATTGATCCCAATTTGGAAAATGTTTGTGTTGCAGCAGCGTAAAAAGACATGGCATTGTACAATACAAATTAAAAGACAAGAAATAAACAAGAAAGTAGAAAATTACGAATTAACAATAACAAGATATAAAGCAAGGTATTATATTTACATAAGTATGTGAGAGATGGAATATTAAATATTAAACTGAATATATAAATGTAAAATGTACAGTGTGATTTTATTCCAAGAGAAACTATGGAGCAGAGAGTTCTCTGCCAGCGAGAGGTGATTTGTTGTACAGTGTTATTGCAGTGGGCAGGAATGTTTTCCTTTATCTGTCCTTGTGACAGCGGAGCGTCAGCTGTCTGTTGGAGAAGGAGCTCCGCTGTCTGTCCAGCTGCAGGTGGAGAGGATGGGTGGGGTTATCCATGATGGACAACAGCCTGTTCAGTTACTAACTCAGTTTAGGCAGGATAAGTCATTATTTCCCCCATATTCCTTTATGTCTCTTCTTGTTCAACACCAACACCTTGAATACAAATATATTTATAAAACATATAAAACATGCTTACTTACTATTGACATGTCCAGCAGGTGGTGGACTTCCAGCTGCTGGTAGACGCTCGTCCTGTATTCCTCCATCATCTCCTTCTTCTTCTTGGCAAGATCATAGTCTTCCTTTTCGATTGCACATCGCTTCTCCACATCATAACGGGCCAAACGCTCCCCTACCTGGAAGAGTGCAGAACAAGGAGAGGCCTTCACTACACATTAAACCATGGATGTATAAAGGGAACTGGATACAGCATTAGAGGCGGGCCACATTCATTCCTATGAAAGTTGCTCTGAGTCTCACGCAAAAAATGACAGACCACACATTCCCAACTGAATAAAGTATTTTTGACCGAGAAGTTTTAGTACCACCGTTTGGCCTCTACAAAAAATTGCCTTTGTGCCTAGTGCTAGATTTAAACAGGTAAATATGAGAGCAGGCCTGTTGAGACTGCTCATGGTCTCATGATTGATGGATTTATGGCAGTTTGTGATTAAAAACATAACAATGTTGATCTTATTTCTAATGATTATTTTTGTTAAGACGAAGATTGTACTTATGGTTAATTGCTAAGATTTTGGACGGTAGTTATTGAAAATAAATGTAACGGTGCGATAAACACGAACAGTCACCAAGCCAAGCAATGCAATACCACGGAAACTGTTTCTACAGTTTATATTTAAGTGACGTTGGCCAAATAAGATAGAAAAAACACACCAGACCAGTTCTCTGCCTTTTGTCTACTCTTCTTTCCGTCAAGTGTTTCTTTAGATATCATGTAACGACAAAAAACATGCTAAGATCTTGGACGGTAGTTATTGAAAATAAATGTAACGGCGCGATAAACACGAACAGTCACAAGGTCAGACAGTTTGAAAGAAACCAAGTTAGTCACATGTATTTTAAAGAAAAAATTATTGCATTCCAGTTTACTTGCAAACTTCCTATGGGCTCAGAACAGTCTCATAATACACACATGCACACAGAATACAGACAAAAGTTTTACATATGTATTTTTGATCCTCACATATTTGTTTTCCGTTTAAAACCTCTGAACCTGCAAACACAAACCGCTTTCTGTGCACGGATCGCTGTGCATTCGTGTGTGGGTTTTTGAGACTCCCCTGACGGTCACCAGATTCGTACTTGTAATTTTTTCTATCTATAGCCAATCAGATGTCTCCTCAATTCTAAGCCAATCACATGAGCGCGCCCCCACGAGGGTATGATTTATTGCGTTCATGACGTAACACTTCATGTACGCATTTTGCGCAGTCCATGGAGCCTGCCTACAGGCGCTCCACTCTCAGTGCATTGCCACTTTCCGAACAAGAAATGCACGCAAATACAAGCTTTTATATTGTTAAGGTACAGTGCCACTTCCCGTGGGTGCAGCCTCGCTGCGGAGAAACGGTGGACCTCTGTCGCCTGTCAAAGCAACTTCAGATGGCCAGTCCGCCTCTGCCGGTACCAAGGTGGGTCTATCGGAGTGGCCCGACCGGCCCACTTCGGTACGTCCCGATAGCCAGTCCGCGACTGCTTCGGCACACAGTTTCGGCACACAGTTTCTCCAGTTTATATTTAAGAAACGTTGGCCGAATAAGATAGAAAAAACACACCAGACCAGTTCTCCGCCTTTTTTTGTCTAATCTTCTTTCCGTTATGCGTTTATTTCGATATCATGTAACGACAAAAACCATGCTAAGATCTTGGACGGTAGTTATTGAAAATAAATGTAACGGCGCGATAAACACGAAGATATCATGTGATGACAAAAACCATCCCATGAAATCCTGATGGTGCGATGACAAGGGATTTTCAGCATGACTACCTTGGCAACTGCCTTGAGTGAAATGTTAATATGCCATGCTAACAAGGTGCCAGTGTGTGTGTGTTATCTAGGTACAGAAAGGCTGGTGGTTGGGAGTTGGTGATACGCTAGTCGAGGACGGTCACTGCAGCTGTTGGGCTTATTAAGAATTCATGGTCAACATGGTAACGCTCTATACAAAGGAGGTCGGTGACAGGAATCTGAACAATGTTTAACCACTACTGTTACAAACAGTGGTGAAATCACACTGGATATCTGTAAAAAGAAATACAAGCCTCGCAAAGTTGAGATTTGCAAGAGAGGAATGATTATCAGTCGAAGTGAGCGGATGAAGATATCTGAAACCAAAATATTTCCTTACAAACTAAATGTCTTCTTTGTCTAAAGAGTAAAACAATCTGCCAAAAGCAAATAGAGATAACATGGTGTAAAAGAACAGCGGTGAAGGGAGTTTTTTTTAGATAGTTATGTTAAAGCAGCAAATCCAAAATAGAAGTAGGAGTTCTTGATTCAGAAAAATACAAGCAATCAGCTAAATTAACTTGATTTATGATAATAGAGTTCATAATGCCACAGGACCCCCTTCAGTGTTTATCTGTTTAATATTAGATTGGATTAAGATATATTTTTTTTTAATGTACACAATCCTGAAGCTACTGTAGTATGGTTGGTGTTTATGTCCACTATGTTCCATACTGTTGGATAGTATATTCTATAAAAAATCTATAATGTGAAATGAAATGATGATGTATTTTATGTTGAATCATATTCTGTTTTAACTATTATTTTTCCAAGAAATTCTTGCAAAAGTCAACTGACTTTTTCTGGAAAAGTATTTTGAGTAACCAGGGATATTAAGTAAATGTTTTGGTTGTGTGTTCACAAAGTATGTGTTTGTACTGAAACAAGGGCGCCATAACACAATACAACTGGCATAGCTCAATACTAAAGTCCAACCTTAAGATGTTGCTATGACATCATGTTATTTTCCTTCCCATGTTAAAATGGCAGCTTACAGTCCAGACAAATAATTATAAGTGATAAGTGAAAATTAAGCTTTGTGCCAAATCTTTAACAGAAGGGTTTTAAATGAACAGTTTTTACATTCTGTGAAATAAGCTTATTTGCTTTGTTGATCAAAAATACATGATAGGAATTGAGACCATGTCTGTGTGTTGAGTACATAGCAAGAATCAATGTTTTAACCAATGGGCTTAAATATGAATTGTTCTTTTGCAGACATTTAGTAACTCATTAAGACAGAATACATCCTGTTATTTGTAGAGCATACTGCCCACCATGTAAGCAAATATTTGGTGTCAATGTGTTGTAGCCACATGTGTCTACCTCCCAGCAGCAGTAGTACCTTTTGCAGGTCTGCGATGGCCTGCTTCAGATTCTTGGCCTGCTCGTATTTCTCCTGCCGGACCATGTCCTGCTTCTTCTGGTCCAGGAGTCTGATGATGTGGGCGACCTCTGGGTCCTGGTACATGTCGAAGGCCAGGTCATCCAAGGGGGAGATAGACTCACATTTACTGGACACAAAAACATTTGAAATAGTTTACAAAACAAAACCTTCAAACATTGATTTCTCTTCAATATAAATGTGGTCTTTCACTTGAGACAATGTCAGTGTAAAATGTGTCTCAGTTAAATGCGTATGTGCAAATCCTGATCAAAGGGAAAAAACACTAACCCAGACCCTGAGGTGAAGCATCCCTTGGGGGTTGATATATATATATTTTTTATTTTTTTAAAGGAAAAAGGAAAGAAAGGAGTATTTCGAAATATGTTTTCCTCCTCACACGGGCCGCCACCTGCATTGTCTTCAAATGCGTGTGACCTTGAATGCCTTGTTGGTTGTCTTCCAGACTAAATGGCTTTGTTGAAGGGTGTTATTGTCACAAGACAAAGAAAGCAGGGTTCAATGTCCTCGCCTCACCCCATGAAGGTCGTGTCCAAGGCGGATTCCAGCTGGGTACTGTTGAGGTAGTGTTCGATCAGCTGCTCTCGGCTTGGCTGGGGGTAAACAGATGGACAAATTAAACACACACATGCATATATACTCTTGTATTACTGTGCTCAGGAAGACCTGGTAATTGTCTCCTAATCTTGTTAGCTCTAAAGTGACCTTCAATTAAAACCCTAACCTTAAAGTAACCAAAACATTGCCATTTAAAAGTAAGACCTGTGAAAATGTGCGGACTTGAAAAACGTCAGTAACACAAGTGTACTCACACACACATGCATACATCAAAACCTAATTACTTATCTTTAATTCAAGGCTACGACCAAATATGGAGATTTTTAATACACTGTTTACACTGCTAACACCTGAAGTGTGAAGTGGACAATCGGTCAAAGAACAGGCTGTCTATGAATTACATAAGTCATGAAATCGGCATGTAATATGAGGAAGGACAAACGTCCTACACTTATCTAATCATAGTGCAGGATGTCGTTCTTTTTCCTGAAATACGAAGATAATATATCACCCAAGGGGATAAAATACATGATAATATGTTTGAATGTCACTATTAAATAAGATAGTGGAGCATTAGTATGAGGAGAATTTCATTATTCACATGACACAGATTAGATAACATGTTTTGGGGTCAGTTCACAAAAAGTAAAATATAGAAACGTTCTTAATACTTTATGCATCCACTCCAAAATAATTGTGTGAATATAATTGAATCTGCATTGTGCCCAGCATTCAAAAACATATGTTTATATTAAACACCAAAGTGTGTTTCCAGGAACTGGTAACTCTAGATAAATAGGCAGTTAACCGTTTTCTGTTACGAAGCACAAGCCGATATGAAAAGTGACAACGAAATGTATCCAGCATGAGAGGGTTATAACGTGGTCCATAATATTTCCAACCACCATTATTCTATAACACCTTAATTAGGGCAATCAAGTAGGAAACATATCAACTACCTCATTTCTTAGACGTCACAGTAGAAGAAGCACAGGTGTAAATTATGAAATATTGGCATTCATAAAGAGCCATCGTTAATGATATTAGTAACACCTGTGCTTTTTATTGTGATGATAAGTGAAAATAATGGCAAACCAGGTTGGAGAAAGCTCAAAATGTAAAATAATCAGATTTCGCTTTATCAGCATTTACTAAAGCCTGAAGATTGGCATTACTAATTGTATATTGACGGAACAGAGCAGATTGATAGTACTGTATAAGGGAGACTTAGCTGTACAATATGTAGTGTCCTGCCCTCAATCCAAATAAGAACAACAGATTGGTGGAGTTGTGTAAAGCATGGGATCATGAGTCTTTTCCACATTTGCAGTCAATGCAATAGGCTTCTTAAAGGTCCCATGACATGGCCATTTCTAATGATCATAATTCCATTGTTGAGGTCTACTAGAATAGGTTTACATTGTTCAATGTTCCGAAATCACATTGGTTTCTCATACAGCATCTCTGTATAGTATGTGTATTCACTATCTGTCCTAAACGGCTTGTTGGAGCTCCTGCCCCAACAAGAAAGGAACATCAGTGAGTATGTGTTACAATGGCGTTAGCAACCAGAAAATGACACCAGTAATGACAAACAGATGAGAATGCTGCGTGGGGTCTGGGTGCCGTGTTGGCGGGACGTTGCGGGGCTCCCTGTTCTGCCCTTTGGGGCTCGAGGAGCGGACAGTATGAGCTGAATTACTGGTGTCGTTTCCTGGTTGCTGCGTGGGGTCTGCGAGACAGCGAGACACCGCGGAACTCGGCCTGAGCACACACACACACTCACAGCCACCCCCATACTCAAAACACCTGGCCTGGACCCCGACGACCTCCAGAACCACCGGCCGATCTCCAACCTTCCCTTCCTAAGCAAAACTCTGGAAAGAGTGGTTGCCGGCCAACTCCATCTGTACATGTCCAACCATGAGCTCTATGACCCCTTCCAATCCGGCTTCAGACAGCAACACAGCACTGAGACCGCCCTCATCAAGATCACCAACGATCTCCTCATTGCTGCTGACTGGCCGCCTCAGCATCCTCATCCTCCTGGACCTCTCTGCAGCGTTTGACACCATCTCTCACAACATCCTCCTCACCCGCCTCTCAGACCTCCTAGGTGTCACTGGCACAGCGCTGTCTTGGTTCACATCCTACCTCCATAACAGGAAACAGTTTGTCTCCATCAATGGCTCAAATTCACCCCCGGCCCCAGTCCACCACGGTGTACCCCAGGGCTCTGTGCTTGGCCCCCTCCTGTTCACCATTTACATGCTCCCCCTCGGCCAGATCATCCGACATCATGGACTCAATTTCCACTGTTACGCTGATGATACCCAACTGTATCTCAGCACTACTCCATCTTCCCAGATCCCCCCTCAGTCTCTCATCAACTGCCTGCATGACATCAAAGCATGGATGTCGTCCAACTATCTCAAACTAAACAGCAGGAAAACAGAGCTCATGGTTGTAGCACCCAAGGCGCTGCTCCAGAAGGTTGGTGACTTCATCCTCGAGGTTGATGGTTGCTCCATCTCCCCATCTCCCGAAGCCCGCAACCTTGGCGTCATCCTTGACTCCACCCATTCCTTCCACTCCCACGTCAAGTCTGTGACCAAATCGTCCTTTTTCCATCTAAGGAACATTGCCAGACTCCGACCGTCACCCTCGGAGTCGGTTGCCGAAACCCTAGTCCATGCGTTTGTCACCTCCCGCTTGGACTACTGCAATGGTGTCCTGTTTGGGGTTCCCAACAAAACCCCGGACAGGCTTCAGTATGTTCAAAACTGTGCTACTAGGGTACTCACACATACAAAGCCATGGCAGCACATCACTCCCACCCTCATCCACCTCCCCTGGTTGCCGGTCAAGTCCAGCATAACATACAAAATCCTCCTCCTTACCTACAAGTCCCTCCATGCCCATGCCCCCCAGTACCTATCGGACATCCTTCGCGACCTTGGGTCTCATGAAAGGCGCTATATAAATCCAAGCTATTATTATTATTATTATGACCAGGAAGAAAAAATTGGCAAAAGAAAAATCTCCAACGAGGCGTTCTGGGGCAGCATAGACAGGTCTTTTCTGTGTTAGAGTTGTACTCGCTACAGGGTGTACTTTGAGGGTTTGTGACTTTGCAAACCGTTTACATGCAGAAAAAGCTACATAACGCACAAGGGGACGGGTAATAACCAGAAAAGCATGTCATGGGACCTTTAAGGTTGAGATTTGTTTGTTGTCAAATGTCAAGGAGGTTTTTATCGGGAGCAGAATTATCCACAGAGTTTCCTCCTCTCTATAACAAATAGAGCCAGAGATTAAAAAAGTAAAATACTGACCAAAACATTCGTGTTAAAATGGTCACGTTTAGCAGAATTTAAAAGCAGCAAGCTAACCACTAATGTTTGCTCAGCTTCCTTCATCCGGGGGGAAATGTATGGTTAAAAACAATTAATATCTCAAAAGTCTATTGTAAGAATGTTGCCTATACCTGGATCAAAATGCAATATATGATTCTGGCAAACAACCACATCGTTCAAAGGGGATATGTTGCTATTACCAATATCAAAAAGACTGTTAGCTCGATTGAAAGCAGGGATTTTTCAAATTAAAGATGTTTTTAATCAAATGTGAGTACACAATTTATATTGTATAACATAAGTCTGGTCGGTTTGAGTATATTTAAATTCAGAATCCTTTTTTTGGAGGCAATAACGGCAGCTTCAACATATCCACAATTGGAAAAAGCTTCCCTTACACTTTTGAATGGCTGTGTGAGTACCATGAACAAAATTCCATTCCCCTCCATTGCGTTTGACAAATGTGCGTGGCTTGATACCCCCTAGAGGTAAGGTAGAAGATACCTTTTTCTTAATAATTTAAATAACCAACACTTTTAAAATACAACAAGCTCCGCAGGACAAACACAACGTGCGCTCACAGAACAGATACAAGAGAACAAGATCTAGTCGACCCTCCAGGAGAGATCGCTGCTGCGGTGGAGGTGCTCAGAGTCGGATTAGCGGAGCAACAATGCACGGCCTGTTCACTGGAATCTGTGCGAGTGTGTGTTCGTGTCTCTCCGTGTCTGTGTGTGTGTGTGTGTTTTTGTGTTTTAAGGTGCTCTCTCTCCTCCAGAACCTGTCTGTCTGCAGAACTATCTGATTTCACCGGCTAACTAAAGGCCTCCTGTGTGATTACATACTATCCTGCCTTTGTGTCTCATTACTACATTCCTGACACATACACACACACACACACACACACACACACACACACACACACACACACACACACACACACACACACACACACACACACACACACACACACACACACACACACACACACACACACACACACACACACACACACACACACACACACACACACACACACACACACACACACACACACACACACACACACCATTCAGGTAAACACGTGTGCATATAGACATGCTTATATAGTGTATTCGGATCAGTAAATACAAATAAATACAACATAAACGTCCGATCAAAATAAATGTTGATCTATTATATCTATTTAATTCAGTACATCCTCCCCATATAAATATATCATGTTTAAAAAAAGGCAAATAGCATCATAATAGGAACATTGTTCAGAATCGAGCTTATAAAGGATACACAAATAATATACCTTATGTGACGAATTATTTCACCATTCGTGTTACCATTTTAAAAAGCCAAAGTTCAAACTGTCATAGTCCCCAGCAAATGGATGAAGACATCAATCAACTCACTCATTACTTAGTGACTGATGACAGACTGATGAGCATTTCTCCTAAAACCACAGCACAACAGCCCCATCTAATGCCGAGCAGATAGAAGTTCCGTGAAGGGTGACTGGGTGCAGAGAGTGCTCACTTACAATAGTGTTAAAAGCATTGCCATCCAAAGAATCTCCCACAACATTAATGGCCACCAAAGCAACCTGAAATCATAAATTCATGTGGTAGAACAGAACAAAATATATCAATGCATGTGACAAAAGGATGTGTTGGGAGGTTAATATGGTAAATACTTTACAGCATTTTAAAGGATAAGGTTGGTGATATTCTATATTTTTATTATAATCAAAAAATCATGTGAAAATGGTGTAACAGACTACCTGATTGTGATGATTGTATTGGTTGACATGGTTCCTGTGGAAGGTAATTCTCAGGTATGTTCCGATGGCGTCCACGTGGACTGACTTCAACTCTCGAGCTTTGAAACCCGTCTTCTCATTGTCCGACAAAGACACATACCTGTGGTGAGAGTACAGTGTTGCCTTTCAGTTAAAGTCCTCTGCTGATAAATACTAGACTTGAATGTACAAACAATTTTAATCTATCATGATATAGAATGCTGCAGGGATTATATTTGTTTGAAGGCCAGCCTGTAAGCATCACGCTGGTTCCTTTAACAAAATGCCAATGGGTTATTCACTTTGGATTTTGGTGGTTTTATTCAGCAATTTAATCTTCACAGAAGAACAGCACATTTCGGATATCTGAAGCATAAATGCAATTGCTAAAGTTAGATATAAACACTTTTTACTTCAATGCACTTGTTTAATACGTGCAGTCATATACAGGTTTTAGCACTTATTCCTGAAGCAATGTATACTGTAAATGAAGAGTTTATCGCCGGCCACTAGAGGGCAGCGTCACTGCTGTCGCTGCCCGGATATGCCGTGCTTTGACCCGGTAGTGCCTAGTGGCCATTTTAGTTCACATGTTGTTCATTCACTCCGCCTCGAGTTGAGACGTTCATCCACTCACTCATGTAAGACTGTTTCCACTACTGTTTAGTGTGTCTTTAATATATGTAATTGAATATATGTGTATTGGTCATGACATGCATGTATGTAATACTTTGTCAGCTTATCCTGCGGCATTGCTCTGTTTCAGGGTGTCGTCATATTTGTCATTAAAGTACCAAGACTGACATTGAGGAGTGTGTTTCTTCATGACGACACCATGGTCGTTGTTGGATGCCCTGTCCCCGGCTGCGAGTTCGAATCCCAAGACTTGTCTGAAGCACTCGTCATTGCTATATTGACGATTCATGGATTTAGCCACCAGCACGCAGCGCCTGTCATGGCCGCGCCAGCCCAGGCCCCAGCCCCTCACGGCCCGAGACTCGATCGGCCCAAAGTTGATGTGGGCGTGTCGATAGAGGAATGGAACGTGTTCATCCGCCGTTGGGACGTATTCCGCGCCGGCTCAGGCATAGGGGATGCGCAGGCCCCCTTCCAGCTGTTTCAGTGCGCTGGGCCTGTACTTGGAGACAGCCTGTTGAAAGCCGCCCCCGACGCCGCTTCCGGACCCTTGCCAGACCTAATCACCGTCATGCGTTCCCTAGCTGTCATCCCAGTCGCTACATGCGTCCTGCGCACCGAGCTACTTCAGTTCCGCCAGGAACGCGATGAGACATTCCGTGCATTCGCTGCCAGAGTGCGGGGTAAAGCAGAGACATGCGCATATAATGCCAGTGTGAGAAAAAGTTTTTAGAGAGTACTTGTCCATGGACAAGTGAGTTTGGCAATTTACTTGTCCGAATACATTTTTCACTTGTCCAGAATTGACAAAAATTGGGGCCACTGGAATCTTCTTCCTCATCGTATTTTTTACATTTTCCCACAGTTTTTACAACACCGCTAACGTAAGTGAGCGGAAACATTTTACTGCATCACACATAGGGTTGGATATCGTTTGGATTTTAACGATTCCGGTTCTGCTTTTCGATTCTGGTTATTTTCGGTTCTCGATTCCGGTTCTTTGAGAGGGTAAATCAGTCCCATGACAAACTGGGAGAAAAATATATTTATGAAAACATTAAGTCAAATCTGTATTCCTATTTACAAATCACTTCATACTGTTGAATTTCTTACGGTTATTGAATACAATTATATAAAAATAATCTCTGCATTGTTTAGTTAGTTCTAAGTGGTGCAGTTTGAGAATGTACAAAGACTCCAGCTCATTCAAAACTCTGCAGCTAGACTACTGACTAATACCAAAAGGAGGGAACACGTTAGTCCTGTCTTAGCTACTCTACACTGGCTTCCTGTAACTTTTAGAATTGATTTTAAGGTACTTCTCCTCATATACAAGGCTCTAAAAATGGACAAGGACCCAGCTACATTGCTGACTCTCTAATGAACTACACACCTGCCAGAACACTGCGATCATCAGATGCAGGTCTATTAGAGGTCACCAGAAAGAGTCATAAAAGAAGATCGGTGATGCAGCCTTTGTAAACTACGCCCCAAAACTGTGGAACATGTTACCCAACAATATTAGGGAAGCCAATACATTAGGCATTTTTAAAAGGCAGCTTAAAACCTATCTTTACCAAAGCATTTGACTGATTTTACACTATTATACTGCACTATTCTCTGTGATTGACATTGCACTATTTCTCTGTTTTATTCCCCATGTTTTTATTTTTAATTATTTTATCCCACTTTATGCTTTGCTCTTGCTGCTTGTTTTACACAGATGTTATGTCTTATTTTTTACTGATGTAAAGCACTTTGAACTGCAATCCCCTGTATGAAAGGTGCTATACAAATAAAGTTATTATTATTATTATTATTATATTTATAGCCTATAGGCCTAGCGCTTTTCTACAACTCAAAGACACTTGCACGCTTACACATGTCCTGCAATACACATGCTGCAGCTGCCCAGCTACTCACTGTTTGTAAAAGTTAATAAATAGTATAAATAGCATTTCAATAATGTACTTTCTATACCCTGCTTCATAAACAATACTGACATCCCTGTGCTCCTCCGAGCCTGGGGGTCCGGGGATGTGAGGACAGCGCGAGGACACAGACAGGGAGGCTGCTTCACTTCATAAAGGAAATGGTGGTCAATATTAACAACACAGGAGCTAAAACGCTTAATAACCTTCATTACGTGTTAGAGAGAGAACATAAGTTTGACAAAGATGAGGCTGTTAACGGGCAGCAGATCCGCTGTGTGTAGAAAGAGAGAGAGAGAGACGCTGAGCTGCACCGAGCAGCGATCAGCTGATACGGAGCATAGAGAGAGAGCTGCAGTCCGCGGGGCTCGGCCTCCTGTCCTCACAACTCTTATTAATCCCGGTACCGGACAATTGTTATTTGTTCCTACTCGGAACCGAGTTTTGCTTCCCAACCCTGCCACGGTGCTACACTTCCCGCCCCGCCCCCGTCTAACTGTACAGAAAGCGTTGAGATGCATTTCCTTAGGAATCGACAAGCAGAACCGAAACTAACATTTCTAAACGAACAATGGCGGACACGGACAATTTGCGAATGAGTTCTGCCTTTTGTAAACTGAATGTATCAATAATTTGTCAATAAATCGGGGCGAAAAACGTCACTTGTCCGCCGGACAAGTCAATTGAAAGATCTACTTGTCCGATATTGTAAATAACACGTCCCGGACGGTGGGACGTGTACTTTTTCGCACACTGAATGCGGTATGCGAGTGTGGAAAGGACGTGGACTATACCGACCACATCATCCGTGATGTTCTGCTCAATGGCATTTATGACTCGGACATACGCCGCGAGACGCTGGGGACACCTGAAGTCCTGGTTAAGCCAGTTAATGACGTAATTGCACTCATCGAGAACAGAGAGATGGCCCGTAACGCTCTCCCGTCGTCCTCCCTATCAGCCATGTCGTCATTCCGGCGCCTGAAGACGACTCCACAGACGAGCCCCGCCCGAGCCCTGCGGACGGGGCTAAACGTGCCTCGTGCCCGGAATGTAAGAGCGTCTTTAACGTCTTCACGGAGGGGCCTCACGGGTGGAATCCTAAGCCTCACCAGGTGTGCATCGGCTGCTATAGGGCCCGCCGACGACAGAGGCGTCAACAGCCGTCGTCCAACAGTCAACAGGCCGCCATGGGATTGGAGCCGGTCTCCCAGGTCTCATCGGTGCAAGCTGGGGCCCGCCCTGGCCGACGTCACAGGAGCCATCGCAGACGCCGCGCCCCTACGTCGCACGGATGTGTCAACAGGCAAGCACCTATCAGACTTGAGCACCACATCTTCTCCAAGGGCGAATGGAGACGGGCCAGGCTGAGAGACCACCCCCGAGCATTAATCACCATCTCGATGGACATGCCAGTCGGGCTGAGGGATGGCACCGGCAACCGGGGCTCGGCCGACGGAGCTTGGATATCCGCCGTCGCGGACACTGGCGCGCAGTCGGACCTTTGGTCGCTGGAGGAGTTCCTGGCCTGCGGTTTCTCGCAGGACGACCTGCGACCCGTCAGCCTCAGCCTGTCAGCCGCCAACCGCTCCCCTATATCCATCGAGGGGGCGTTCTTCGCTAGGCTCTCGACAACCTGCAGCGGGGGGCGTGTCACATCCTGCCGTTCCATGGTATATGTGAGCAGCTCGGTCCGGGCCATGTACCTCTCCTACGAGTCGTTGCTCAACCTCGGCCTCTTGCCCGTGAACTTCCCATCGGACGACGTTGCAGGGGGGCACAAGGGGGGCACAAGGACAGGCGTAGCCCTGTCCTTGTGGCTGACACGCCAGACCAGCCCTTGTCCGTCAAGGCGACGAGGTCAGCCAACGGCGACTGCGTGGGGCCAGGTGACCCCCGGGACGCCCAGTGCACATGTCCTCAGCGCACGGTCCCCCCGGCGCGCCCCGTAGCACTGCCGTTCCCTTGTAAGCCAGAGAACAATAACAGGATGAAAGATTGGCTACTCGGGAGATATGCCTCGTCAACGTTCAATACTTGCCCCCATCGAGCACTACCATGCATGGAGGGGCCACCTATCGAGATGCACGTGGACCCCGCAGCTACGCCTAGGGCATGTCACACCGCGGCTACAGTGCCTCTACACTGGCAGCGGAGGGTCCACGATGACCTACTGCGGGACAAAGCCCTTGGGGTCATTGAACGTGTGCCATACGGCGAGCCTGTGACGTGGTGCCATCGTATGGTAGTCACTCGGAAGCACGACGGTTCCCCACGCAGGACCGTGGACCTCTCCCCCCTTAACAAGTTCTGCCAACGTGAGACCTTCGCCACTGAGTCCCCGTTCCACCTTGCACGCCGCGTCCCGAAGGGCACCTGGAAGACCGTCACGGATGCCTGGAACGGCTACCACAGTGTCCCCCTGCGTGAGTCGGATCGCCACCTCACTACCTTCATCACACCCTTCGGCCGTTGGCGCTACACCAGGGCACCACAGGGTTTCCTGTCATCAGGGGATGGCTACAACCGTCGGTTTGATGCCGTCCTCTCGGACTATGAACGCAAGGAACGTTGCGTGGATGACACCATCCACTATGACACCGACCTGGAGCAACACTGGTGGAGGACCATCGACTTCCTGACGCGTGTCGGCCGGTCGGGAATCGTGTTGAACTCAGACAAGTTTCAGTTCGCGGAGAGCTGTGTCGATTTCGCTGGCTTCCGGGTGTCGGAATCTACCATCGAACCACTCCCGAAATACTTGGACGCCATCCGGGACTTCCCCACCCCTGGCTCCACGACGGACATCAGGAGTTGGTTCGGCCTTGTCAACCAGGTGGCCAACTACGCCCAGTTGCGTGACACGATGGTTCCATTTAAGCCGTTCCTCAGCCCACGCTGTGTGTTCCTATGGTCCCCGTTCTGGAGGAGGCCTTCCAGGCGTTCAAGCAAGCCATAATGGAGGCCATCCGTGAGGGCGTGGAGATCTAAGACATGCAGAAGCGTACCTGCCTCCGCCCTGACTGGTCCATGCGTGGCATTGGCTACTTCCTGCTCCAGCAACATTGTCACTGCTGTCCAGGTGGATGGAGGATCACCCTCGCGGGCTCGTGTTTCCTGTCCCCTGCGGAGCAGCGCTATGCGGCCGTCGAGGGAGAGGCCCTAGCTGTGGCCTGGGGTCTGGAACAGACGCGGTACTTCACGCAGGGGTCCGACAACCTCGTTGTGGTCACCGACCATAAGCCGTTGGTGAAGATCTTTGGCGACCGTACGCTGGAAGAGATCACAAACTCGCGTCTGTTTAGACTCAAGCAGCGCACCCTCACATGGCGCTTTGACATTGTGCATCTGCCTGGCAAGAGCAACTATGCCGCTGATGCCACGTCGAGGCATCCTTCCCCCTCGGGCTCAGCGAACGGCCTCTCATTGGGGCTGCCGAGCGGGCCTGACACTGTGGAGTCAGCACTCATGGCCTCCATCCGCGACGACGCACGGGAGCTCGGAGCCGTCTCTTGGCCCCTCCTCGCACGGGAGACAGCGGCTGACGGATGCCTCGGCCACCTCCTCCAACTCATCGAGCAGGAGGGTGGGATTGACGTAAATGACCCTGCCCTGGCGAGTCTGTCATCGGTCTGTGAGTCCATCTACGCACAGGACGGTGTCCTGCTCTATCGGGACCGCGTCGTGGTCCCCCCATCCCTCCGTGGGAGAGTCCTTCAGCATCTCCATGCCGCCCACCAGGGAACCTCAGCGATGGGGCAGCATGCCCGAGCCATAGTTTACTGGCCCGGGTTGTCCGGGGACATTCAGGCCACCAGGGACGGTTGTGCAGACTGCAACCACAATGCTCCGTCACAGGCGGCTACACCCCCCCTGCCGTCCTCACCCCCGTCCACGCCATTCGAGGCGGTGTTTGCTGACTTCTTCGACTACCTAGTTGTCGGGGACCGTCTCTCGGGCTGGGTAGATGTCCTGAGCTCTACGGCGGGTACTGCCCTGGGGGGCTCAGCTGGCCTGGTCCAACACCTCCGTTCATTCTTCGCCACCTTCGGCGTACCGGAGGAGCTCTCGAGCGACGGTGGTCCGGAATTCAAGGCAAGCCACACTGAGGACTTCCTCCGCTTATGGCACGTCAAACACCGTGTGTCGTCCGTTAGCTTCCCACAGTCGAATGGGAGGGCAGAAGTTGCGGTTAAGACCGCTAAGCGCCTCCTGATGTCCAACACCGGCCCGTCGGGCGGCCTTGATCAGGACCGCTTCCTGCGTGCTATGCTGCAGCTGCGAAACACGCCTGACCCCGACTGCAACCTCTCGCCAGTGCAGATCATCTTCGGCCACCCCCTTCGTGGCTCGCTCTCCTTCGTGGCTCGCTCTCCTTCGTGAACCGCCTCGAGAAGTTCTCGAACCCGCATATCCGCCTGCTATGGCGCGAGGCATGGGCGGCGAAGGAGGACGCCCTTCGGACCCGTATGTCCCTGGGGACTCAGTCAAGACCGCTCCGCCCATTGGCACTCGGCGAAAGGGTATTCCTCCAGAACCAGCAAGGCCCGAGCCCCCACAAATGGGACAGGTCAGGGATCGTGGTGGAGTCACCGGGACACGACCAGTATCGGATCAGGGTTGACGGTTCGGGACGTTTGACACTGCGCAACCGGCGCTTCCTCCGTGCCTATACGCCGGCCACACCCTGCGCCCGTGAGCAGCCGGCTGCGCCCTTGCCGCCGCCCGCTGCTCTGGACCATCAGCCCCCACCTATCCACCCGGGCTGGGCGACGCCCCAGGGGATCGCTCAGCGGCGGCTGTTGGACCCCGCGACTCGGCTATGGGCGCTTCCCCACCGGCACCTGCTGGTGAGGCATCCTCTGACCTCACCGTTCCTACAGGTGCCTTCCTGGGCGCACCGGTGCCGCAGTCGCTGCCGATGCTGCCCCAGCCTACTCGGCCAGGCCGCGTGAGGAGGCCGCCTGCACGTTACGAGCCCGAGTCCGGCAGCTGGATTTAGACCGTTAACCTATTCCGGCCCATAGTTTTCCGGTCTGGGGGGGGGTGAAGAGTTACTGCTGTCGCTGCCCGGATATGCCGTGCTTTGACCCGGTAGTGCCTAGCGGCCATTTTAGTTCACATGTTGTTCATTCACTCTGCTCGAGTTGAGACGTTCATCCACTCACTCATGTAAGACTGTTTCCACTACTGTTTAGTGTGTCTTTAATATATGTAATTGAATATATGTGTATTGGTCATGACATGCATATATGTAATACTTTGTCAGCTTATCCTGCGGCATTGCTCTGTTTCAGGGTGTCGTCATCTTTGTCATTAAAGTACCAAGACTGACATTGAGGAGTGTGTTTCTTCAGTAAAGATACTGTGGGATAATTCATACTAAACATCTAGCAGGGTACAATTTAAATATTTGGTATAACAGGCATTTATTTGCTAACGTGTATGTATTTTGATTCCAGGGCACATCCTTCAGGGATCTCGCAAATGATGGCTTTAAGAGTAGAACTGTCCCATCAACATCCACCTTTTGATATCTAACAGCAATATATTATTGAAACCAGATTATGGTTGCTTTTATTCAAATAAAAGCTTTAAAATTAAACAACATAATCCTAGATTACCAATTGCCTTTTGGGGATTCTACATGACTATTCAACAGAGCTTTTCTGCATGTACTGTACCTCCTTCCCGGTAAAGTTGATTAGATACAAAATTAGAACCAGATCAAAGTAACCAAGCTTAGTGTCTGAGCCTCATCCCTAGTGCCTGGACAACAATTATAGTAAAACTACCCTTTAAGGTAGAAGTAAAAATGTAGCCTATCCGAGTCTGCAGTCTCACCCGAGTCTGCGAAGCTGTCCAGGGAACCCTGAAGTGCCGGTTTCAGGCAGGGTGTCTCCAATGTGGAACTCCACCTTGGCTGGGATCAGGTACTGATGGGCCAGCAGCTGCAGTTTCCTCACCCTGCATCTCTCCACCAGCTGGAGGGTGATATGTTGAGTGTAGGGGCACAGCCTGCAGAAAATCGGATTTACACAAAGTTACATTTGTTTAAGAGGGTAGAAAAATACTAAAAACTGCCAATATTTTTGATGCTTTTCAGCTAAGAAAAACATGAATAAATGTGACATGCTTGTGAAAGTTAAGAGCTGTTTTATTAAAGTACCTGCTGGATCTCCAGCCATTGACTGTGGGTGCGTGGACCATGAGCTCCTTGGCACTGAAGTTGTCCTCATGACTTGAAGAGTTGACCACAATGAATCCTATCTTCCTGGGCATCCCTCTGGTGGACACTGAGAGAACACAAATAAGTATTTTTATTTATACAAGCAAAACATACATCTGATATTGAGGATGACTTTACAATTCAATTACTTAACCTACAGGCTTACAATGTGTGTTTAATAACATCTCCATTTTCTATAACAATGACATTATGCCTGGAGATGCTCTCGTAACAATAAGCGACAAGTTAATGGCAGGTTTTTATATTATATGTCTAGTTATGACCAAAAAACTAAATCCTCTTTATGTCTGGTTCACAAACCTCTTTTTAGTACCACCTGACATTTATTGTCTGGTCAGATGTTCAGTCCAGTTTAATTATTATTTGATCACATAGTTTCAGATTTAAATGTTTCCAATTTCAGACTGCATTTTATTCAAGCAGTGTTCTTGTATGGGTGCTTGAGCTAAACATTTGACAACTTAAGCCTATTTTTATCAGTGAAAAAAACAGTTGTGTAAGAACAAAATTGTATGTTTCTCGAGTATTACAATTATAGTTTAAAATATCAGTAACCACATACAGGTAGTGTATTCGTATCACTAGTACTGACAATTTACAAGACAATGTTTAATCAGTCACTTTAATTGACCAAACAATGCTGAGCAAACCTGTCAGCAATTACACATTCATTTTAAGAAATAATACAAACAATAAACTTATTTTAACCATACAAATATGTATTAACATTTGGTTTGTTAGTAATGCTAGCTGGTACGTTGTTCATCATGTTATGGTTCTGAGTGTGTGTCATTAGCTGTAAATAACGTTTTGCTAAATGCACGAGGCTTAAATATGTGTTGAAGGGTTTACTTGTGTCGCAGGAAATATTCAACTGCTAATTTACTGCATTTAGTTTGGGGTAGGGTTATCTGCAAAGGAAATAAACTATTCTGGGCAGAGCATACACAAAACCCCCTTGGTAGTAGGGGTAGGACAGAGAAGCCTTTATTGCTGACTGGAGCATGTTGGGCGGAGGGCATTAACGCTAGCTAACTGTTGACTACTGTATCAGCCAACATAGCTACTTTTACAGTAGCTGTATTCTAATGTGAACCGCTAAAATACAGAAATGGCCTGACAACTGTTGGTCGATGTAGACTATCTTTTTTGGGTGAACATTTGGGTGTAAATACAAGTTTTATTGCGTTTATTTCAAAGATATCTTACCACGAACATCACCGTAATGTTGACAGCTTGTAGTCCCATCGCATCTCCATAACCACCGGTGACAACAACCAGCGCGGACATGCGCAATGGTGTGGGACTGACGTCAGTCGCAATGGGTTGTGGTCAATGTGGTTTTACACGGTCGGAAATGTTTTTTTTTCATCACCCGTTAAATGTTAAATCCATGTTTATCGTAAATATCCGGTGTATGTATTGTGTTTCTGCCTACAAATTGAAACAATTATCATATGGATAATGTTTCAAAATGTATTTTAATATGCGTTTTTCAAACTTCTTCCAGGACCCCGGATGGGAAATAGCATCGTGTCATCGTGCCTGTTACAACAGGAAGTTGTCTACAAAATAAAGGCACAGCATGAAACATTAACTTTTACACACGTAAACTCCTATAATATAAATATTTAAAATCCAAATGTGTCACAGATCTGTATGTATCACTAATGAATAATTATTTAGAAATTATGTATTTACTTTCTTTTTTGTATGTGTTATGCTTAGTCTATTTTTGATTGTAGGCCTAGCCTGTGTAAATGTATGTTTTATGTTGTGTTTTTTCAGTCTAGACTCCAGAGGATGAACATCTTATATTTGTATTTTTTACCGTTCGTAAATTCATCTTGTGAATTAAAAAAGCTCTTATATCGTTATAAAATTACATTTCGATTTGACTAATTTTGTATGTATACCATACAATCAGTAAATCCCAAACATACACATTTATTTTGAAATATTAAAACGGATGTAGTGTTTTTTATTGTCTCTTCAACTAGTCTTAGCAGCAGCAAGCATGGATGACATCGAGCAATGGCCAGAAATAGAGAAAGTAGCGTTAGAGAAGAGACGTGAACTGGTTTTCCAGGGTGCAGCTTTCGATGAAAGGATTGCCTCAAACGGGGGGCTCTGCTCAGCTATCTACACCCTCAAACTGCTGAACTATCTGGAAGTTAGCCAGTGCCCGAGTTTGACAGAGATCCACGAGGACATCCAACATCTGACCAGCCTGCAGAGCCTCATCTTGTGCAGGAACAAGCTCGCCTCCTTCCCGAGTGTGGTCGGTCAGCTCAAGTCCCTGAAGGTCCTGGATATTTCAGCGAACAACCTGACTGTTTTACCCGAGGGGATCACTCAGTTGAAGGAGCTCAACACCCTCAATGTGAGCTGCAACAGCCTGGAGGTCCTGCCAGAGGGACTGAGCAAGTGCACCAGGCTCTCCACCATCAACATCTCCAAGAACAAGATCACTGCTTTCCCTGCTGATTTCTACTCTGAGAAACTGGACCTCCTCAGCATGCTGGTCGCCTATGACAACTCCATTGAACAGCTGAGTGGAGATGTTCACAAGCTAGCTGCTCTAAAGGTGGGCCGGATGCTATTGTTAGCTCGTATACACATATCATGTCATCTTTTAGGGGCTAATTGTGCTTCTGGGTGAATAAAATGTACGCCGAATTCAAATGAAGGTTTAACTTTGTGTAGGGTGTGTCTGGAATTATAGCTAACAAAGAGTCATATTTGCTTATATGCAATGCAGCCCAAACATTTTATTTTTTTGTCCAGAGTTTGGTCGGTAGCCTGCCATAAATGACTCATCTATTTCATGTTAATGCAGTAGGTCTGGATGATATGGAAAAAGGTTTAATAATAATGATTTCCCAAAATATTAAGCAATGTAATTTTAGAATAAAAATCACTTGTATATTTTTGGATAGAATGAAGTGGGTAAAGGCAAATAATACAAGTTAGGACAGTCTGGTAAGTACAAAAAACGACATACATTTGCTGTAATGCAGCCTTTAAGCTACCAACTTTTATACAATATTCTGAAATCTAAAATGTAAGAAGATATCTATTCTCATATCAAGATTTTGATATAATTATGATATTGTTTTTTCTTAACATAACATTAAACTTTTTCAGAGTTCAAAACTAAACGTTCGCCCTTTTTTTTCAGATGCTGGACCTCTCTAACAACAAGCTAAAGGAGATCCCACCCGAATTGAGCGACTGTGCCAAGCTTAAGGAGATCAACTTCAAAGGCAACAAGTTGAGTGACAAACGTCTGGAGAAGATGGTCAACGGCTGCCAGACCAAGTCCATTCTGGAGTACCTCAGAGGAAAAGGAAAGGGAAGACAGGGAGAGGAAGGAGCTGACGCGGAAGGGGGTCGCAAGGCGGACAAAGGTAAACGCCAGCAGAGGAAGAAGAAGGATAAGGGGGCAGAGGATGAGGTGGAGGAACTGAACAAGATGGTGGTGAAGGTTCTCCACGTTTCGGACACTCCTGAAGCACTCACGGTGACAGTGAGTTCAGAGGTGAAAGATGTCCGACCGTACTTGGTGTGCTGCATTGTCAGGGGCATGAACCTCCAATCTGGGAACGCTCTTAAACGATTCCTCGTTGCTCAGGTAAGATCAGACCCCTCACAAGGGTGTGCGCTTTGGACAATTGTCTTAGTTTAGCATGACTAATACAATAAGTGTGCTGTGTTGTCACCAAAAAAGTGTCACCTCTTGTTTTGCCAGACAAAGCTTCATGATGACTTATGTGGTAAAAGGACCATCGCGACCATTGCAACTCATGATGTGCAGCTTATTAAAGCTCCTCTGGTGTATGATGTCAAACCTCCTACACAGCTGAAGGTAGGCTAACGTAGATTCATGTCAATTTCAGTTCAGTTTCTTTGTGGTCAAATATAATTGTCACTGTAAAGCTCTCCAACAACATATCCATCTCACAAAAGACGGCATTGGTTTTTAGGTTGTTTCGCTGGGTCGGAAGGAGATGACGGCTGTGGAGCTGATAAGACAGCTTCAGCTGGAGGCTGACGAGCTGAGGAAGCAGAAGAAGAGGCAGAACGTCACCGGCCTGCACAAGTCAGTATTACTTCTGACTCTTCTCTTCTGTAGGAAAAAGTGTTGTTAAATATATTTTATTGGTTAACTACAAGCTTGAGTCAAGGGAAGAAAGTTTTGGTAAAAAAAAATGTTGAAAACCCATTAACTGTTATTTCAAAATAAAATACCTTATTCGTAACATTAAAGTTAAGGTAAGCAGTTTTATTTTTGGTGTTACTTTTTGTCATGGTGTAATGTAAGTCTAAGAAAGGCCATTACAATGAGGGAAGACTTCAAGATAATTTTCGGAAACAAAAGTTACTATAAGCTGTTCTATAAATAGAGAATGGCCTTCAGGCGATTGAAAAGTTGTTATTCCAGCATAGGCGTCAACTGCCAACACATTAAAGCAACCGAAAAAGGAAGACGTACTTAGATTATTATGAAACATTTTGCCCAAAATAACTGCCTACCTCAGCTTTAAAGTGGTTCACCAAACCTCTGTACAACGTGCTTGCTGCTGTAACACATGAGGGCAGTGTTACTATGTTGGACGACAGCTTAAGTTTGTTTTATTAAAACCTTTGTGTTGAATGAGCAATGAGTTGTAGGCTCATTTTAAGGCAACATCAGCCAACAATTCTGGCTGTAGTTATCAGTGTGGGATAAAAAAAAAAATGCTGAAACATTTTGAGATAATATTGATCAGTTGATCTTAATGATAATAATAGACATGACTGATTAATAACATTATGTAAACCGCTTTTATCAATCTTATTAATGCTTTAATTAAAGCCACTTGCTGTTGGTTTAAAAGACTATTCAGGATGCCGACACTCACTCAATGAAACCTGCAAATCAAAGAATCTTAAATCTAAAGGCTGAATTCAATGTAATCATTTCTTAAAAGCATATCACCTGCTATGTGTCTGTTACATTTGCTAAAGCCCTTTCATAATGCTGTCTCAACTATTTTGTGTTTTCACAGATACCTTCAGCTTCTGAAGGGAAAAGAAATGTATCCCTGCTTAGTGGATGCAGAAGGACATGTGATCTCTTTCCCACCTATAACTAACAGTGAGAAAACCAAGGTGTGTATGTCTATTTTGAAATCATAATTTGTACTTTCTCTAAAGACTTAAATAAGGTGTAAAATACATTAGCGGAGAAAACATAAAACCCCTTACACATGCCTCATGCCACATCGACCTGTAGCTTACAGTTTGTCTCTGTGGAGTTATATAATCAGCTGATTTGATTTTACAGATCAAGAAGACAACCAAGGAGTTGTTCTTGGAGGTGACAAGTGCAGCCAGCCTGCAGACCTGTAAAGATGTTATGGATGCTCTGATTGTGGTAAGTGTGGCAGTAATCCTACAATTGTTAACTTTCTTAAAAATCTAACAATACCAATATTAAATGTTGTTTTGCGAACATTTCGGTGTTTTAAATTGGAAAGTTTTTCGATAAATAAAAGGGCAGGCAACCTTAACGTAGCAATCTCATTTAAATTAAACTGTTAGCCATTATTGTCTATCTTACATTTGAGAATTTATAACTTGTAACTTTTTAGTAAAATCCTATTTTGCATGATTAAATGGTGACTGGACTACATCCTGAAAAAAGTACCCATGCAAATCGATTTTGGAAATGTGAATTGTTATAAATCTAGAAATGTTTTTTGTAATTGTGAACCAACAAATTAGTGGAATCTCTACATTGTTTAGCCCTTTTTTCTTTCTTTTTTCATTCTGTTCTGTATGCTACGGAGCCCTGGAGGGTTCATAGAGAGAAAAATAAATAAAACGTGACCACGTTTTACTTTCTCGTGTGTGTGTGTGTGTGTGTGTGTGTGTGTGTGTGTGTGTGTGTGTGTGTGTGTGTGTGTGTGTGTGTGTGTGTGTGTGTGTGTGTGTGTGTGTGTGTGTGTGTGTGTGTGTGTGTGTGTGTGTGTGTGTGTGTGTGTGTGTGTGTGTGTGTGTGTGTGTGTGAATAAAAGCAAGGATAATTGTGTGTTATTGGTGAGTAAATAACAGTGTGTTATTTTGAAAAGAATTACCAATTAGAAGGAACTTTTTTTTTTTTTTAAATACGAGGCTCTGAGCCCCATATATTTTCCTCACAGACGGCAACACTAAAGGTCTAAAATAAAGACCTAAATGAATATTTGGGATGTTTTTGCCTTTAGGTTCTCCCAATAAGTCCAAGTACAGAGGGTGACTTTGCTGTGAAAAAACACATTTCCACCAAAAACACGTTAGCATTCATGAAGTAATCTTTGTCATAACTAGCAAACTAAACATCATGTACATGTACTGCACAAATAATCAGAAATACCGAGATTAAGATTAAATGAATTTCTTTCACTTGGGAATACACATATAACTATGGAAAACCAGATTTGGGTAAATTACTGTTCGTGGTAATTCGAAAACAAATGCCGGTGGTGTCGGACACACACAAACACACAAATAAAACGTGGTCACGTTTTATTTATTTTTCTCTATGAACCCTCCAGGGCTCCGTAGTATGCCGTTCTGGCAATGTGAAAACAGTTATATTCAGGCAGACAGTATGAGAAAAATAATGATATTTCTGAAAATGAAAGCATGTAAACATGTTCTAGAAGAAACCTTTAATACAATTATGAAACAAAAGTTGAAATGTATCCTTTTAAAGTGCATTTCTGGTTTCATCACAGAAAATGGCGGAGTTGAACAAGTTCACGGCGGAGCATCAGGAGGAGGCGGGGTCAGACGGGGAAGGGGACGGCCCACAAGAGCCGGCAGGCAGCAGCGAGACCTCCAGCGAACTGATCGTCCAGCAGGTCCGCACGGTGGACCAGGACGGGAGCCTCAAGGTCGTCTACCCGTCCAAAACTGACCTCTGCAGCGCCATCAGCAACCTGACTATCGTTTGGTAGTCATTGCTGTGGATAACCTCTGATGTTCACACTCATTCACATGCTGCATGAAGTCATATTAACATGTAAACATTGTGGGACATTAAGGCTAAGGTTTGACAACATTACATCCTTTTTACTTCAGGAAGCACAGAAATCTGATCCATGATTGACGTGTTGCCTGTTGACGAATGTTTTTGATTTAAGCACAGCTTTTTGCTTTCACAAAAGCATGAACAATATGTCAACATTTGTGCAAATATCCAGATTTTTGTGTTATTTACAAAAATGAAGAAACGTTGTCTGTTGGTAAAAATATTTTTGTTCAATTAACATTGACTTTAACTTGGACTGGTGACTTGTGAGACCATTTGTTCACCTTGCAGTAAATATTGGCATTTTCCCTTTAAGCAGCAGCAAAGAATGTCTGACTTAGACTTAATAAAAATATACTCCTTCTTTCATTTCTTTTATTTCATATGCCACACACACACACACACACACACACACACACACATAGTGTTTGCTGTTTAGCTACAGATTCTGTAGGTCTGAGTGTTCTTGGTTTTGCCATTGTAGCTACAATATTACAGGAATATCAGTATGTTAAGAGGTTTATTGTTTGGAAGCTAATCCCGACGAAGGATCTGCGAAAGAACAGGAAAAATGATTTTAGACAAATACTTGAATATACTGATGGATAGCATAACAATGATTGCTTTTTTTTTTTAATTCTAATTTAGCAACTTTCTGTTGTAGCAGAAGTGTGGTAGCAACACTTTGTAGACATGTAAGATACTTACACAAGTGTAAGCCACCTCCAGGTACTTGTAAGTGCCGCCACAAGGGTCTCCAAACTCGGAATTGGTTGCACTGATAGTGCAGCGGTTTTTTCCATTGCAGCTGTGGATGGAGTGACATGAGTGAATTGACCCAGGAGCATATTACATCTTATTTGTGTCAACCCCTTTATATATACAGTCTATCGTGTAAACCTAGGGAAATTTCATATAGGTTCAAACTAAATCACAGCCTTTCCATCAGCAAGTATCGTATGTCCCAATCATTTTTTGCAGATTGCTATTTTTGCATTATTAGCTAAGCCACTTCCAGGTACTTGTAAGTCTGGGGACAAGCCCTTCCAAACATAGAGTTTGTTGCAATGATAGTACAGCTGTTTTATTCCATTGAAACTGTGGGTATAGGGCAATGAGTAAATACACCCAGGAAAATATGAAATTTGATGTGTGTAAACCTAGAGATGTTTCTTATGCTGCATAGGAAAATCCAAACACTCATATAACATCTGTCATTGAAATGTTTGCAGATTGCTATTCCAATTGTAACCTTTTTCTAACTGACTGAGGTATAATAAGCATACAGTATTTATATATATATACAGCATTTCATAATCACTATAAGGTCGTCAAGAATCATAATACTACTAATTTATTTCATCACTCACATTTGCAAGGATCGTTGTGTTCGTGTATTATTCCCAAAGTTACCATACATAAAAACTATTTTGAATGCATTATAACTAGAATCACAAACTGCTTTGAACAGATTAAATACTGCATAGTCGTTTCTTATAATGTGGAATGTTTTCCTTATAGCAAAGTCTCTGCAGCTTTACCTGTCTGCAACTAAGTGAGTAGGGCTGGAGCAGGCAACGTTTTCAATATTTTTAGCGGGTCATTGATAAGGAGGAGAACCGCAGTGACGCGTCCTAAAACCCGGATGTAAACTCCTTCCGGTTCCTTCGTCAAAAACGCAATGCAATTTCTCCATAGGATTTTGGAAAATAACTCGAAATAAGGTCTGTGGTTGACACACATTTAAGAGAGGGATCACGTTTTGTTCAGCCGGATAATCTCCACATGTCAATCCTACTTTTATAATTTTTGAATCATAAATCTAGTCGCCAGAAGCAAAATGCTAACGTTATGCTTTAAACGAACTACAAGCAGCAGCAGGGTCGCACGACTTCAACGTCACGCCAATTTAAGATCGTTTCAACTGACTTTCACTGAAACTGCACTTTGAACACTTTAAATATATTATTAACATTTTAAACGGTATACCCCGGTTATCTAGGCCCTTTTTTGTATGTTTAATGTATACCACGTAACCTAGGCCCTTTTTGTTTTGTTTTATGTATACATGTCACACTGTGGGAAACGATATTTCTGGATGTATAACACATGTAGAAATGTTGACAATAAAGCTGACATTGACTTTTGCGCGCTTGCATATTTTAACAAAGCTTTTCATTTGAGCCATACTGAATTTAACTAGAAGGCATGGCTGTCAATTACCAGTCTGATATCGTTTAACAAAGATGACAAAAAGAGTGTAGATAGAGGAGAGAACCACTACAAGTCAGGACACGTACAGCAGTGCAGCCTAGATGAAGGTGTGCTTACCGGTGTTGTCAGGGCTAGCATGAGGGACAAGGTTTATAGAGTGTCGGTGAGTAGTGATAGCAAGAGTACCGTTAACCTAGAGTTAATTTATTCACATTAGTGACATTAATTCCCATCAACAAATCCATTTTATGTGTCACATTAAATCTTTATTACAAATATTACACACCAGAAAACACAGACATATCCATGAAATAAACATACAGTATAGGCTATAAACAATTAAAGGGATAATTTTGAAGGCATTACAAATGTAAATATATTTTAAATAATAAAACAATCCCACCACCACAAGTATCTACAGAAGAAGAGGGAATTCTCTCCACAAAATGTGAATGCCCACGTGGAGAATGGAAATGCAATCATGCGGCTGCATTAGCCATCTTTGCCATCCACAATTTCAGCTGCACTGGCTTCCTGTGTGTCGAATAATATATTTCAAAAATACTGCTTCTGGTTTATAAAGCACTGAATGGTTTAGGCCCAAAATACATTTCTGACCTCCTGCTAAATTATGAACCATCCAGATCTCTCAGGTCTTCAGGGACTGGTCAGCTTTCTGTCCGCAGAGTCAGAACTAAACATGGTAAAGCAGCGTTCAGTTATTATGCTCCAAATATCTGGAACAAACTCCCAGAAACCTGCAGGTCCGCTGCAACTCTTACTACTTTTAAATCCAGGCTGAAGACTTTTCTTTTTGTCGCTGCTTTTAATTGAACTATTCATATCTTAGACTGCACTGTAACTTTTATCCATATATTTTTTCTTTTAATGTTTATTTTATTAGCTTTTCTTTTTAATGACTGATTTTAAATGCCATTTTCTTAATGTCTTTCATTTTTGTAAAGCACTTTGAATTGCCTTGTGTTGAAAAGTGCTATATAAATAAACTTGCCTTGCCTTGCACTAACACCACCTGTCAGTGGAAGAAGCCAAAGGCAGATAAACGTACGCATTCAGTGGAGGAGCTATTTCCTCCAACCAATAACTCATTCAACCCGCTGACAAGAGAGCCCACCTCCGAAGATCGTGACTGGCTGAGGGAAAGACTCGGGGGCAGGTTCTCAGGAATTTCTTGGCTTCTCTCCCCCGAGCCAGAAGAGGAACACTCCAGCTTGGAAACACTTACTGTTCCTGAAATTATCAAATCTTTTGGGCATCAGGGACCTGAGGCAATTGTGGCAAGCATGGCATTGTCTGAGGAGCAACAGAGGGCAATTCAGGTGGCTACCACTGGTCAGCGAACCAACCCAAACTGGCATTTGTTCAGGAAAGGAAGGTTGACTGCCAGCAACTTTGGAGCTGTCCTGAGGTCAAAGCGTGTGACTGCTTCCCTTATTGCCAGGGTGCTAGGGCAACAACAGACCCTTGGTGGTGTTTTGTCTGTACAGTAGGGGACTATGAATCAATGTGAGGGCGTCAGGGCATTCACCACTGCAACCCAGATGCAGGTCCATGAATCAGGATTGTTGGGGGCATCTCCAGATGGTCTGGTAGGGTCTTCAGTTGTGCTGGAGGTAAAGTGTCCCTACGGAGCCAGGGAAATGACAATTAGTGAAGCATTGCAAATCAAGGGCTTCTGTGTCAGTAAGGAAGGAGTAACATTCAGCCTGCATGAGGAACATCCTTACTGGCACCAAGTGCAAGGTCAGCTTCACCTCACTGCAAGAAAGAAGAAGAAATTAAGAAATTGTGAATCGTTTTTAATTTACATTTACTCGCCTTTGCAATGTTGTGGTTGTTAGAGTGTTAGGTTTCCTGTCAGCTCGTCTGTTGGGAAGATATAAAATAGTAGTTTCATGGAAGTCACACCGTCACATATAAGAGCATTAAGACATACAGTACATAGGCTAAAACATAAACATCTAAAGATCTCAAGCCATTGAGGGAAACATTTGGATTTGGAGCTTACAAATAAATAACTTTTTGATAAGAAAAACACACGAATGACATGGAAAACAAATCACTTTTTTAATATCAATAATGTATATATATCATCCTATAGGCCTATGCCTCCTTAGTATTACCGTATATAAAATAAAATACTCTGCATTGAATAATTAGTGTTTGGTATGTTTTCCATCTGCTACTTCACACATTCACAAATCAAAAATCAAATCAAAAAATCAAAAATTCTATTAATATGTAACAAATATATTTCAGAGCAGAAGAAACAGCCTTCAAGGTTCAAACTCTGCACATAAATCATTCAGCAGTGCACAGTGAAGTGTGTGTGTGTGTGTGTGTGTGTGTGTGTGTGTGTGTGTGTGTGTGTGTGTGTGTGTGTGTGTGTGTGTGTGTGTGTGTGTGTGTGTGTGTGTGTGTGTGTGTGTGTGTGTGTGTGTGTGTGTGTGTGTGTGTGTGTGTGTGTGTGTGTGTGTGTGTGTGTGTGTGTGTGTGCACGTTCTCACTCCCATCCCGTCACATATTGACGGACGGTCAGGGCCCCTCCCCGTCGCTATATTACGTACAGGGTACCCCTTGCCCGTCAGGCTTCTACGGGCAGGGCGTCCCATAGACCTTCATTGCGGACAGCGGACCCCTTGACCGTCAGGCTTCTACGGGCAGGGCGTCCCATAGATCTTCTTAATGCCTATTTTAAGGTTAATTTGGCCATTAAAATGCGTTTTGATGTCATTTTATGCGAGTAATGAGTTTTTATTTCTGATTATTTGTGCAGTACATGTACATGATGTTTAGTTTGCTAGTTATGACGAAGATTACTTCATGAATGCTAACGTTTTTTTGGTAGAAATGTGTTTTTTCACAGCAATTCACCCTCTGTACTTGGACTTATTGGGAGAATCTAAAGGCAAGAACATCCCAAATATTCATTTAGGTCTTTATTGTAGACCTTTAGTGTTGCCGTGAGGAAAATACATGGGGCTCAGAGCCTCGTATTTTTAAAATCTTTTTTTCCTTCTAATTTGTTATTCTTTTCAAAATAACACACTGTTATTTACTCACCAATAACACACAATTATCCTTGCTTTTATTTATTGGTTTAATTCCATAATCTCGGTCTTTTTTGGTGTTCGTCAGGAACTGAATTTCAAAATAAAAATAACCGGAAACAGACGTAGCATTTCGAGCGATTACCCAAGATTCTCAGCTACGATGATTGGATGTTTTAGCCGCAATGCATGCTGGGATTTGGTGTTTATATTATATGAAATCCGGAAAACATTTTAAAAGAATAAAATAATACTTAATTCCGAGTGCTCTTGCTTTTCTCTTTAAAAGTCATCACATAACGGAATTGTAATACACGGTTCGGCTGCATTAAGTATTACAGATCTGCCGTAGTTCTTTATTTATAGCGCCCTGATGAGAAGACCTTTGGAAAAACTGAAGAAATGCAGCCGAAACTGAATACTTCACGTGGATCATAAATATATCAACAATTAAAAAACATCTTCAATTTCTCTTCACACAATACGTCTCCTTGCAGTATCAATACTAATTCGGCTGACTTTTACATTTGATATAATTCATAGATAGGTTATATTTACACCATAACGGTGCACAGCTGATATACAAGGACTTGTAGTTTTTAAAGATATTACTGATTGGAATTGGATTGAATTTTGAATGTAAGAATGTAAATACTGAGTCTGAAATAGTATAGCAATATGCTGTAAAATTATGTGAAAGCATGAATAAAACTACACATCTTCAGATGTTGTACATACAAGTGTCTGTGTGTACCTTGTGTGCACGGCCTAGTGGTTAAAGCACGTTATTTAATTATTGTTTTTATGTGTTATATTTGATTAAAAAAATATTAAGAGTAAATATACTTTCATAGGGGGAAAGTAGAAGGTCTGTGATAGAAATATAGAATATAAAAAATCAAGAACATACTATAAGTGATCTCTTCAATAAAACAGTTTAGTGCATGATGTACAAAGATATTAATAGGAGGAGGTGCAAAACAGAAAAACGAATTAACCTTTATTTAAACATTAAATAACAAATTAAGGTCTTGCTTTCCTGCAATGTTAACTATGTTGAAGCACTTATTTTAACTGATATTATACATATGGATTATACTCTTATGTATGTAGATAGAATAAGAAATTTGCAGAATATGACAGTTTAATGGTGGAGGTACACACATATTGATAGATGTCTTGTAATGCACTGCTGAGGGACCTGTGACCCAAGTTGTTCATTCATGGCATAACTACACCGTAGTTGTGTATATGATATGTCAATAAACCTTTAAAATCTTGAAATCTTGAAAGGGATGTGCAAAATAGCCATAATATATAGTCTTTAATTAACTATTAGTAGAGAATAACGAGTAATTAATATACTTTATTACTCGTTTCCATTAATGTCAATTGCAGATACATGTTTAGTCTTCTCAAGCACCAACTATCAAATATCTCATTTTACTCAGGTTTAACTAAAGTCTGATTTAAGGGTTGTTTATATTTCACATCATTAATCAGAATCTGCAAAGTAACTCAAATAAGTAGTAGTAGAATTACAAAGTATCAATGAGCTGTCATGTGGGTATATATTAATGCTGCGCATTATGGACAGCGATTTTCACCCATTTATTAATTATATGTTTTACATTTGATAACACCAATGTGTTTAATACTGGCAACTTCTAATTGTGGGAAAAACGAAAACGTTCAGTAGAGACGTCCCATAGAACATTTTGCGAAACACAATAGTGTAGTGTGTAGTTCTGGGGGGGCGTTCGATTACAGTTTTGGATAGTCTGGCGTGGTTTCGTTCCATTTCAAACAGCTGTTTGACGCTGCGTAACCTTGGCGCACTGCCACTCCAACATCCAATCCCAGACCTTGAAGAGTAATCACGGGGACTGTAGTCCTAAACGATAGCTGGGGATTATGGGTAGTGTAGTGTCTTCGGCCATTCTAAACTCAAAAATGTTGACAATCGCAATGATGCTCGAAATGTCCCTTATAGGCCTACGTCTGTTTCCGGTTATTTTTATTTTGAAATTCAGTTCCTGACGAACACCAAAAAAGACCGAGATTATAGAATTAAACCAATAAATAAAAGCAAGGATAATTGTGTGTTATTGGTGAGTAAATAACAGTGTGTTATTTTGAAAAGAATAACAAATTAGAAGGAAAAAAATATTTAAAAAATACGAGGCTCTGAGCCCCATGTATTTTCCTCACAGACGGCAACACTAAAAGTCTACAATAAAGACCTAAACGAATATAAGAAGCTTTGTCTACAACCAGTGAGGTAAAGGCACATCTTTATATGATCATTATAGTTATAAAAAAAACAAGAGAATAAAGTAAACAGGTATAAAATACTATATGACAGTTATTAATAAAGAAGAATACGGTTTCAAAGGGGAGTGATTTGTCAAATATCCATAAATTAAAAGAAAATCTGCTTACAGTTGTGTTTGGGTGTTGAGAGATGTGTCCATAGATCTCCTAATGTTGCTCTCATAGTGCAAACAATCTTGCCAGGGGAGCATGCCCCCCGGACCCCCCTAGAGGAGGTTAGGTCCCCCCCACTTAAATCATGTTCACATGGATAGGAAACTAAATACATTTGCACACATCTTGTGTCCATATCTTTCTGTTTTGGTGGTCACGCCACACCCTGCATGTGCATGCATACACGAGTCATGGTGAGATATCTGGATTAAGAGGTTGCTTTTTCTTTGCACAGAATGAAATGAATGGGCTGTGATTTTAGTTTTTTTAAGCAGAGGTCAATAACTTGTACGGCCCTCTGAGGATATTGTAAACATTGAAATGGCCCATTAACATCGTACAGGGCGACTGTGGCTGCGAGGGAGTGCGGTCGTCTTTCAACCAGAAGGTTGTGGGTTCGATCCCAGCCCATGCAGTCAACATGCCGATGTATCCTTGAGCAAGATACTTAACCCTGAGTTGCTCCCGATGGCATGGCCAACGGTGTGTGAATGTGTATGCATGTCCTAACATACACTGCTCAGTATGAATGGGTGAACGGCATGTAGTATGTAAAGCGCTTTGAGGGGTCTTAAAGACTGGATAAAGCGCTATATAAGTACAGTCCATTTACCATTTACAGGAGACAAATAATAGCTCGCAGCAACGTATTGAAAAAATAACTATGAACTATAAATTAGTTCATTTTTGAAACCATGAACTTTAGTTCAAAATTTTGAATTATGAACTATGAACTGAACTAGTTCATTTTAAAATGTGTGAACTGTGAACTGAACTAGTTCATGTAGAAAGTGAACTTTCCCAACACTGTCCAAATATCTGGAACAAACTCCCAGAAACCTGCAGGTCCGCTGCAACTCTTACTACTTTTAAATCCAGGCTGAAGACTTTTCTTTTTGTCGCTGCTTTTAATTGAACTATTCATATCTTGAACTGCACTGTAACTTTTATCCATGTACTTTTTCTTGTAATGTTTAATTGAACTATTCATATTTTAGACTGCACTGTAACTTTTATCCATGTATTTTTCCTTAATGTTTATTTTATTAGCTTTTCTTTTTTAATGCTTAATGTCTTTCATTTTTTTTGGGCAGGGCACTTTGAATTACCCTGCGTCGAAAAGTGCTATATAAATAAACTTGCCTTGCCTTGCCTAGTGATGGTGGACTAATGTCCTTGAAAGGAAGAGGCATCTCGTAGTGTCCGTCTTCCTTCTGCCTAATGTTGTCACTAAGCAGTTGCATGAAGCGAACATCATCTTGGGACACATTCTTGTCTTCGTAGCATTTTTCATTGAAGTCTGATTCCAAGACTTTCAGCACGTCGGTGGCTGATGGTGTTGGCATCTCTTTCACTGTGACTCGATGTACGAAGCTTTGGTGTCCCTGTCTATCCAAATGGGGATTGGCTGAGCCAATGATGCTCCATCCAAGCACGGTTCTTTGTGCGAAAGGTTCGTTTTCGCCTCCTGTGACAACTTCCAAGGGGGCCAACGCTGATAGGCAGTCATAACCAATTAGCAATCCTACCTCGCAGTCTTGAAGTGGTGGTAGCTTGTTTGCTAAGTGTTTGAGATGAGGCCATTGGAGTGCTGTTCTTTTAGTGGGGATATGAGACCTTTCAACTGGTATGAAGTCTCGTGTGTAGGTCTGCTGTAGTTTGACATAGGCTTCAGAGTTGAGTCCCCGAACTTGAAGACCACTGGCAGTCTTACTTGCAATGACTGTGTTAGCCGCTGTCATTGTACTGAGTTTCAGCTGCACTGGTTGAGTGTCCACGTCTAGTTCAGTAACTAAGTCTTCCAAAATGAAGGTTGAATCACTTTGTGTGTCCAGTAGGGCATAAGTGAGAATTTCTCTATCTGGATCCATTGTTGACGACACCAGAACTGGAACAATGCTAGAGGTGGCAGAAGTATGCTGTGTCAGTGCATGGGACATAACTTTGTGGATATCCTTACTAGTATGTTCTCCTGTGGCAGCAGCATATTTACCTGATGTTTCTGCAGGTCTTTTGTCTGTTTCTATGTGTAAGCAGGTTGGGTGACGTCGACTGCATGTGCTGCAGGTGTGTCGCCTTTTGCAGTCTTTGGAAATGTGCCCTTTTCCTAGGCACCCGAAGCAAAGGTTATTTTCGTGAATCAAAGTTTTCTTCTCGTCTGTAGTCTTTGCTGTAAAGGTTGGGCACCTTGCAATACCATGTGTTTCATCCTTACAAACTAAACAGGGTGGCCATGGTTTTGAGTTTGAAGTTACAAATGTCTCTGAGGTGGGTTCATTCATTTCAGTACTGGTGTTGAGTGCTTTCGTTCTCCTGAGAAACCTCTCATCTGTGGTCTTGGTGTTTTTCATCAGGAGGGGGAATACAATGGGATTACAAGCTATTCTAGCTTCCTTTTGTGTAAACTCTGTAAAACGTGCAAAACTTGGATAGTCTCCAAATTTGTCTAACTCTTCAACAACAATCCGACTCCACCTGTGAACCATCCACTCAGGCAGTTTTTGGAGAAGCTTGTGATTTTCCTCGCAATCATTTAGGATGGACAGGCCCTTTACATGGGGAATAGCTTCAACACAACCTTGAAGGAAATCTGCAAACTCTCTGAGTGCTATGGGGTCGTTTAAATCTATCTTGGGCCACTTCATGAGCTTGTCTCTGAAAGCCTTTTGGACAATAAAGGGGTTTCCATATCTATCTTGCAAGACTGCCCAGGCACTGTGATATGCATCTTCTGAGTTTCTGTAGAAAAATCCTTCTACAGCCTTGCTCGCCTCCCCTGCGAGGTAACTCTTTAGATAGAGCATATTTTCACCAACTGGGAGGGGCTTATTTCCAATGAGGGCCATGAAGGACATCTTCCAGTCTATGAACTTCAAAGGATCGCCAGTAAACGTTGTTGGTTCGGTAGACGATTCAGAGTAAAAGAGCTTGCAATTGCCTGGGTTAGGCTGACTTCTTCCTGAGATGTTGTCACCTCAGACGGTGCAGGATGAAGCCGGAATGGCTTTGCTTGTGGATTTAGTTGGGGGGGGGGGGGGGGGGGGGTTTGTGGTCGGTATTTCGGCCACCATGTTGAGATGTGTGGTCGACCTCTTCTTCACAACTTTCAAACCCATCAAAATGTCTGTACGCTCTCACTCGAGCTGCTGCTACTTTTACTTCATTATCTACATGTAGCTGTTGTAACCTTGTTTTTTCCTCTTCTAGCTTTAACTTCATTTCAGCCTCCTTCTGTTTGATTTCTGCCAGCATTTGTGTTTCCTTGAGTTTCCATTCACTCTCCAGTTTATCGATTCTTGCTTGTTGGCCATGTAAACTTCGTGTAGCTTTTGCCTGTTCTTGTTTGGCTGCAAGGTCTGCTTCTGCATCTGCACGTTTACTAGAGGAGCTGGAGGTGATACTTGGTTCTCGTGATGACTCTGAGATTACAGTTTCTGTGTTCGTGTTTCCAAAGACAGAGCCATACTCATTCTTATTTAGCGCCGCCCTGACTCTCTCCTTCTCAAGTTGGTCGTTGAAAACCTCATCTATATTCTCTTGCCTTTTACTGAGTAATTCACGAATCTCAGCTGTAAGAGTGACACATGCATCCATTTTCTCTGCAATATCTGGAGTAGTGGTATGGTTGCGTCGAATGAGCTCATAATGTTGCTGTACTATGACATATTTGGATTCTGTGTCCTCTGTGCATCTATTTAGGTCTTCAGCTGAGCAGAAATCTTTCAGTCTTAGTCTAACTTCTCTTGCTGTCTGCTTCCAAGAGTCGTAGGCTTTATTGAATGCCTTTTCGTTTTTCTTAGCTTCATTTTCTTGCAACTCTAGAGCTTTTTGTGTTAGACTTCGTTCACGAGAGCTGGACCTGACTTGTGTCTCTGGGGGTTTGTCTGTTTCTTTAGCAGGTAGTGACATTTTGTTGCCCTTTTTCCTCTGTTTGTGCTTTAACTATAGTCTTACAGTGTTTTATGTCTAAACTCAATTTAATTGAATGGTGACTTTAACTTTACCTTTAACTATATACCACTCACATCAGACATTTACACTTGGACACGCTAAGATGAGCAAAACATGAATGATACAAAATGTCACAAACAATAGTACTGCTAATGCTCTACAGTCAGACAATTTTTACCCTTTAAACATTATTACACGTTCGGGAATTAAGTTCTCATGAAATGACATAGATGGTTAAGGGCCCTCTTTAACTATATAGCTCTCTGCTTTACGACTATTTTTGCACGATATGATATGGCTGTTCTTGAGCTCATTAATTGTGCATAATGAATTAGCTTCGCAGACAGCTTTAAGTCGATTTACCACCTTAACATTGACTATTTTCTTATATTTATTATTGGCTTTAACTTTTAGTCAGCCAAAGTCTCCTACTGCAGCATTGGCCTCCGTACATTGACGTGCAGGACGTCAGATGATCTCGTATCCGCTGGCTGAGCCGGCACGACGTGGTGAATGGCTCGTGCAGTCGAGTTTTCACTCAAGTTTTCACTGTAGCTGCCCTCGGCAATAATCACAGCAGAGTCTCGACGGATGTAGTTTCTTTAATGGTCTTTCAATCATCGTGAAAACTAAAATATATACAGACATAGAACAAGTACAAATCATTGATTAAATAACAAATATATATTCACGGATCAAACAAACACTTGTAATACAGTCCCTGTAACGTACCTCGCTCCGCTCACCGAGGGTGCAATATGTGCGACGTCAGGCATGGCAGTCCTTATCTTAATATATCACTTGGCAATGTATGTTTGAGAGATCCGTAGCACAGGCTAGACCTCGTTGCCTGGGAACAGTTTAAATCAGTTATGATTCCGGGGTTCGCAGCGTCACACCCATACCTACGCCCGCCCCTAACCATGCATATTAAAATAACGTAGTGGTCAGTTACACCGCCCATGGAACCGCTGGTGGCAACCCACCTCCTACCGAGGATGGACCCGTCACCAAGCAGGAACCCCACGCTGCCAGCAAAAACGGACCGATTCCAGTCAACCATGACTGAACGGTCCTACAGAGCCGCTGCATTGTCCGCCAGGGCTCTGAACGTTTCCTCGATGCTAACCGCGTACCAAGCGGAGCTCTGTGAGGATCTGTCGAGCAATCCTGGACCGGCCACTCTGGACGAGATAGCCGCGGTCACAGAAATGTGTCTCCGTGTCCAACGCTGCGCCGTCCAGGCCACGGGCAAGGTAATGGGGAACATGGTGGAGCAGGAAAGAGCTAGATGGCTCAACCTCACCAACCTCCCAGACCGGGAAAAGGAAGATGTGCTTGACATGCCCATCGTTCCCGAGGGGATTTTCGGCTCCGCTCTCGCTTCCATGCAGAGGAAGTGCGAGTCGAAAAAGAAGGAAGACGAGGCCCTCCACCTCTGTCTCCCTCGAAGGGTCCAGCCGCTGCCTTCGCAACAGCGGCCCTTCGCAACATCGGCCCTTCACCCAAGCTGCCCCGAACCCTGCTAGGTTTAAAGTACCAGGACAGCAGAGGTCGCAGCCCACCCCGAGTCCCCAGCCCAGGCAGGAGATGAGGGCGAGTTGGTCTAGAAAGTCTCTGGTTCCGGCTGCAGCCCAGGCGCAGCCAACCCAGAATTTCGGCCAGCAGTCGAGGAAGAAGAAGCGAGCGGCCTGACAGCCCCTCCTTCTCCCCTCTGTGACAGAGCTGGAAGTTCTTTCCCCGGCTCTAAACGTGTTCCCGCCGCTCAACGTCATCCTCAAGTCCGCATAAAACACATGTCACATCTTTGTTGTTTCAATAAACCATTTTCCGCTGACGCATCCAGGCTTCGGCCAAGGGCGCAGCTCAAAAAAATGAAAAGAAAAACAATAAACAGTCTGTTAACTATAAATTCCCTTCTGAGAGCAGCTACGGCCTCTCTCAAAAGGCGGATAATAAACGGGTCTGTGAAGGCACCACCGTCACGCGCATGCGCAGTGCCGACTGGGGCTGTTAAAACACCACCGCCACGCGCATGCGCAGTGCCGGTTGGGGCCGTGAAGGCACCACCATCACGCGCATGCGCAGTGACGGTGGGGATTGTTGAAATGGGGTACCACCGTGTTCAGACAATAGAGGGCCCCATAACACAACAAATAGAGACTCAGAGGGTAAGAGATGTGACATCTCCGCTGGCTCTAAGGAGCACACAGTGGAAGATGCTCACAACATCTGCTTGGGTTTTCAAGACAGTAACACGGGGTTACAGACTCCAATTCGCTGTCACCCCCCCTCGTTTCTCGGGCATTTTGTATTCACAAGCCCGGGGAGAGTCAGCCCATATTCTAGAGAGAGAGATCCTCTCACTCCTAGAAAAGAGGGCTATATCTTTTGTACCTGCCGAGCAGAGTCAGAGTGGCTTTTATTCCAAGTATTTCCTCGTTCCCAAACGAGGAGGGAACGGAATTCGGCCAATACTGGATTTGAGGGTTCTGAACAAATATCTAAAAAGATACAAATTCAGAATGCTCACTCACACATCTCTGCTGCGTCTCGTGCGACAAGATGATTTACATCAGTCGACCTGAAAGATGCGTATTTCCACATCCCAGTATATTATCCACACAGGAAATATCTGAGGTTCGCATTTCAGGGGATCTGTTACGAATACAGAGTACTTCCCTTCGGCCTGTCTCTCAGTCCAAGAGTGTTTGTACGATGTACGGAAGCCGCGATAGCCCCGTTAAGACAACAGGGTATTCGACTGGCGACCTACCTGGACGACTGGCTGCTTCTCGCACAGTCGGAGCAGGAGGCTATTACACAGACAAGTGTCCTCGTAAAGCACCTGCTCAACCTGGGTTTCATAATAAACACAGAGAAGAGCATGCTGTGCCCAGCACAGACTGCACTCTTCCTGGGTTTACACCTGAACTCGGTACCCTTTACAGCCCGACTGTCAGCGGAAAGAGTGAAAGCTTTCAGAGCTTGTCTCGCTCAATTCCAGCTGCGCAAACATGTTCTCTTCAGAACATGCCTGCGGTTAATGGGGCTCATGGCGTCAGCCATCCTGGTCGTACGACTAGGACGCTTACACATGAGGGAGTTTCAGCGCTGGGTAGCCGCTTTAAAACTAGTAATGGTTACTGTGAAATGCGTAACGGCACTGCGCCACTGGTGCATCCGACTTTTCTAGTACGGGGCGTGACTATGGGTGCTGTCCTTTCACGGAAGGTGGTCACCACGGACGCATGTCTGACAGGTTGGGGAGGTATTTATGAAGGCCGTCCGGTGAGGGGTCTCTGGAGCAGAGACCTCCAGCGGGCGCACATAAATTACCTAGAGCTTTTAGCGGTGTTCCTCACCCTAAAACGCTTTCTGCCTTTTCTCAGAGGACACCATGTCCTCGTGAGGACAGACAATACGAATACAATATCGTATATAAACCGCCAAGGGGGTTTGCGTTCTCTCCAGTTACACATGCTGGCACGCAAACTGATCTTATGGAGCGGCGGGCGTCTCCTCTCTCTGAGAGCGACGCACGTACCGGGTGTGTTGAACCTCGGGGCTGACCTACTGTCCAGAGGTGCACCACTTTATGCAGACTGGACTCTACATCCAAGGATTGTGAGCCAGCTGTGGGTGTGTTACGGCAGAGCTGCGGTACATCTGTTCGCATCGAAAGAAAATGCTCAATGTCAGCTGTTCTTTTCGATGCACGACTTAAACGCACCGTTAGGCGTGGACGCACTCGCACACGTTTGGCCCTCGGGCCTTCTGTACGCGTTCCCATCCCTGGCTCTGATTCCCCAAACTCTAGCCAGAGTGAGGGAACAACGCCACACACTTATCCTGATAGCTCCGCACTGGCCCGCTATGTACTGGCTGGCGGAGATTTATCAGCTGCTGTGCGGGCAGCCATGGCAACTCCCACTACGCAGGGACATACTGTCTCAGGCGGGGGGGCGATCTTTCACCCACACCCAGAGCGCTTGGCCTTATGGGCCTGGCCCGTGAGTGGTACAACCTGAATACAGTGAGACTCCCTCATAGGGTGATAAACACTATTCAGAGTGCGAGAGATTCCTACACCAGGTCTCTCTAATACAGTACTGTTACTGGTCCTGGCTTCCGCCAAGCGAGCCAGTAATTTTCATGCACTATCTGTACATATTTTTTTACACACTCGGTTCACCCCAGGGCAAACGAGTGTTGTTGAAGCCCAACCCTGTCCTTATACCCAAGGTGGTTGGGTCATGTACCCCAATGGACATTGAGGCATTTCCTCCGCCGCTGGGTCCCTCCGGGGAACAGCAGCCGGATTTGCTGTGTCCAGTTCGTGCTTACGCACCTGTATGGACAGATCAGGGGTGCTTGTCATAATGACCAACTCCTTGTGTCCTGGGCTAACCCTTATAAGGGCAAGCCTGTTACTAAGCAACGGCTCTCCCACTGTTTTGTGGAAGCAATTGCTTTGGGGCCCATACTTTGGGGTCCGCGAGCTCTTTCGACTCAGGGTCTGGCTGCATCCTGGGCTCTGTCCAGGATGTCTCCCATCCAAGACATTGGTGCAGCGGCGAGCTGGTCCTCGCCGCTCACTTTGTCCGCCTCTTAACAGGCTGGCCGTTCTGCTCCCAGTGTGACTCAAGCAGTGCTGGACACCTGGTTGAGTCAGAGCTCTACCTGTTAAGTTCTGGTGTATTTGGTGATTTTCGAGATAAGCTCGTCTGACAATACGGGAGCTACAATTTCCCATAGTGAGACATCGAACGGAGTGTTATGAATGAGAACTATAGGTTACTTACGTAACCCCAGGACTCAGAGTAACATGAAGTGAGATGTCTCACCAGACGGTCCTCCTTGCTATGGTGAAGCGAGAAGAGGTGCTTATTTTGAATGACGCATGCGACGTAGCGCAAGCTACTTATAGGGGGTGGATTCCCTGACGCTGACGTCAAGATCACCAGCCAATCAGGATTGGCGTAATGAGATTGATGCTTCTGTTTAAATAAAAACATAAAAAACATAAAATAAAAACCCAATGCTCAATACATTGTTATGTATCTGCTCTGCTTTTACTGCTGCCCATGTCTATCCCTGTTTAATTTGTACAGTAATTGATACGGCCTACATCTGATTATTATATTGGTTGGTTATTGGCTAATGGTTACACAAGCCAAAAAAAGTTATGACATCATAAAGTGGCCAAAATCTGAGCTCATTTTCAGACAGGTTTTTATATAAATGGATCAGGACAAAAAGAGAGCAAATCTTTTTACTGAAACTTTCTGAATCTCTTTCATGCATTACATGTTGATGTAGAAAAGACATGAAAAAGTGGATTTTTCATAATAGGTAGCGATACAGATGTAAAGATAAAAATAACTTTCCACTCATTTGTGCGTTGTATTTTAGAAGAGACATAACTTCACATTTGTTTATGAACATTTATAAGAAAGCAACGTCTTTAATATCAATTTGCAGAGTACAAATTAAACATCATGTTGATTGTCTACTCTTGCAATTCGACAGCTGCTAGTGTCAATAAGACACCAAGCCTATAAACTGGAGAACATTTTCACTGTACATAAATATTTTCTACACCATTACCCAAAAAGTTAAAACAATTAAAAACATTGCAAGATATGACAAACAATAGAAATGTACACTAAGACATGATTGTGTCTGTAAAAACAATTGAACAAGTTCATACACTTCAGAAATCCCAATTGCACAATGATGTTATTTGCACTATTTTCTTTCTCATGTCTCAAGTGTATTGTATGTTGCATTGTTTGAGGAGCCTGAGGCTTAGATTTCCATTACCAACAACTACACTCTAGCTATTGTGCATATGACAATAAACCCTGAAATTACATCTATAAAGTAAACTTTCATTTCCTGAACGTGACACTGAGAAATGTAAAGCGGAACTCTGCCGCTATGCTTGGGTTTGAAAGTAGAGAAGCTTGCGGAGGAAGATAAAGCAACCAGGCATTTGTTTGTAGAGCCCTTTTGCTGAGTTTTGAGAGACTTCATGGTTGACCTGAAAAAAAGCACAAACAACAATCAGATGTGTCCATGTTTGAAATTAAAAAAGCTCTAAATGGTAAAAAGCTCACCATCATCAACATTGTGACCAAGTCATCGGTAGCAGCATTTTCCTCAAGAATACCATCGAGTGTCTCCACGTACCAGGAGCCTGATTGGGTGTCTCTCCAGGAAACATAACCTGCGTTTGTCACAAAAGGCATTAGAAGGACATACAAAGCAAGTGTCATTTCATTTCATTTCAAACCTTTATTTATCCAGATTGGTCCCATTGAGATCATAGATCTCTTTTTCAAGGGAGACCTGCAGCATATAGGTTCCACATGAAACATAAAACAATAAAGGACATTATACATTATATTTACAGGATACATAGTTATAGACATTTACAAGTGCCCATAGTATCAGCAAGCATTTCATTTAGCCTAGCTTTAAAAACATGCAGAGGAATGAGATTGCTCAGTTTCAATTCTTGCTGAAGATTGTTCCAAGCAAGTGGAGCTGCGCACATAAAAGCTGTCTTACCGAAGACAGTCCTTGCTCTTGGCACATCTAACAAGACTACATCATGTGATCTCAGACAATAGCTGCTTGCAACTCTCTGTGTTATCAGAGAGCAGATATAATACGGGAATTTACCCAACAAAGCTTTATAAATAAACGTGTACCAATGACTGAGCCTCCGTACAGAGAGTGATGGTAAACCTGCCTTGGTATACAGTGTACAGTGATGTGTAAGCGCTTTACAATTTGTGACAAATCTCAGAGCACTGTGATACGCAGCATCCAATTTGCTCAGGTAATTGGTAGGTGCATTCATATACAACAAATCACCATAGTCCAGCACAGGTAAAAAGGTCACAGGGATTAGCCTTTTCCTGGCCTCAAGCGAGAAACAGGACATGTTTCTGAAAAAGAACCCTATCCTAACCCTCAGTTTTTTTAGCAGGTTATTGACATGAAGTTTAAAAGAGAGACAATCATCAATCCAGATACCAAGGTATTTGTAACAGGCAACAACTTCAAGTTTTGTTCCTTGCGTAGTTACAATATCTAAAACAGGCTCTGGTGTCTTTTTTGCTTTTGAAAAGAGCATTACCTTGGTTTTATCCACATTTAAAAGAAGCTTTAATTCAGAGAGCTGAGTCTGAATGGTGTTAAAAACAGCCTGTAATTTAACAACAGCCTCTTTAATGGTGGGACCTGCACAATACATCACGGTATCATCCGCATACAAATGTAAAGTAGCTTCATCCACATTATCACCTAAACTGTTAATATATATGGAGAATAAAAGTGGACCTAAAACAGAACCTTGTGGTACACCATTAGAAATGTTTAACCACTCAGAAGACAGTCCATCAAAATGAACACATGGGGACCTTTCAGAGAGGTAGTTCACAAACCACCCCACTGCAAGGCTGGATATGCCAATACTGAGTAGCCTCTGCTTTAAAATGTGATGATCAACGGTGTCAAACGCTTTGGAAAGGTCAATAAACAGAGCTGCACAACTCTGCTTATTATCTAAAATACTAGTAATGTCATTTACCACTTTCATTGTCGCAGTGATGGTGTATCTCTAGAGTTATAAATCAGGTGAATAATTGCAACGCGCACACACACACACACACACACACACACACACACACACACACACACACACACACACACACACACACACACACACACACACACACACACACACACACACACACACACACACACACACACACACACACACACACACACACACACACACACACACCTGGAAAGGTAGAGTAGGACACCAGGATGTCACTGGGGGTGGGCAGCGTTACTCTGGCATCTGGTTCATCAGACATGCTCAGAGAGTCGCTGCTGGACGACATTGGGATGGCGTCCGTCTGATCATCCGCTCCACCGTGGGAGGGTTCAACCTCGTCAGGGGACACCTCAAAGCCTGGGTCTCTTTCAACTGCGGCACAAGAGCAACAACAAGTTTAACTTATGGATTAAAAAATATAATTAAATATTTTAGAAACATTTGTTATTTTGTTTTTTGGGACAGGGTGCAAGAGCACTTAGTTATAAAGGGTGTAATACAGGTCTAATATCATAGTTTAGTTTGGTGTTTTTATGCAAATCAGAGTTCAGAATATTTGTTTTAACAAATTGTATTATATAAATCTTGCTCAGTTTTCTGCCATTAAAAATCTTCTTTTAATCGTTAACAAAAAAGTGCCTTAAGACTTTTTTTTTTAAAATGGTACAGTCATGTTTTTCCTGAAATCATGTGATTCTCCAACATACCAGATTTTCTTTTAGGTTTAACATGAATATGCCATTTCAATAAAAGGTACATATTTTTTGCATGTAACTTTTTCCGAAGAGCATTTTAAACAAATGCCAATTCAAACCCAATTTTCATTTTTGTACTTACGTTATATATTTAATAAACCCCCTTCTATTTAATATCAAGTTATCTTTTGATTATTATTCTTTCTTGGAATTGGTGTTAAACGTGTTAAACAGTGATAATAGTTTGTAATTTAAAGATGTTCAACAAAAGTATAAAGAAAATGTACACATGCTTTGTTACTGAGTTATATTAACTGTATGTTCTGCGTTAGCTACCTCCTCCGCAGGCCTGGATGAAGAACAGTTTGGGTTTGCCCTGTAAAGACGGGCAATGCTGGCCAGTGAGGTAGTTTGTGATGTGCTGAACTGGGACATGCTGTCCGTCCACACCATACACAGCACCAGGGAATCGGTTGTGACTCACCTACAACAAAAGATATGAGCGTACATTATAAGGCGTTTGGATTTGAACTTGAGCAGGCCAGAGAGAAAAGTGTTTTCTGATTTTACAAAAGAACATGAGGACATGGCTTACCTCAGTCCCATGGGACAGCATGATAACCACACAGCAGTCATATTGGGAGTGGTCCTTCTTACATAAAGATGAAAGTTCATGTTTGATTTGCTGAAATGCAGTGATAACAGTTAGCTATATAGTTATGCATTTTCACATGAGTTCTAATACACAGAAAAAGAAGAGATCTCCTTACTCTTTGTTTCAGGTTCGTCCTAACTTCCACAATAAAGTTGAGTGCCTTGAATCTACTCTCCAGTTTGTCACAGTCTATGTTGGAGCCTTTGCGATTGCTCAGCTCGCTCTCGGGTTCAAACTCTACGTTGTTTATGATGAGGCAATGTCCACATGGGCTGGCATCCATTTTATAGCTCTGACACACATAGAGGAAAAAAGAGACATGATGTTAATACATAATGCTTCTTCCAAACTTTGTATCTTCTGTTGGTCATAAGCACATGATAAATAAATGCTGCTTACCTGAATACTATCCCGTCTAGTTCTGCCTTGTAGCCTCGGTCTCATGTACTCCATTTCAGGTGCTGTGACATGAGAATGAATACGTGTTAACCATCAATAAACATACCAGTCTGTAAAGAACACTGAAATGTACCATAAAGCTTACATGGAGTAGGAGTAGTACTGGGTCTTGGTATTGGATGAACACGGACAGCATATTTAATGTTCTTATCGACATCCATAGGAGAGGCTAATAGGGAAATAAAAACACACACATATATATATATATATATATATATATATATATATATATATATATATATATGTATGTGTGTATATGAGACATCAAAGAATGGTACATTTTGTGATTTTTGGCTATTTTTCTTCCATAACAGGTCTTCTTTCTGATTAATGGACAAAAAACCACCATAATACACATTAAGGTGTTTTTGTAGTTGGGCTGTAGATTCCTCCTAAATGGCTTAATTTGCTTATTCAAACATAACATTTTAGAAGTTATATAAAAAATACACGTCTTAATGTAAGAAATCCACTTGTGAAGTGTTATGGTGATATCTATTAGTTGATTTTTCTGTTTAGGTGTAGTGTCTTGTAAAATGTACATTTTTAAAATAAATATATTTAATGGCTGTTTACCCCAAACTATTTTTTCTTATACTCTCAACTTCAGTAGCACAAAATATACTATATAGCACACTATTTTTGTAATTTAAAAACATGGCAATCTAAAAAATGATATCCCTCTGTACAATTCTTCGACTCTAGTATGTAAAAATATAAAACTAAGACTTTTGAAAACATATGAACATGAGCTCACATTTACTAAGACAATGCCTCAATAACACATTCATACATAACATTTAAAAAAAACTTGCTATACAAAAAAAAAAATCCTAAATGAAATAATCATCTGGATGATATTAATGGTAATATCTCATAGTTAAACATTTGACTTATTCCCCTGTCGTGTCTGCCTTTAATATTACAGGACCAGAGTTATGTTTGTGTTGTGACATTAATACAGGTGAAATAAAGTGCAGTATCACACACTCACACACTGGCAGAGGCTGGAGAACAGGGCGTACAGTCTGGGTAGGAGTAGCAGGCTGGAGCTGAACTGATGGAACTCCACTCTGAAGGAGCTCTGCCAAACTGTGCTGCCCTGCCTCCTGAAGGCAATCCAGAAATAACGGGAAGGCTCGACTCCCCCGGGTCTCCAAGTCCTGGACCAACTGCCTGGCCTGATCACGTCTGGTCCCTGAGCTCTGACAGGAGACAGGTGTACCAACACCACAGTCAAATAAGTGCTGTATAGTAATCCCACAAAGTATTAACCTCAATTAAAATTCAATTAAATCCAAAGGCTTTATGATCATATGCACAGTAGCTAAAGTGTAGTAATGGAATTTACAATCCCAGGGTCCTCCAACAATGCAACATACATATAAGACATAAAACAATAAAAACAATAACAATTGTGCAAGAAGAAACAGAGAATAAATAAATTAGTGCGAGATTATGTTGCAAGAACAATGTGCAAGTAAGGCAGAATAAGTGAACAACGATATAAAGTACATGTAAAATACAATAAGCCATATGTGGCAGAGAATGCTGAAAGTGATCAAGTTAATGCAGGTGTCTATGTAAAATAGAACAAGAACAAAATGTGAAATTACTGTACACTGGAATAAATACTACTTAATGTATAAATGAATCTGCAACCTAATGACGTGACCCATACAGCTGTCTTACCTTGATCTCATCGATCATGTCTTGGGTAAACACTCCCTTTTCAATAAGACCATCATAAAGGTTCGATGGGTCCAAGTCTCTCACCAGACTGGTCCTGTTGCGCTGGAGGATCTTCTTTTGGCGTTCCTCCATTTAATACACTAATTCGTCGAGGTAGACAGAGAAATATCGTAAAAGCCGTATAAAAGCCGAAAATCTTGTTTCAACAACAGAGGAAGTCGTTATCCTTAAATTGTGAAGGCGAAATTATACGTTGTTCTCGTAAAGATATTAGAAGTTCCTGTCTCATTTATCTTGTTTGCTCTCGGTTGCATTAGCAATTTCCTTGTTTACATCACCGCTGTCTGTGATTGGTCCACTGAGAGACTACCTACAGAAAAAAACAGGGTGCGCTTGATTTTACTTACCGCACACCGCTGCCGCAATACCAGCGTAACATAATGCATGAACTCGGAGCGACGGGCGTTAAACCGAACACAAACAAATGAAGCATTAGGTGTCATAAATACTCAATATCCCCAAATTAATTTCGACACTGGGAGCCTCCCCCCCTCTCTCCTATCAGCAGCAGTTTGTGATCTCGCCCTGGAGGAGCTGCGGGGGATGCTGCGGAACACACCCTGTGCTGTGCTGTGCGGTCTCTTCACATCAAGCCGAGGAACATCAACACGCTCATCAATTATGTGACGTACGACCGGCTGACTGCATCTGCTTCAGGTGAATTTAGAGCTTGTTGCGTTTAGATAGCTAGCTAGCAACGCAACTAATCTTAATGAAGGAAAACACTGTATGAATGTTTTTATCCTCGAGGAAAAGGTTAATCTCACATCCTACTGACATGTCAGCTGCATTATGATACGGTATCATCTGTTCTGCACTTGTAAGTTGACATATATCCTACTGTCTAGCTTCTGTAGTTAGCATGCTAAATGCCATTTTAATATAGCTACCCGGTTGTCATCCCTTTTCATCATTACTATGCTAACATCCGTATGGAAGACATGCTGTTTTAGATTTGCAAGTCAGCTAAAGGCAATGTCATGATTGCAGACGCCTGAACATCCTCAGAATGAATCCACCTTAACTGTTGTCGATTATTCTTGTGATGTGCAAAAGGTTTCTGCGATGATGGCAGGGTCAAAGATGTCCGCACCGCTGGCTCTGGTGCTGGTCCTCTCGGTGCTGCTCACAGGAGTGGCCCATGCTGCTGGGCCTGAGATGGACCCATACAAAATCCTGGGAGTAACCAGGAGTGCAAGCCAGGCTGAGATCAAAAAGGTTTACAAGCGTCTGGCAAAAGAATGGTAAGTAGTATTTCTCACAGTACAGTGTCACTGGCCTGTTTTGTTAAGCTCATTCATGTATTCTTATAATAAGCATCTTCTTCTTGTGTCAAGGCATCCGGACAAAAACAAGAGTCCAGGAGCTGAGGACATGTTTATTAAGATTACTAAATCTTATGAGGTTAGTCATTTGTCCAAATTCATCATTATATTGTGCACAGGGTTACCGTAAGTATCATATATTCTGTGTAAGCTGTGATAAAAGACTGTAACATGTGCATGAGGAAGAAGGAAGATAAGATACAATTTTGATAATTCAGAAGGAATTTCTTGCCAGAGATTTATCAAAAATAACAAAACATTAGAATGAAAAAAACAAACTGTGTATAAGAAGTAATATTTACAAAATGTCCTAAAAGAAAACATTGAAAGTAAGATAAATGAATAATAATATTGAAAGCTAACATTGGGCCCGATATTGAAAAATCTAAATATTGCACATGATATTGAAAGGTCATATTGCACATGATATTTATGTTTTTTCTTCTGTATTTATATTTATTCTATCCTAAATCCAGATCCTGTCCAGTGAAGACAAACGTGCCAACTACGACCGTTATGGGCAGACTGATGACACGCAGCCATACGGTGGCAACGGTCGCTACGGTCAGCGCCAGGAAGGCTTTTATTTTGATGAGTCCTTCTTCAACTTTCCCTTTAACAGCAAGAACCAGAGGGACTTTGCTGACAGCAAGTACACGTTGCACTTTAACCAGTATGTCAACGAGGTGGTGCCTGACAGCTACAAGAGACCGTACCTGATAAAGATCACGTCCGACTGGTGCTTCAGCTGCATCCACATTGAGCCTGTTTGGAAAGAGGTGGTGCAGGAGATGGAGACTCTAGGTTTGGAAATAGCCTGTCAATCATGCAGAATTATTGAGCAGCCCAGCCATCTGTGTGCATTTTGGGCGATTTGAAAAGGTTGATGTGTGTATATTTGAGAAAATGCTGTGTTTGCAGGTGTCGGGATAGGTGTGGTGGATGTTGGCTATGAAAGAAGGTTAGCTAATCACCTTGGCGCTCATCGCACACCATCCATACTGGGAGTTATAAATGGCAAAGTGACGTTTTTCCATTACGCTGTAGCAAAGGAGCACCTCAGGCAGTTTGTAGAAGACCTTCTCCCTCAAAGACTTGTAGAGTGGGTACGTATCCCCGCGTCTTACACTTTTTGCAATCAGTACATTTTTAGGGAGGATGACTAAAATATTGGCCATGTAAGATTTAGGTGTACTGATTTTTAATGGCTATACAATAAAAAATGAGTTAAATGTTGTGCTTTTTGTGTACTTCAGGTCACCGACAAGAATTACCTGCAGTTCTTGAGCAGCTGGCATGAGCTCAACAAGCCTCACGTGCTTCTGTTTGACCAAGTGCCTGTAGTTTCTCTGCTTTACAAGGTAGACTCTTGCAGTTTGAAATGCTTTTTTTTATTCACAAAATATGCACAAAAAAAAATTCAATATCAGTACAGAAAAGATATGCAAGAAAATAAAATGAGACTATTAAAAGAAAAATAAATAAAAACACGAGTATATTTATACAGCGGTACCATCATTCTCCAAAAGCTTAATACTTTCTTTGCTTGATGAACTAGACTAAATTATCTGAGTCGATAATTCAGTCAAGGAGAGAAGGTTAAAACGTTTTCACTTAGTAGTGAAATATATTCAGCTTTTAAATGAAAACAATATATTTACTATTAAATTAGTTAGATATTCAAGAGTGCCATCATCTGGATTATCATGGTAGCAATGAGGGTATTATAAGAGTAGACAGAATCTCCAAAAAAGGCAAATTGGCAAACAATGCTTTTGACATTATCCAAAAAAAAGTCAATGTGTTTAGACATTAGACAAAAGTAGGATATATTTTATGTCAAATGTATTAGTCTATGTCTGGTTTATTCCTTCAATTATTGACCTCAAGATAAATGTGACTCACTTTTTAATTTTCTTTTTTTTAAGTTTGGCAAATGTGCCTATTGTTACACTTTAAGATCTTTTTAATTAAATTCAATCCATCATCGGTAAAGGCTATGTTTTTATTTTTAAAGAAAAGTACCAGTAATTGCATCGCTTACATGTCAATCCTTTCTCTCTACATCTTCATAGCTCACAGCATTTGCCTATAAGGACTACTTGCAGTTTGGCTATGTGGACCAGGGCCTCTCAGAGACCGCTGATCTGCAGAAACAGTTCAATATTAACACCTACGCTCCGACCATGTTGGTGTTCAAAGAGAGCATTGAAAAGCCCGCTGACATTATACAGGTCAGTCACAGCAGCAGATAGCTATTATTCACTGTTATCTATACACTGCACTTTTGTTCACAAAAAGGTTCATTCACTCTTTTTTTTTATGGTTATGTTTGTTCTCTGCAGGCTAAAGGAATGAAAAAGCAAATTATTGATGAGTTCATGTCAAACAACCGGTTTCTTCTCGTGCCACGTTTGGTCAATCAGAAACTCTTTGATGAGCTCTGTCCTGTCAAACAGTTTCATAGAAGAAGAAAGTAAGAGAATCTTACACCACACCTCCTTTCTTTTTTTTGTCAGAGACTATTAAAATACAGAACCAAAATAATTCTGTTCGATGCTGTAATTTCCACATTTATTTTGAAGTATTTTAAGAGATGTATCTTTTGCATTATGTTATGTCTTTCCTCTCTTCAGATACTGTGTCCTGCTGATAACAGGCGATGAAGAGACTTTTTCTTTTGGGAATCAGGCGTTTCTTTCCTTTGCCTCCACCAATAGCAAGGAAGTAGTGAGATTTTCATATGTTTATCAACGGCTACAGCAACCTCTCTGTGACATCTTCATGCAGAACAAGGACACTGCAGAGTATCCAGCACAGGTACACCTGTTCAACCAACACCACAGCTTTAAGTTGTTCAGCTCATTTAAAGCTTTTATGGTCATTTGCGAACAGGTATCACTTTTCGATATATAGAATGCATGAAAGCTATTGGCTAAGCAATGTTTTGTTACAAAGATTTGAGACGAAGAGATTATGATTTGAAGGGTTTTACTTCACTTTCAAAACAAATAGCGGGAATGTTTTTAGGAATGTTATGGCTATAAATGATATATAAACAAACCACTCTTTACAAACATCATCATACAGATAGGTATGTATTGATATGGTTCATCTAAGTGCTACTGAATTGAAGATTTCAAGTTCAGAGTATGAGACAAATTTAGATTCAAATTGTAAAATTCATACATTTTTAAAAACACTAAAGGTGAACTGGGTAAAACAGGGTAACAAATAAATCACCATGTAATTTCCCCAGTCGGTTACTTACATTAAGAGAATTAAATTATACTGCAATGTTATGTTTAAATGTAATTGAGGAGAAATGTATGGACATAAATAATATTAACAGGGGGAGTTTTCTTCCCTCAGGTGGTGATCCTGGAGAGGCGTAATGCTGCAGGGAAGGCCTTGTTCAAGCCAGTGACCGTCTGGAATGGCAGCGATGACGACAAGCAGCGTCTCCTGGAGGAGCTGGAGCGCCTTCAGAAGGACCCGTCCATCCTCGTCCATGACGCCATGCTGCCCGAGCTCAACAACGAGTTTGCCTCTGTACGCTCTCTTTGAGTAAAGCAGTGCGCTTGAACAATGCCTGTCCGTGTTAGATATCAACCATTAGTCCTGTTACTAAATGTTTTAATCTCTCTGTGTAGATGTTTGTTATCCGATGGATCTATGCATCGTACGATTACCTCTCTGAAGTCATCGATGATATTCTGCATAACAACTGGTAGGTAGTGATGTTTAGTTTTAAGCAACTCCAAAAACATGCATGTATATGATTTTGATGTTACCGTTGTTGAGCTACAGTTTTCATTTAATTTGCTAGAAAACGTTTCTAACACTTATTTAAAAAATGTTTTAGTGATGCAATCCTTTATCATTGACATATACATTATTAACACTTCTTCCTGATACTCTTCGCGTCAACCAATTCCATTACTTCAAGGGCAATTTTAGCATAATTCGTTTGGCAAATGCCATACCTCCGCACTTTATTTGGGATTTATACTAATGTATTTATCTCCATAATGGAATAAGCAGCTTTTTAGATGTGTCTCTGTGTTGATTTGCAGGCGTGAGATGATGCCTCTTCTGTCCCTCATCTTCTCTGCCTTGTTCATCTTGTTTGGAACTGTCGTCGTCCAGGCCTTAAGGTCGGTTACTTTACCCATCCACCAAAACTGTAACCATAGCAACATCAGCCTTTCCTTGGATTAGTGTAAAACACTATATAAAAAAAGCTAAAGTCAAGCAAAAAAAAAAATGATGCTTAATAATTACTCTTCTACGCTAGCGCAACCCTGTTTGGAAAACATTTTTTTTTTGTGTTTTTAAGTGACTCCAGTGAAGATAAGCAGACTAAACCAAAGGCAAAGGATGGGACAAAATCTGAAAATGGGTCACCAGGGAACGGTAGTGCTTCAAGGCAAGATTACAATTATAATTTCCATATAAATGCAGTGAAGGATTTATAATTGTCTTTTAAGCTTTTTATTTTACTTATTGGTTTTAGTCGGCCTCCAAAGAAGAATTTTGTGGAGGTGACAGAGCTGACAGACATCACATACATGAGCAACCTGGTGAAGCTGAGGCCAGGACACATGAACATAGTGCTGGTGCTCACCGACGCCTCCAAAAACATCCTACTTAGCAAGTACGCTAAAGAGGTCTACTCTTTCACAGGGTGAGATAAACAATCCCTTTTACACACATTTGTGTAATCCTTTTTCTCGATACTTCATCAAATTCATTCTTTCAACACTCTCCTAGGAGCCTGACACTACATTTCTCCTTCCTGAACATCGACAAACACGGCGAGTGGATGGACACACTGCTCGAATACGCCCAGGACGCCATGCAGATCGATGAAGATGACGTAGGAAACCACAAGATGGACTACACAGGCTACGTGCTGGCACTCAACGGACACAAAAAGTACCTCTGTCTGTTTAAACCCGTCTACACCGGGGAAGACATCGACAGCAAGTCATCAGAGGATGAAGGGGCCTCTTCAGGGGGGAGCTCGAGGTCCAGTTCCCGCGATGACAATCCGCCGCGCAGATCCAAGCGATCCCGTAGCTTATCCACCCTGCAGATCCACCACAAGCTGGACCGCCTGGGGCTATGGATGGAACGGCTCATGGAAGGCACTTTGCCTCGCTACTACATCCCCACGTGGCCAGGACTGGACAAGATCACCACCAGTAAATAGATGGAGGCGAGTGAGAAAGGGACTTCTTATTTATCTACTGTCACACCAAAATGACTCCCCTCGTGTTCTGCTGCCATTTTTGCACTTGAGATATTTAATAGTTACAGATGTTTTTTAAGGTGCAATGTGTAAGACCGAGTCAGGTGAATCAACGGGGCAGCGTTTTACCTCTACCACTGGGTCCGTACAATCTCAATTTACTAGTTACTAATAACTATTGGCTATTGGCTTGAAAAAGACGACTGTTGAAACTCTGAGAGCCAATCAGAAATAACACTGCAATCTTCTCTTTGATCTTTGTTTTTACCGGCCACTTACCAGAGGCCCGTACTACGAAGCCGGTTCAACCTAACCTGGATATGTTTGAGTTACCTGGCTTACCTAATCCAAAACAAACGCGCTCTCGCTAAACTATCCTACGACGCTGGTTATCAATTCGTTAACTCAAGCCAGCTTTTCCCTATCTACTGTAGTTAGGTGCGCGTTCACATGAAAGGGGTAGTATTTGGAGCATTCGACCAATCACAAACATTGACAAGCGTACTGACAGCGCAGCACGTCATACTTCCTGAATGAAACGTCAACTATCATATTCGACAAATATGAAGACGTTAAACTTTAAACATCCATGACTTAAACACTTTATCCAGGATCAAAGCCACAGAGCTGCACCTGCAAGGTGAATACAGCTGGTAACAGAACAAGTGTTTGAATGTGTACATTAACAGGTTTATGATATCACTGCCCCGTCTAAGACACGAGTGGATCTGACTTTAATTACATTTGACTTGAGTGTTTCGTCAACTTAATGTGTTGCTTAAAATAATACTTCTGCATACAGTATGTGACACTGTGAGTGTTGCACGGCCAGATACGGCTCAAGAAGCTGACTCAGATAAGGAAATATGATACATTATGATGTGATATGAATGATAATGGGACACATCGACATCTGCACAAACAGTGCCGCAGACTGTACGTTATGTTACTTTGATCCGGTTACTTATGTTGTGACAGATATTTAAGTAAGCTTTCTTAACGCTAATGTTATAATAGTCAGATTGCTCTGAAGATGGGAGGTGATATTCTATTCATTTTCACATTCACACAGTCAGTTGATTTTTGCCGGCCGTCTTTCCTGCAACTGCAGTTTAAACTGTATTTCCTTTCTCCTGTAATATGACTTGATCGCTTTAAATTCCGCACACTGAGCTCTGATTGGTGGGCAGGCGGTGCTTTCACTGAGTTGATCTCTTATCCTGGAACCTATCCTGCTCCGGAGCAGGCTAGCTGCTCAGCATAAGTTATCTAGCCCGCTAAAAAGTGAACCAGCTTCGTAGGACCGGAAATCCCTGAAGTTAGCTTGCTAAACGAAAATCCTGATTCATAGTATAGGCCCCAGGTTAGCCGTTCAGCATAAATTACCATGGAGATCTAGCCCGGTTAGAAGTGAACCAGCGTCGTAGGACCGGAAACCCCGAGATTTCCCTGAAGTTAGCTCGCTAAGCGAAAATCCGGCTTCGTAGTACAGGCCTCAGGGCTGTGAGGTCCATCAACACAATATTTCAATCACTGGACTGAATCAAAGGAGCAGAAATGGGAAAATAACTCTTGTATTTGTTCATATTAAAGGTCAGTATACCCAAGCAGCTGTCTGCCACTACACAGAGAAGCAGCCTTCGCTTGCGTGGATGACCTAACAAAAATACGAAATGTTCTAGTTTCTACCTCTTAAGATTTAATCCAGTAACACAAACTATCAAAACACAAACACAAATAATAGACTCAATATGGCCTCTAGAAGATCAAGTTGTATTACAAGACGGTGTCGGGCCGTGGTTAGCCTGTTAGCGTGCTTATTTAAGTAGATATCTCTGCAGATAGATTGACAAAAACAACATTGTAACTTCTTCACATGTTTTCAACACAAATTCTGGTCATATCGTACACACTGCACCTTTTTTTTTTTTTAAAGTTAATTGAATACTATAAACTTGGTTTTAGTGTTACTACTGTGGGACAGGTCCTCCTTACACTCATCGCATGCTGTTTTCAACTGTTGGTAGTCATATTTATCCAGGCAAAATGCTGCTGCTTCAGCCTTGTGAACAGAAAAAAAATTATATTTTGACCTGCTGTGCTTTCCTGCCCTCATGACAATGAGTCATATTCTCAAACACTAATGGAGGCAGGATAACTACCGCAGTGGTTATTAATGAATACTGTGAATGTAGATGCATGTCTCTAGAACGTATTGTCTTGCCTTTCCATGCATCTCAGCCCATTTTATTTATTTATAATTGTTCTCTGCAATGCTGACTTGTTTGTGCAAGACTTCTGTAATGACAAAGTATTAGTCAGTTTAACCACCCCAGTTAGCCAGTAGCTTAATGTAGCAACATTATTACAAGCCTGTCTATTTACATTTCTGAATGTTTTCGAAATTACCAAGATTGACTGATAATCTTTAAGTCATCTTAAATAACACACCTATGAAAGTAAAGTCAAATTTAGTGTGTGCTTGCTCTGGTTATTCAATTGTTTTGTCCACACTAAGTGTAAAAACGTCTTTGGTATAAGTTTGTTGGTACAATGTGATGTAAATATTGTACATAATCATGTTATCTATATGACCTGTATTTTAAAGAGTATGTAGCTTGAAAGATAAGGTGAATGTTTTACATAGATTTATCAAAATGCAATAGTTATGGTTTTATTCTGTTTTTTCATTAAGATTTTCTTTTACAAGTTTGTAAAAACGATGTCTGCAAATGTCAGATGGATTTTCGGTTGTGCATTTATCCTCTTGTTGGTTGTAATAAAATGTTTTACGTTTGTTAATTATGTTTGCAGAATTGAGCTTTTTTAACAGCTGATGACATTTAAAAAGAAATAAAACATGTGCAAAGGGTGTTATTACCTCGACTAAATCCAACAATTAATCCAACACTATTATTTATACTTTACACTAATATGTGTCAAAGTAGGTGGGAAAATAGGACTATTTTAAAGTATGCAGATGACTCTGTAATTGTTAGTAGGCTCCAGGACAATGAGACCAGCCACGGCCCTGTCGTTGACGACTTTGTCAGGTGGTGTGAGGAGTCCTATCTGCAACTGAACATAAGCAAAACCAAGGACATGATCATTGATTTTAGAAGACATCCCCACATACATGAAGTCTTAACAATCCAGAATCAGAATGTAGAATTTGTGCAATCATACAAATATCTCGGGACAATTATTGACTCAAAATTGAGCTCTGATCCAAACTGTGAAGCTGTGTGCAAAAGGGGGCACCAGCGTTTGTATTGTCTTAGGAAACTGTCCTATTTTAACATTGACAAAACCATGATGATAATGTTTTATCGTGCTTTTATCGAGTCAATTCTGTCTTTTTCACTAATGTCATGGTTTGGTAACCTGACTTTGAAGAGCAGAAACTCTCTGAGTCAGATCATAAAGTGGTCCAGCAGGCTGATTGGTGAGCCACAGCTAAACCTGGAGACGCTGTACTTTAGGCAGTTACAGCGGTTATCCAGCTCCATATTAGACGATGACTCCCACCCTCTGCACTCAGAATTCAAGCTTCTTCCTTCGGGCCGGAGGTTACTTGTCCCAAGGAGTAGAACGAAGCGTTATAAAAACAGTTTTATCCCAGCAGCTGTTGCCCACATTAACACATCATAGGAGCGTCACACTGATGCCTATTTTTATTTATTTATTTAATAAATTTTGAATTGTGAATTTTGAATGTCCATGTTTGTACTAGTGTTTTCCTTCTTAAAATGTTTTTTAAATATTTTTGAGATTTGGTTGAGCAGGGTATACTTGTACTTTTACTAGTCCTTTATTAGAGATGTGTCTGTTTGTGTTTGTTTTTAGTGTCAGGATGGAACCCTTGTATTTTTCTCTGCAAACAGAATCTACCTACGGGTACAAATAAATAACCTGAACCTGAACCTGAACAAGGTGTTGTTAGAACCCCTGGGGTGAACCCAGTTCCCTAAATCGTACGATATTAACTCATTACGTTTTAATAACAGCAGAAAATACATATATTATGTTACATTTGGGTTATTGTGTCAGAGAGCTACTTTACTACACCTCAAAATGCAATCTTCTGTTGTACTTTAAGAAACAAAAGTAGTTTTAAAACAATAAAATGCCATTTTAATAGAGAATAGTAGAGTTCCTATCACACTACCCTGAGGTATCCCATGGTCCTCTTTATACACTGAACAAAAATATAAATGCAACACTTTTGTTTTTGCTCCCATTTTTCATGAGATGAACTCAAAGATCTAAAACACAAAATAACCATTTCTCTCAAATATTTTTTAACAAATCTGAAAAAATCTGTGATAGTGAGCACTTCTCCTTTGCCGAGATAATCCATCCCACCTCACAGGTGTGGCATATCAAGATGCTGATTAGACAGCATGATTATTGCACAGGTGTGCCACAATAAAAGAAATAGAGAAATGGTTATTTTGTGTATATAGAAAATGTTTTAAATCTTTGAAAAATGGGAGCAAGTGTTGCATTTATATTTTTGTTCAGTGTAGTTGGTAGTGGAGTCAAAAAGGGGTCGAAAATAGCAGCTGCTGGTAGGTTAGGAAAAATTAGGGTATGTTTTTCCTGCAAAACTATACGAATCTGTAAGTACTTGAAAAAATCACGTCTAGGAATTAAACTTGTCGGAGAGCTGTTGGAAAGATGAGAATATTTGATCTGCGTACAGGTCTTTTATTGATTTGATACCACAAGCATGCCAGGAGGAGAATGTTTCATCTGATTGGCTGGGTTGAAAGAAAAGGTTCGCTGCTAGTGGAGCGAGGAAAGAGGGGGTCTGAAGGCCAAAATATCGCCGGAATTGTTTCCATATATTTAGTGTTGATTTAAAGGGGACCTATCATGCCAAATGCTCTTTTGTATGTCTTTTATACATGAATATGTGTCCCCGGTGTGTCAGGGAACTCACCAAGTGTCAGAAAACACAACCCTCTCTCTTTACCTCCGTACCCAAATCTCTAAAAACGGGGCTGCAACGGAGCTGATACAGACGTTAATTTTTCTGACGTCAGAAAAGGGGTGCTCCGCCTATATGGGCAACTCTCCACCTATCAGGGGAATGGGGGGTTGGGCCACGGCCACGGCCATTGCCGCTCGAAAGCGCTGGAGACGCTGTAGTACATATGCCAGGCCTGTAAGTAGTGCTGTAGTCTGCCCACAAAAGCAGCGAAGAAGACTTCCCGCGCATGGTTGCCCTTCTGTTTATTCTCCGCTGTGGACGCTGTGGCTCTTTTTCTCCCTCCCCGAGGCAAGCGTTTGCTCCTGCTGCTGTAATTCAATGCAATCCCTCCCTCGCTGTAATTCTCTCCAGTAATCCACCAGCAGATGACAAACAGCCACCTCTCCGACTCTTCCAATGGACGAGGCGACCGTGCGGCAGAGTTTCAGTTAGATTTTTTTTCGCCGGTCAACTTGTCAGTTAAAGTTTAAATCTTCTGGACAAAATTAGAAAAGTGCCGGTCAAAGGTCTTCTTTGTTATTTATTGAGCTTTAAAACAAATGAATAATGACTCTATATAATCATATAAGAATAAAACACGGAGGACGGAGATCTCTTTTTCTTCCCCTCTTCTGACAGCACAGCAGCTGATCTCAAAGCACGCTCCCCTCTACTGCAGGGGGGCGTGGTCAGCTGCAGCTCATTTGCATTAAAGCTAGGTCACAGAATCAGCCCTTGCAAAAACAGGGCTGGAAAAGAGCAAATAGAGCGAAATGAGGCATGGCTAAAATGCATGATCTGTTTGGTATTTTGAAAAAAAACCTTCACAGACATGTTTTATATACAACAAGTCCTCCAACTCATACGACCAAATGGGTCGATTGTTTAAGAACCTTATTACGACCAAATATGTCGTTTGTTCAAGCGCTTAATACGACCTATAATTACGTTTTAAAATTGTCGGCCTCAAGTGCTCCCGTTCAATGCAAACGTTACAGAGGGTTGTTTATTCACAAATAACCCTCTCTGTGAAATCCTAAATTGTGGGATAGTTTGGCCATTAAAACGCTTTATGATTAGATTTCTAGCGAGAAGTATATATTGTACTTTTAGAATCCACGTCCAGTCGATATGTAGGATCTATAGTTTGATAGATATTACGAAGATGATTTGAGGTTTCGTCAGGACAACAAGCGGCAAGCTTCCATGTAAAGTTACGGGTTGAAAACAGTATTTCCGGTCTGGCCGTTTTCATAATAAAACCAATGATCAAATGATTTAACAGTGATATCTGCACTACACATCCACTAAAAAACATCAGTTTATCCTAGTTAATTATACGATATTAATTGGTTTAAATTCTGTTCAATGCTTTTGTGTTTTTCCCATAGGTTTTTCTCTTTCGATTCTGAGAGACACCTTTCTGTTTTCAGAGGTTTTGATAGGCTAAAATCACGCCGCAATGCACGTCGGGATATGGTGTTTATGTGATATGAAATCGGAAAACATTCAAAAAATAATAATACAACTTTATTCCGAGTGCTCTTGCTTTTCTCTTTGAAAGTCATCACATAACGGCATTGCAATACACGGTTCGGCTGCATTAAATATTACAGATCTGCCGTAGATATATATTTATAGAGCCCTGATCAGAAGACCTTTTGACAAACTGGAAGAGATGCCGCCAAAACTGAATACGTGACGTGGACCATACATATATCAACAATTAAACAACATCTTCCATTTCTTTTCACACAATACGTCTCCTTGCAGTATCAACACTAATTCGGCTGACTTTTATATTTGATCCAATTAGTAGATAGGCTGTGTTTACACCATAAAGGTGCACAGTGGATATAAAGGGACTTTTTTGTAGTTTTTAAAGATATTACTGATTTTCTGAACTACCTTTCCAACTCCTCATGCAGTTGACTGTTACAGGTCTATACAAGTTCATGGTACAATGCATAAGCTTCACATCGAGAGACTGAAACTGTATTTTCCTTTAACGTTCTGTTTGAATTTCCCAATAAAGTTTATAGTCATATTATGTACGATATTATTATGTTGTATTAACTAGACCACTGGTCTAAACCGCACCTCCTAGTGGTTAAAGCACGTTATTGAATGTAGTTGTTGAATAAGTTATATTTATTTAGTTATTGATGAAAACATTTAAATATTAAGAGTAGCCTACATACAAAATAGGGGTCAATGATAGAAATATAGAATGGAAAATATCAAGAAGATACTGTAGTGATCTCTACAATAAAACAATTTAGTGCAGGACGTCCAAAGATATTAACAGGAGGATGTGCAAAACAGACAAACTGATAAGGCTGAATTTTACTCAGGTGTAACTAAAGTCTGATTTAAGGGTTGTTTATATTTCACATCATTAATCAGAATCTGCAAAGTAACAAAAATAAATGTAGTAAAAATACCAGGTTAACCTCTGAATTGTAGTGGAGTAGAACAAAGTAGTACATGCTGCTGTAACAAAAACATTTCCCAACTTGGGATCAATAAAGTATATCTTATCTTATCTTAAGATGATCGATGGCTACTGCCATATTTGCAAAATTTGCCTCTGAACCTTGACAAGTGCATGTTTCCGGCTTATCAATGAACAACAGGAGGGGTAGACATAAAACCATCTGTTAAATAAAGCTCTTCTGACCTTAGGTGTCATGTGGGTATATTATTTCATCATTTATTAATTATATGTTTTACAATTGATAACACCACTGTGTTTCGTATCCCCTAAACCTCCAGGGTGTACACGTTTAATACTGCCAACTTCTAATTGTGGGAAATACGAAAACGTCTTATAAAGAGACGTGCCATATATTGCGAAACACAGCCAGCATGTGTAGTTCTGGGGGGGGGGGGGGGGGAAGCTGGAGCCGGGGGCTGGACTCGTCCAATTCCAGTTTTGGAAAGTCTGCCGTGGTTCCATTCCATTTCAAAGAGCTGTTTGACAGCGTAACCTTGTCGCACTGCCACTCCAACATCCAATCACAGGGCTTGATGACTAATCACGGGGTTTGTAAAGCAAGGCGGATGTTGTAGTCCCAAACGATAGCTGGGGATTCTGGGTAGTGTAGTGTCTTCGGAAACTGTAGTGTCTAAACTCCTAAAAAACTAAAATGTGTTTCTCTGACTCGAAGGTTAAAAACACAAAAGCATTGTACACCATTTAAACCAATCAATATTGTGTAATTAACAAGGATAAACTGATGTTTTTTAGTGGATGAGTAATGCAGATATCACTGTGTAATCATTTGACAGTCTGGGGAATATATCCGGTTTTATTATGAAAACTTCGAGACCGGAAATACTGTTTTCACCCACGCTAACTTTACATGGAAGCTGTCGCATGTATATCCTGACGAGACCTCAAATCATCTTCGTAATATCTATCAAACTATAGATCCTACACTTCCACTGGACGTGAATTCTAAAAGTACAATATACACTTCTCGCTAGAAATCTAATCAAAAAGCATTTTAATGGCCAAACTGTTCTACAATTTAGGATTTTCCAGAGAGGGTTATTTGTAAATAAACGGGAGCATGTTGTTTCTTACACGACCACTAGAGGTGCTACACTTTAAAACGTGGCTATGGGTCGTAATCTAAGGTGCTTAAAGGGAAATGGAAACACTTTTCAAACTGCTTTCCATGCGACAATATTCCCATTAGGAAATGTATTTATCTAGTCTATTTCCAATGTAAACGATCGAGATACGCGAATTTACTTTTTGAAATACGTGCCTAATGACCATGGGCGCTTCCATTGCTCCGGGACTTTTCCAGTGACGTCACTGACTGTGTACGGCTTCCTGGGCCAACGCTCAATAACAAACAACATGGCGTGCAATGCACCAGTAGTTTACATTACAAGAAAACGGTCGTCGTCAGGAGTTTATTGTATTGCCCCAGGCTGCACAAATGGATTTTATACAAAGAAGGAAGAAGTACATTTCCATAGGCTGCCACTAAAGGATGAGAAGCTGCTCAAAGTCCAGTCTGGATGCCTGGTTCAATACAAAACATCGGATTTGAAGCCAGGATCTGTTCCCACAATATTCGATTTCTCAACGTATGCAGTCGGGAACACCGACCGTCCCAGCACGTCGGCCGCGCAAGACAATGACAGTGTCAACAAACGTGAAGTTCGAGCCACCAAACGAGTTGCTTCAGCTGCCGAGAGAGAGGTACATATTGCAGCACTACCAGATTACTAGCTCACACATGTATTTACTGACACAGTGTGACCTTATTAATTAATGCAATCGCGTCCAAACTAAATGGTAGCTATTATTATGACGTACAATAGAGAATTGGGGGTGTTCTATAGCTCAACTAATTAAACTGGCATACACACGCTCATCTGTCGAACAGCCCTAAAAAGGCTAGTATTGCTATTGATGGATGGTATTGCAGGACCCAGAGCGCACGGAGCACAGAGCGGACAGCAGATAACGGAATTGCAGTTGTATTGCTTATAGATTATCAGAACATTTCAAAGGGGACACAGCCCCATTGGATATTAACCTATGGATTAACTACATCATCGTTGTTATCGTTGTAATGCCATTGAAGACCAGTTTAGACCAGACAATGAGGAAGGTAAGCCGTTAGCCTGGCGTATGTTAGTACCTAGCGCCACTTGTTTTGATGTACGTTTTTGTGGATAACCTCGCGAGTTTGTATCTTTCAGTGTTGAGGTGGGCACTGTTAGATTCTGTGTCTCCTTGCGATCATAAACGATGTGTTGGATGTGCAGCTAGGATAAGTAATAAGGGAGCTAGGAGTGATTTTCGGTGCAGTAATAGGTTAGCATTTTCGCTCGTGGCTAATTCAGAGGCTCACTGTTAGCATTGTGTTTTTTTTTTCCGGATCGTATGCCACTCTATTCGACCGAATCGGTTCATAAGCATAGGCCATGGGATGCCTGGTAACTGTAGATGCTTCCACATCAATGTCATCTCCCGACGAATAGTCAAATTCATCGTTCAAAACGTCGATCTCATTGCAAAATTCCTCCATCGCTGCCATATCTGCTACGTTGTGTTGACTTCAGGTGGAGCGAAAACACAGCCAGTGACGTCACCATTTGGGACTCCCCTAATGGCGGCGGCCTGGTCCCGGAATTCCCCACCCGGCTGGCGGATAATTAATTTTCTTTTGGCGAGTAATATCATGTACAATAAATATTACGATCAATATCCATTGTAAAATGAATAAACTACCGGAATATTATAGCTGTAATTGGTGTTTCCTTTCCCCTTTAAACAATCGACCTATTTGGTCGTTTTTTGTAGGAGGACAGGCTGTTTATATAGGTATGGCCCTACACTATATATGTCAAATATAGCATGATAGGTCCACTTTAACTATTACATTCTTTGAGTAGGGAGAGTCTGATAAATGTAAAGGAGCATGCACAAGAGCAGATAGAGAGGCTGGCCTGGAAGAGGACGACTCCATTATTATCCATGATGGAGGAGAATGGGAGCGCTCGAGACGAAGCCAGAAGTAAAATTTAAGTCGTTTTGGCCTCTGAAGCAAGGCTTTACGGAGTCTTGGCGTCTTCCTGTTCCAGATGAATTCAGATATTAATTTATCAATCTTACAAAAGAAGGACTGCAGAATAAAAATGGGTAAGCATTGAAAAAAATATGTAAATTTGGGGAGGATATTCATTTTGACAGAGTTGATACAGGCTGCAGAAAGTTAGACTTAAATAAGTATTCGAACCTGGTTGTAACCTGAACACCCAAGTACACAATGCTATCTGAGGCAACCTTAAACGGAAAATTATGCAGTGGGTAGTTTCTACCTGCTAGATTCAAAGGTAATATTTCACTTTTGGTTAGATTGAGTTTGTAGCCAGATATACGGCCAAAATAAGTAAATATGTTTAGAGCAGTTGGGATTGATACAGAGGGGTCAGAGATATACACTAAGAGGTCGTCCGCGTAAAGCGAAACAGTATGCTCAACACCATACCTGAGTACACCTTTAATATGTGGGTGTGACCGAAGAGCCACTGCGAGTGGCTCGATGGCAATTGCAAACAGAAAGGGACTTGCCGAGTGGAGCGGTGGAGGGGAAAATGTTTTGAGTGGTCGTTATTGGTTCTAACGGAAGCCATGGGCGAATTGTATAATAGTCTCACCCAAGAAATAAAGTTATCACTAAAACCACATTTCTGTAGAGTAAAGAACAGATAGCTCCACTCCACCCGGTCACAAATTAAATTAGGATCTCTGGTGTGATTGAGGAAGAAGTGTTGTACAGGATATTGAAGAGCCTTCTAAGATTAGTAAAGGAGTGCCTGCCACGGATAAATCCTGGTCGGGGGAAATGATAGATGGAAGAACTTATTCCATGCGCATGGCAAGGAGTTTTAGGTCAACTGGTAATAAACGTATGGGTCGATAGCTCGTAGCCAATAGAGGGTCTTTACCCTTTTTTTAAATCAGTGAGATTGTAGCTTGCATGAGAGTTGGCGGGAGTTTAGAGGACAGAAATGATTAATTGAACTTATCAATTAGGGTTGGTGCCAATTTATCAAAACATTTCCTGTAAAATTCGATTGGGAATCCATATGCCCCCGGACATTTCCCTTTCTGCATAGAAAAAGCTGCATGTCTCAGTTCCGCTGTAGTAATTGGCCCTTCAAGATTCAGGATCAACTTTGGGAATGATAAGAGACTTAAAAAAAGTACCAAAGGCTGAGTGATCAGCAGTATGTTCAGATGAGTAGAGAGACATATAGAACTCCCTGAAGTGTTCATTAATTAATTTGGGATCTGCTGTAACACCAGATGGAGTCTGAATTTGAGGGATCTGATGAGAATTTGAAGTCTGTCGTAAATAGTGGGCTAATAACTAGCTCGCCTTATCCCCATGTTCATAGTATGTGGATCTAGATTTAAGCAAAAGGTCCTCAGCCTGGGCAGAGGCCAGAATATCGTATTCTGCTTTCAAAGAGAGACGTTCTTTATAAGACTCAGGAGATGGGGAAGTATTTTCAAGCTGAGCTACTGTATCTGTTGCATCACATCCGACATTTTCTTTTTCCTGAGTTTAACTTCATAATTTGAAAATGAGATAATTTCTCCCCATAGAAAGGCCTTCAGAGCTTCCCAAAGCACAGATATGGAGACATCCAGGGTTTTATTTAGTGATAGAAAATTATATCTATTTATCTATTTTCCGCGATATGAAACTTACAAAATCTTCATTGGACAGCAGGTGTGTATTGAGGCGCCAGGGGGGACGCACATATTCATAATCCTTACATGTTATTTCCAATATGACAGGAGCATGGTCTGAGAATACAATGGCATCATATGAGCAAGATTGTACTGACGGCAAGAGAAGATTATCCACCAGGAAGTAATCAATCCGTGTGAAAGTATGGTGATCACTAGAAAAAAACGGGGGCGCCGGAGGGCGCTGGATAAGCGACTACAGCGTCGACAGCGTCGACAACTCCAATCTGCCCATTCACTTTCAATGGGGTGACGTCACGTTGCCTCGCTTTTTCGCCGACCTGAATTGTGGGTAGCATAGCGGTCCGTCTCCGCCGGGGACGGCGGAGTAGCCAGCGCCAGCCAATCAAATCCCGTTTCGGAAAATCTGACAGCTCAAGCCGTAGCCAATCAAACCGCGTCTAAACTGGGAGAGATATCCCGCCGTTCATTTTTATATTTCAAAAAAAGTTGGAGGAGAAACTATTTATCGCTGTAGCAATTCAACCGGTTTTGTATGACTAGACCCTTTTCACCTTCCGGCAGGCCCGGACTGGCCATCGGGAGGACCGGGAGGTTTCCCGATGGCCTGGCCTGTTAAGTGGCCTGCTGGCCTGAGGATTTTTTTTATACATAATGTATTGTGAACGCAATGCTGCGCAAATGTGGGTCTGCATGACTCTGCCTCGCAGAGGGTGACTGGCTGTCTACATGATGTGGCCTGCCGAGATGGCCTTTCATACAGATCATACACTAATGCCCTCGATTAGTCTCTGTGTGTCATTGAAGCTCGGGGGGGGGGTGTGTGTATGTGTGGCGCGAGCGAGAAAGCGCGCGCACCGGTTACGTGTATTGTTGTTGTTAGCATCTGGTGCTAGCTAGCGGTGCTAACGGATATAAGGAGCTGTTTCAACAACAAGGTGGGGGGAGAGTCCCCTGCTGTCAGACTGAGAGGCTGATAACTACAGCTCAGGTGAGGTAAAGGACTCTCTAGCAGGCCCGGACTGGCCATCGGGAGGACCGGGAGGTTTCCCGATGGCCTGGCCTGTTAAGTGGGCTGCTGGCCTGAGGATTTTTTTTATACATAATGTATTGTGAACGCAACGCTGCGCAAATGTGGGTCTGCATGACTCTGCCTCGCAGAGGGTGACTGGCTGTCTACATGATGTGGCCTGCCGAGATGGCCTTTCATACAGATCATACACTAATGCCCTCGATTGGTCTCTGTGTGTCATTGAAGCTCGGGAGGGGGTGTGTGTATGTGTGGCGCGAGCGAGAAAGCGCGCGCACCGGTTACGTGTATTGTTGTTGTTAGCATCTGGTGCTAGCTAGCGGTGCTAACGGATATAAGGAGCTGTTTCAACAACAAGGTGGGGGGAGAGTCCTCTGCTGTCAGACTGAGAGGCTGATAACTACAGCTCAGGTGAGTTAAAGGACTCTCTAGGTGTTTAGATAGTTAACTTAGTCTAAGTTCTCGGTGGGTCTCAAATGGTATGGTCACCATTTATGTAAATACATATTTCCATTTGAGGGGGAGTGAGATTAGTGAAATATGCATGAATAATACAAATACAATTTTAACTAGGTGAAAAAAGGCAAGATACACTTTTAAAACTTGTTGAGAGCTAAAACTAGTCTTTGCTGCTGCCTCAAAGAGGAGAAGGGGGAGAGGAGGGAGACAGGAGAGGCTGATTCAGGAGCTGACACACTCACACATATAAATGAACCAAAAACAAATAAATATACAAGTTTCAATGTTTTTACATATTGGATATGGTATGTTATTGGTTATGGCCGTGTTCTTATGATTTTATGATTATTTAAATGTATACAGTTCTGTTTCATATGGGTGTAGTCTCTTTATTTCCCCCTCAAAGTGCACCAAATTGATGCATTTAAGTCCAACATTTAAAAAAAAAAATCTTTCCGGGGGAGCATGCCCCAGGACCCCCCTATAGAATTTGAGGTCCACCCCCAATTAAAATATGTTCACATGAATAGGTTCCTAAATAGAGTTGCACATTTTTTTAAATAGTAACCCATCTCCATATGTTTATTTTTGGGTAGTAGATTTAAACTAGAGGGCTATCACTATGGGCAGCAACGCTGTAAATATTGACAAATAAATCCAGCAAATGGCACAAAAAACTGGTAGTGGCCTGGCTGGGTGTATAATTCCCGGCCTGACTTATTGTCCCAGTCCGGCCCTGCCTTCCGGGATACAAACCGGAGGAACCAGGCATGGAGGGAGGTGGCAGAGACAGTGGGTGAAACTGGTAGGCTTTCGCCTGTTTGGGGAGTTTATATATATATTGCTCCCATAAAATCCCCGGGGGTTTTTGCTTTGTATGTCGGGGGCGGGAGATTCATGTGATTGGTTGTTGGTCGCGTTACTTGAATAAAATCCCCAAGCTACAGACACGCCCAGCTCCAAGCTTTTTTTGAAGCTGTAGTGTGGACCGTCCACACAGCGGCGTGCGTTGACGCTTGGCGGTGGGCGTGTCTGAAGCTTGGGGAGTCAACGTGACCAACAACCAATCACATGAATCTTCCGCCCCCGACATAGCAAAAAAGGAAAAGCCCGGTTCTTCTCCACTATTGCCAAAATGGATGCCGGTTTTGTAGCAAGGGTAGCACGGGCAAGTGTAGTAGCAAGGGTGGCTTTAGTGTATGCAATGTCTCGCAGGAGGCCATGTAGTGTGCGTCGCTGTTGGGTACATCCGATACTCAGAAAACGTCTGCAACGGGGGGAATACCACGTTCTGGTCCAAGAGCTCCGCCTGGATGATGTACTGTTTCAGCAGTACTTCAGGATGAGCAAAGACGTGTTCGACGAGTTGCTCGGAAAAGTGGGTCCACTGATCAATCGGACCCGCCGAGCGACTCGCCATCTGCGGTACGTTTTGTGTATTTCTACTTCTGTAACTTGACTCTGTATATAAAGAGAGAGAATGCATGCCATGGATGAATGATGAATGAAGTCCATCTGATTTAGTTCAGATGGATGACATTAATTAAGATAGCTAGGTAAATACAGTATTGCTCCCCTGTGTACGTGTGTGTGTAGTTGAACAGAGAGAGTGTGTGTGTGTAGTTGAACAGAGTGTGTGTGTGTGTGTGCAGTGTAGTTGAACAGAGAGTGTGTGTGTGTGTGTGTGTGTGTGTGTGTGTGTGTGTGTAGTTGAACAGAGAGTGTGTGTGCAGTGTAGTTGAACAGAGAGTGTGTGTGCAGTGTAGTTGAACAGAGAGTGTGTGTGCAATGTAGTTGAACAGAGAGAGAGAGAGAGAGAGTGTGTGTGTGTGTGTGTGTGTGTGTGTGTGTGTGTGTGTGTGTGTGTGTGTGTGTGTGTGTGTGTGTGTAGTTGAACAGAGAGTGTGTGTGTAGTTGAACAGAGTGTGTGTGTAGTTGAACAGATAGTGTGTGTGTGTGTGTGTGTGTGTGTGTGTGTGTGTGTGTGTGTGTGTGTGTGTGTGTGTGTGTGTGTGTGTGTGTGTGTGTGTGTGTGTGTGTGTGTGTGTGTGTGGTGTGTGTGTGTGTAGTTGAACAGAGAGTAGGGCTGTGCAATTAATCGTATTTTAATCGCGATTAAGATTATGGCTTGCAACAGCATAATTGACAAAATACGATTATTTTGCTGGGTGTGCTTTCGCCCCTCCCTAAAAGCCCACTCGGCCACGTGGGAGTGACATGTGTTGTGAGTGTTCAGCGCGAGCGAAGATGTCAGAACAAGAGCAGCAACTCGTTAAAAAGAAGGGTAACACTATTTCCACTATTTGCAAGTACTTTGTCATTACATTTCACATCGCTAAAGATATGTGCCCAGTTAGCACTGTTAGCAACCAGGGCTTCAAGCAACTTGTCAACACGTTGGACAAGCATTACGCGATGCCGTCTCGGTATTATTTCAGCAGGTCTGCGCTGCCTGCACTATATGACAAATGCCGTGGGGAAGTTGAGAGAGATGTGGCTTCAGCTGACTAGTTTGCTACCACAAAAGACCTATGGTCTAGCCCAGGGGTGTATGAAGGTAGATATGGTGCAAAATGCGAGAGCGTGAAAACCTGATGTGAGCACTTGCAGAAAAAAAATCTGAGTTTGTGTGCATACATTTACACTTGTAAAAAATATCCACGTAACTGTGAACCAAATTTACACTTGTAAAAAATATCCACGTAACTGTGAACCAAATTTACACTTGTAAAACATATCCACGTAACTGTGAACCAAATGTGAAGTCACAGATTTTGTATCTTGTATAAAAAAAAATTTACTTGTTCACTTGCAGAAAGATACATAGTTTTTAAATATATTTTCCATTACAACTGCAACTTTATTTATTACAACCTCTCAAATCAGTCATTACAACTTGACGAATCTGCTCTGCGGCAGTATAAATCGACGAATCTGCGGTCTTGATTTTTGCTACACTTCTTGCGATAAATGTGTCGCAAAAGTAATTTTCACCTGTAGATGTGGGGGGGGGGGGGTTGGAGCGAAGGGGCGGAGCTATCATAACGATGAGGCTTGGGTCAGTCACACAGTCACAGCCACAGTCAGGTCGAACCGCATGACTGCGGGGCTAATGGTTCGCTAACGGTTCGTGTCGCTACCGCTGACATGGCGCGTCAATCAACGGTACATTTCCCCCATTACTTGCCCAGTATTACTTTGAATATTATTATTGTGATTGAGGATTAAATCCGCTTTGAAGACCACCGTTTTATATCGTGCAGTTTAGCGGAGAAATAACGTCAGTCAGCCAGCTAACGGTAGCTTTGTTGAGTTTATGCTAGCTAAACAAGTAGTGGTTGTAGTCTATACAGCAGTAATTCATATAGTATAGCCTACTGCTTTGGCACTAACGGTTGATAACCGTTTATGAAAATAAAACCAATTGAACTGTACTGAAATAATGACAAGTTTTATAATTGTCTTGGGCTCCTGCTGTGTTTTTAAAGCCATTGTAAATTATCCATGCTATTTTCTATTTAGCTAACGTCGAAGTAGTGTATGTGAAATCAACCTCACAATAAGATGTGTGTATATTACAATTATTAATGTCATATTTCAAGATGATTACTTAGATATTACGATATGGTTGGTTGAGCTGGAGTTCATTATTGAGCTTACAAGTTAACGTCACAGTCATCTGAAGAACGAACCCAAACCTTGTTGTTTTTATTAATTGTATTACAAATTGATATCAAATAAACAGTAAGCATTGGTAACACAATTTACAAAGTTACAGTAAAATAAAAAGGACCCTGACTCGGACAATACACAATCCAACATGTTCAGCAGAAGAGAATCAGTTATATTGTTTGTACACATGGTACTTTACATATATATCTGTTTGTTTAAAGTGTCCAGGTGATGCAGACAGGCTGGACCAGAGAGTGAGAGACAGAACTGGACTCCTCACAGCAGTGAACTTCAGCACAGGTACTAAGACTATTTTTTCATACTGTACAAAGAATCAAGAAAGATATTGGTTTAAATGAATGCAGTATTGACTTTAATACACTGATATACATTCCATTAAACAATACTAAATACTAGATCACCTACACATCAGTTAAGTTGAGGGTTTTTTCCATGCAAAAAGTCACATTTAGATATTAACAAGCAATATGACTTGTCAGCTTTCTAATGTAATGTATTGAAGGCAAAGATATTTAACACATAGTGAGAACTGCTGCTATTTATCTCTCAATATTGTCTGTAAAAAACGTGGTAAAAGTTATTCTTTCAGTGAGACAACAGAGCAAGCTTCTACAGTTGCACTACGTTTTGATAACAGTTAAATATTATTTTGATAATAACATATATTTCAATGTTGATGAATTTCATACTGTTCATTCATAATCTGATTACAATTAAAAAATAATTATATCAACAGCCCCATAACACACAAACACACCTCTTTCATAAATAACACACTTGTTCTGTAATAATGTTTTATGTTTCTTGTAATTTTTGTTAGGAAAGGACATACCCGAAAGACACGACATCTTCTCCTTCTCTGAGGGTCAAGAAGAACATCCAAGAGGAACATTAAAAGCTGATGTTATGAGATTTTAAGACCAGTACAGGACATTCACTAAGAAACTACTTTTATTGTGAAAACAAAGATCTGCACACCGAATATTTTTGTAGTCTATCAGGACCATCATTTGTTTGTGACGCTGCCTGCACCTCAGAGAAGGGGTGGTTATAGTCATAAAGTGTGGCGAAAAACATAGTCAGCTGATCGAATGCACCTATTTCCACATCTACACTCCATCAGCTGATTATTTCTATTTGCCTCGCTTTATGAGCTTCACATCACTTGTGCCTTGTACCGCAGAGTTTGCAACGTCACAAATAAATGGGGCCAATCTTCAGTCAGATGTGAATGTGTAATCTAACATGTTCAGTAAGAATAATGGACAAAAGGAGTGCAAATACAATTTATTGAAATGTGAACCAAAAGTTAATCAAATGTTTTAAATAAAAAGCACATATGGACAGAAGGTGTAAACCTATTAAATGTATAAGTAAACACATTTAGTCAAATAACGTGACAGACTAGGCCTGTGCAGTTGGTATCAGCTTTGCCCAGCATGGGCTCCTCCATCAGCCCTGGTCCACCTCGCTGAGGAAAGACCCTCAGTCCTCTCCAAACCAACAGACAGGACGTCCATCACACGGAGGTTTCTCCCTGAAGTCTCTGCAGCCCTCTGGACACCACGCTGTCTCAATCCGTCCACACTGAATATGAGAGGGGGGAAATGAAAATAATAAATGCTTTAGACAATAAGAAATATAAAGTTGACTGTTGAGTTGCTCAGTTTTTTTAGATTGTCAATACTATTACTGTATAACTAATATCTCAGGTTAAGAGGCACCTTCAAATAAAGATTGGTCTTTAAATACATGTTTTCTTTTTAATTGTTTGTCTAAAGTCAAGGATCTAGAACTGGTACTTAGTTTTAATGATACCGTCTGGTTATTATGCTGTTTAGAGGAGGCATCACAGGTAAGACCACTAACTTGCTGTACACATGTAACACATGTACCTTAGCTTGACTTAAATGTATTAAACATATAGTTCAGTGATGGCAAAATATAAATAACTAATGTCATGCAAACATATTAATATTTGCTTGATTCTAGAGTTGAATTTAGCACAATTGCATACAAACGTTAAGGGATTTTAAGATTCTGAAGTCTTCGTTCTAAATAGAAAATAGCATGGATAATTTACAAAGGCTTTAAAAACACAGTAGGAGCCCAAGACAATTATAAAACTTGTCATTAATTCAGTACAGTTCAATTGGTTTTATTTTCATACGGTTATCAACCGTTAGTGCCAAAGCAGTAGGCTATAATATATGAATTACTGCTGTATAGACGACAACCACTACTTGTTTAGCTAGCATAAACTCAACAAAGCTATCGTTAGCTGGCTAACTGACGTTATTTTGCTATTTTGTTATAAAACGGTGGTCTTCAAAGCGGATTTAATCCTCAATCACAATAATAATATTCAAAGTAATACTGGGCAAGTAATGGGCAAAATGTACCGTTGATTGATGCGCCATGTCAGCGGACTGGTAGCGACACGAACCGTTAGCCCCGCAGTCTCCAGTCACCCGAGCCTCGTCCTTCTGATAGCTCCGCCCCTTCGCTCCAACCCCCCTCCCTCCCCCCACATCTACAGGTGAAAATTACTTTTGCGACACATTTATCGCAAGAAGTGTAGCAAAAGTCAAGACCGCAGATTCGTCGATTTATACTGCCACAGAGCAGATTCGTCAAGTTGTAATGACTGATTTGAGAGGTTGTAATAAATAAAGTTGCAGTTGTAATGGAAAATATATTTAAAAAATATGTATTTTTCTTCAAGTGAACATTTCATCACTAAGTTCATTTTTTTTCTACAAGCTACACAACTTATTTTTTTCTTCTGTGACTTCAAATTTGGTTCACAGTTACGTGGATATTTTTTACAAGTGTAAATTTGGTTCACAGTTACGTGGATATTTTTTACAAGTGTAAATGTATGCACACAAGCTCAGATTTTTTTTCTGCAAGTGCTCACATCAGGTTTTCACGCTCTCGCATTTTGCACCATATCTACCTTCATAGGGGTGCCCAACCAGTCGATCGCGAGATGTGTCTAAAAATAGAACAACAATATTCTGTGTTATCGTTAATGTCCTGTAACATAATCTTCCTGTGCCAGAATAATGCACTTGAACGCATCAAAGCTTTGTGATTGGCCGGCGTCACCCCATGTGTCGGGGCGTGGCTGAGGGTCTTCAGTACAGGTGGCAATATTGTCACCTGCCTGCGCTCATCTCTGAAACCAGACCATGTAAACAGGCTGGTGTTTCTTGCAAAAAATGACATGAGCAGCCCTACCAGCATTTGCCATGGTGGCCTAAACATTTTTATTTGGTCTTAAATTGTAGTTCAACATTTATTTCCTGTTACTTTTGGACCATGACGGTTGGCCAGCCTTCAACGTTTATCTGAGTGGAATATGTTGAATATGTTTTACCAAAATGTTGGCTATATGTTAAGGAGTTTTTAGTAGGTTGTGACAGTGCACTGCATCATATTTGATTTAATTTATTTTGGTCTAATTTATTTTAATTTATCATATTAATAATATATGTTTAGTATGGTTTTGGAAGTGCGCTCCAACATATTTGTTGATCTTGTTTATTGGTAAAATATTATTTGTTTTAAAGTTCAATAAATGGTCAATGAATAATCGTCAAAATAATCATGATATCAATTATTGACCCACATAATCGTGATTATGATTTTTGCCATAATCGCACAGCCCTAACAGAGAGTGTGTGCAGCGTAGTTGAACAGAGTGTGTGCAGTGTAGTTGAACAGAGAGTGTGTGCAGTGTAGTTGAACAGAGTGTGTGTGTGTAGTTGAACAGAGAGTGTGTGTGCAGTGTAGTTGAACAGAGAGTGTGTGGTCTGTGTGTGTGTCTGTGTGTGTGGGGGGTGTGTCTCTGTGGTCTGTGTGTGTGGGGGTTCTGTGTGTCTGTGGTCTGTGTGTGTGTGTGTGTGTGTGTGTGTGTGTGTGTGTGTGTGTGTGTGTGTGTGTGTGTGTGTGTGTGTGTGTGGGGACATATACTTTTTTTTAATCATGTATATTATTTTTTCTCAGGTACCTGGCAACCGGTGACTCATACAGGACCATAGCATTCAGCTATCGGGTCGGGCATGCAACCGTGGCTGTCATTGTCAGGGAGGTTGCGGGTGCCATCTGGACCGCCCTGGTTGAGGAAACCATGCCGGTACCACAGACCGAGGACTGGAGAGCCATCGCTGCTGGGTTCCAGGAGCGCTGGAACTTTCCAAATTGCGTTGGTGCCATTGATGGGAAGCACGTGGTGATCCAGGCTCCGGCAAATTCTGGGTCCCTCTACTTCAACTACAAGTCCACCCACTCTGTGAAGAAATATTTTAATGAGATCTGTGCATGGGAGAATGTTAGTGTTTTCCCTATGTGTCCTGTTTGTAATTTACACAGGGCAAAAGGCCAAAAGGCTCTGCTTCCCTGTGGGGGAAGTGTGACCAATTGCGCAGATGGTTTTAATAGACCAGTCCTTTGTCCCTGAAACTGTGTGTTATCGATTAGGATAGAAAGAGCGCGAATATAGGCCACTCCTACATTCTCTGTGTAGAATTGCGCTGTGTTTCTGTGTAGTCCTCAGTGTTGATTTGGGATTCTCATAATGCAAGTTGTGTTAATGCCTTGTGAACACTCACGGCCGTGACTCTCAAATAAACTCAGGTGTTTGATATAAAGCGGGTTCCAGCTTCCATTTCTTCCATCAACATTGCTGAGCAGAAGTTTCTCTCACAGATTGGTGTCACGGAACAGGATACCAAAAGATCTTCAGAGGCTGGTAAGTAAATTTCTATTTTGAGATTGGCTTACCAGCGTTTGGGATTGACGGTATCATACATTTACCTGGAAGAACTGAGCTGCTGCAATTTTTTTGGGTTTCTCTACTCATTTACATTTGGAGGCTAATTATAACCTCGGGAATCGGTGTCAAAGGGGACGTTGTCCTGGCCGATTTCCCCGTGATTGTTGCTGGGGCAGGTGCCTACGAGCAAGCACGGCCCATGTGAAAACTATGAGAATACTTGGGGCTAATAAATAACCTCGGAATATCGAATTTCATCGATTTCCTCTGTGTGTGATTCTCGGAATTAAATCACCGGACAATTACACACAGCAAATATTCGGAGAAACTTTGAAAGAAAGCACCAGTAAGGTGGAGTTTCTGAATTAGAAGCAATGTCGTAGATTTGTATTTAAACGAATCGCCGAATTTAGGAGATTTCAGAGGATAAATTGCCTAAATCAACAGCATTTCTGCTGAGGTGCCGATTCTCCGCCCCCTGTGGAGAGCAGCATGCAGAGAGAGGAACAGTTACATAGGCATTATTTCCGCGACTATTACCATTTTTGAACTAAAGAAAGTGGTTAATGCGTGGTATGAGAATGTTATATGAATTGCTGAATTTAGCTGTTGTGTTTTTGGGAAGAAACGGTGAGAGAAAATTAAAGTCTATGCTTTTGGATGGAAAAAAAGCAAAGCACCACTAAAATAAGCATTAGTGGTTGTTGATTTGAGAATCAGTACTAAATAGTCATTATTTCCGCGATTATTACCATTTTTGAACCAAAGAAAGTGGTTAATGTGTGGTGTGAGAATGTCATAACATGGATTGCTGAACACAACATTATGAGTAAGAAGGCTCTCATAATTAAACAAGATATTTCTCTAACCCCCTCTGAAAGTCTCCCTAATTCGGATTAAAACTAGGCTGGAAGAGTTTTTGTCACGCTGAGTTGTTGAGAGTTTTTATGTTTGTTTGTCTAATTGCAGTGTTTGTTTTATTGTACTAACCGTTAAACATGGGTAATACTGTCTCCACAAACGAGTCCGTTGATAAGAGGAAAAATGATTCACTCACCAAGACACTTACAAAAAATCCTATTACAGACAGCCATTACACGCACATGTTTTCCCCTAATATGCCGTCTGGAATTGTCGGAAGAAGCTTGGATTGGACTAAAGTTATGCCGTTCACATCGTTACTTTGTGAGCACTCACAACAGAATAGTCAGAAAGGACAGATTCTGTTTGATTGGCCGTTAATGGGCACTTTTGACATGGCCGTGTTGTGGCAGGCATTCAAATTAATTGAACATGAGGCGAATTGCTCCTGGGATGTAACGTACATGAAGGACTGCGTTAAAGCTTGGATGACTATTGCAGAAAAAAGAGCTTACGATGAGCGAAAAAATGAAAAGTCAGTTGGCACCGAGCGAGGCTCCATTGAGCTCAAAGCTCTGATTGATCGAGTTTCTAAATGCGCAGCTAGTTGTCATTTGCTTAGCCTAGAGCAGGGGTCGGCAACCCGCGGCCCACGGGCCGCATGCGGCCCTTTAAGCCCTCTGCTCTGGCTCCCTTGAGCTTAGACAAAAATAAGAAGGAAATAAAATAAAAGTATTTGTAGGACTATTTATATTTTGTTGCATGGTTGAAAATGTTTCGTATGTTGTATTTTGAGGTGATACTGTAAGACATAAATAAAAAACAAAACGGTTTTAATTAGGTCAACTAAAATATGCGTCACATCCTGCTCCGGTCCCGCGCGAGCGCCTTTTCTTGGAGGCGAATAACCTGACCCCCGGCTCGATGAGCGAGCTATGGACAAATCAAAGAAAAGTACCGGAAGAACACAGGATTTAATTCTGCGTGGACAGAGTTGTATGCTTTCACAGCAAACAATGCTGGTTTACCGGTACGTTTGATATGTAGAGAGAAGTTGTCAACGGTGGTGCAGCCTTTACGAGGGAGAGGAAGACAGCTGACGATCGTCAGTCATAATTCAATGGGGTATGTAATTTATTTCAGAAAACACTTTTTGTTATATTCCATGGAAAGCTCTTAACGTCCCGATAGCAATGAATATATTAAATGCTTTGACAATAAATACATACAAAAATTAATCTCTGGAAGCCGTAGCGCTGTCAAAAGCACGACCAATCATCTGAGCCGGCCCGGCTAAAATAACTGGATGGCCTACCTGCCTGTCAGCCTTCCATCTGGGCACAAACTTATATCGTGCCCTCATTGGTCATGTGCGCGTTCGTGTGTGTTGGAGGAGGGACTCTGTAAGAAAGTCTGAAGGAAGAGGCATATTTTTTCCGGTTGTGTACTTTCAAATTCTAGCGCACTCGAGCTGGTTTCTCCATTCTTATCTTTAACTCTTTTTAGGGTGCAGATATATGTTTTATTTATTTTAAAGTGGGCCCATTTAATAATATTGTTTACCCCTTCAAATGTGCAGAGGACTCCCCAAGTGCTGTGTTTAATTTATTTTAAAGTAGGCCTGTGTATTATTTTTAATTCTCCTTATAAAAGCTCTTTGTTTCTTATTAGAGGTTAACAGTTTTATATCATGTAATAAATAGCCTAATAAATGCAAAAAAACTTGTAGTTTTTGTCTGATATAACAATAAAAAACTATGAAATATGTTTTGCGGCTCCAGACAAAACATTTTTTGGGAAAAAGGAGCGAAATGGCTCTTTTGGTCAAAAAGGTTGCAGACCCCTGCCCTAACCCATAGATCCGTGGGTGAATAATGTCAATCACCACAATAGATACGTTATTTTCCCCTGTGCAATCCTCCATTTACTCAACAATAACACATAATTATCCTTGTGTTTATTTATTTGTTTGATTAATAAACACAAGTTGGAGTCCGTCAGGACCGAGGGTCGGAGTAGCTCATTTGCTTTACAGAATATTACACCCGGAAGTAAGTATTCTCTCCGCTTCACTTGACAAACCCCGTGATAGTCCTCAAGCTCTGTGATTGGAGAGTGTGCAGAGCGTCGAACAGCACTTGAAATGGGATGGAACCACGGCAGACTGTCCAAAACTGGATTTGAACGGGTCCACCGCGTCCCCCCCTCCCCCCTCCCCCACCCTGTCCCCAGAACTACACATGCTGGCTATTGTGTGTTTCGCAACATGTTCTCTATCTATGGCACGTCTCTACTGGGAGTTGTAGTTTTAAAAGACGTTTTCATATTTCCCATAATAAGAAGTTGCCAGTATTAAACTGTGTACATCCCTGGAGGTTTAGGGGATAGGAAACACTCAAATTTAAAACATATAATTAATAAATGGGTGAAAATTGCTTGTGCCCATAATGGGCAGCATTAATATATACCCACATGCCAGCTAAGGTCAGAATAGCTTTATTTAACAGCTGGTCTTATGTTTGTGACCCCTCCTGTTGTTAATTGATGAGCTTGAAACATGCACTTGTCAATGTTCAGAGGCATATTTTGCAAATATGGCAGTAGCCATCGATCATCTTAAGATAAGATGTACTTTATTGATCCCAAGTTGGAATATTTGCGTTACATCAGCATGTGTATAGTTGTAAATATGCAGTGGTGTTTATTTGTAAATCATTTAGTATAATCACACAAATTCTGTGTTTTATATTTAATAATTCTGTGTTCTTTATTTATTGATTGTTCAATACCTGACAAGGCCGGAGATGAAAAACTTGGGTCACAGGTTCCCCAACAGTGCATCACAAGACATCTTTCAATATTTGTGTACCTCCACCAGGGGCGGACTGGGACTACAAATCAGCCCGGGACTCTCGACCGGCCCACTTCGGTAGCGCCGGCCCACCGCAGATTTGTATTATCACTGGTCCCATTGTAACCACTGGCCCGGAGCATTCGTCCAAAAAAATAAATCGACTAATAATGAAGAAAATGAACACATTTGTTGCAATAGTAATGTATGCACTAACTACATTACTAGCCTACTTGTAGTACAACATTTGAATCATCAGTTCTCATTTTCCTCAATTGTTCATATTTGGTTTATTAAAATAATGATATTGTGGTCATTGTTAAAAAATGTCTGCTATTATGAGTATTATTATTTGTATAATGCACGTTCTGCCTTCCTGTCATTAGGAGTTAGACATGTAATGGCCATGTAATTGATTTGATTAGAGCCTTCATTATTCTAAACTGCTGGGACATTTCGCCAATACCTTTATATGGTCTACTCTTCACTTACTTGTCAGCATAGGTCGGCATTGATGTACAGAGCCGACAGAAGACCTTGTTTATATTGGCATCATATTGAGAGGTGCAGTGACGCGTCCTGAAACCAGGAAGTAAGCTGCTGGTTCCCTCGACAAAAAGCAATGGGATTTCTCCACAGGGTTTTGGAAAAATAGCTGGAAATAAGGTCTGTGGAAAACAAACCTGTTTGATAAATGCACGTTTTGTTCAGCCGAATAATCTCCACATGTCTACCCTACTTTTATAATTTTCGAATCATAAATCTAATCGATAGATTATAAAAGGGTTTTAGGACGCGTCACTGGTCTGCACCACTCTATAGAAGCCAACTCCATCGATCAAGCTGGCTGAAACTTTCTCTCCCTCTTCTTCTCATACTCCCTGTCACTCTCCTTTAACTCCTCCGGTGACTTTCTTTTATTTGAAGATTGTTTTTTGCACGGCGCTTGACCGGTTACCGCTAGTATTAAAAACATTTGGCGAATGGTTAGGTGGCGCGATAGTCTGTAGTGAAGGAGCTCGCGCTCCCGCTCACGGGAGCCTGCTCGCGCTGCGCTCCGCAGCAAACAGCTGTTTATTTTTCACCCAACAACGACAACCGACTCACGGAACGCTATGTTGTAGCGTTAATAAACGAAACAATTTAACTAAATTGCTAGTCAAGATACCAATACCACAGAAAACATTTTTTAAAGCAATATTTTTAGTGGCCCAAGCGGGCAAGTGGAAAATACGTTATGCTGGCCCGGGGTGTCTAGTGCTTCCGGGCCAGCGGGCCATTTAATGTCGAGCCCTGCCGGTTACCGGCCGGCTCACATCGTCCGACCGGCCCACTTCAGTACCGGCCCACCGGGATTCGTCCTGAACGTCCCGATGGCCAGTCCGCCCCTGCAAACAACCCTACTGCATGGCTGGACATGCCTATATCATTTATTTCTAGAAGATATGTAGAAAATAAATGTATTTGAGATACGTTCATAACGAATGTAACGTGGGAGAAAAAACGTTTCTTGCTAAACGTAATTGAGAATGCAGTTTAGTTCTGTGGGAATGTAATTTTTAGGAGACAGGGTTGCGGGAGGGTACATTGACAGAGGATTACTCAAAAAGTACACAGTAAGTACTTCATAGTACTTGTTGTGGGAGTAGTTTCACTATTAGCCTACTGAGTCCAACAGGATCGATCTCACAAAGAACTATTGGCAGAAAAAATAATAACAAACTCGAGAGACGGCTGAGTTGACCGCAGTGCAGAATCGCTGTATAGTTGAAATCTCCTAACAATGTTGTCCATTTTAGACATAGGCCTATTATATTTACAGCCCTTAATAACATTCATTTTCTGGGCTCAATATGTGTCTTGGCTGTTTTCGTTTTTTGTTTCCGTTTTCTAGTGATTTTATTTTTTGTTTTGAGAAGTAGAAAATGAAAATCATCCCGTTTTTTAAGTTTAGTAAATACATTTTTGACCATGATAAAGAAAAACGCCTTGTATTTCAATTTTGGTTTTTCAATTTGAAAACGAAAATCAAATATCCAGTCGTTTTTTGTTTTTGAATATCCATTTGTGAAAAGAAAATCCAATGACCAAAACATACACTCAAAAACTGAGTAGCCAATGGGGACACACCCCTGAAAGTCCCACCCCCTGGGATGTTTGTGTCAAAATCAAAAACAAAAAATGAGGGAGTGCAAACGAGAAGAGCTGCAGCGAGAACAAAAGTCTGATCATTGAGAAAGAAGAAACAAGAACTGCAAACAAAAACCTATGTTAAAACAAAGAAAACATACTTATAGTTTACATGATTACACAAATGATTTGTTTGCAACATATAGTTTTATTTTTGTAATTTATTTTCTTTTGCTTGACTCAGTTTTTCTTTCTTTTAAACTCATAGTTTACTTTATTCTGAGAAAGTGTTGCTTTATCTTTATGATACAAAACTAATCCCATACATTCAGACCATAGATAGACTGTAAGGGATTCAGACATATAATATTTCAACGTATTATACTATTTTATCTGAGTTCTTCAACAAACTATGCTTCAGAAATGTGTCGTTATTTCATATATTTTGGACATACTATGCTATGTTGTTTTTTCAGAATTCAGAAATGTTTGACATAAACAAAAATGTTTGGGATTTTTTGGACATACTATTTTAAGTGGTTTCATTGATTTTTTTAAACATATTTTACTATGTCAATTGTTCTCATATTTTGAACATATTTTACTTGTGTGTTTTAATATTTTTGACATAGTATACTATGTCTTTCGTTTTTCCCGATATGTAAACTACGCCATACTTGACCTGTTACAACTTATCTGTAAAGATATAAAAGAAAAAATGGAAAGGACAGCTGAGGGGGACAAGGGCCATTTTAACCAGTAAGTACAAAATGATTAAAAAACAAACCATGCTAAATTCCAACAAACATTTATTTTTGAATTCTATGACAAACAGGAGGCAGTTTTAATATCTTGTTTTACAAGCTACATTGATTGGAAAAAACCAAAATCTCCAACCTTTTTAAAGTCTTTTATCAACTTCAAAATGCACATATGTACAGAAGAAATGCTCAAGTGTGGTCTATAAATGGAGAGCTACATACTTCCACAGCGACCTGGTTCAGATCAGCTGTTGACATTCAGCATTTCTCAAAGAAACAAAAGGATAGAGTACAAAACTGAAAACTCTTTTAACATTTCAATACAAGGGGGGAAATGTCCTTACTGTGTACTCGTTGTATTTGACTTTCATTGCATTCTCTTTTTATTCAAGAAACAAGAGTTATTAAAAAAAAAGAGCAGGTTATATAATGCAAATATACAGGTCAGTCTCTAGATAATTGTTTAGCTAACATTATGAACAGCTAAAAATCTATTTACATATTCCCAAGATGTAATAATCATATGAATGGTATGGACACATGTTAAAAAGGCTGAAAAGGTACATGTTGCTTTTTTTAACAGGCTTACAGGGATAATAATGACATTCATGGTTTGTGCCATGCAACCTGTAAGAACTGATCCATCATTGGCTGGTGATGCTGTGTGAACGGTATAACTGTCTTTCATTGGCTGCAATGTTTTGTACTTATAACCTGAGGGGGAGGAGCAAATGTAACACCTGCCAGGCAGGTGAAAAGGCTGGAGAGGCAGAAACAGAACTGACCAATAGAGTGCCACAGTGACGCGTCCTAAAACCCGGAAGTAAGTTAGCATTGTACCACTTCCGGTTCCTTCTGTAAAGACCAATGCAATTTCTCCATAGGAATTTGGAAAATAGCTTTGAAAAATGTTCTAATCATAAATCTATCGATTAGATTTATGATTCGAAAATTCTAAAAGTAGGGTAGACATGTGGATATTATCCGGCTGAACAAAACGTGATCTGTCTCTTCAATTTGTGTCAGCCACAGACCTTATTTCGAGCTATTTTCCAAAATCCTATGGAGAAATTGCATTGGTTTTTGGCGAAGGAACCGGAAGGAGTTTACTTCCGGGTTTTAGGACGCGTCACTGTGGCACTCTATGACATCAGAGTCAGAGAAAGATTTGAGTTTCATGCGGACTGCGCCACTACATCTTTATAGTAAATGCAGGAAAATTCATCTGTTATAGTAAACAGCAGTTGGAGCTCTGAGGTGCATTTCCAGCTATGATATGTCACATCTGATGTTCTATAGGAGGACGTTCAATAACACAGACTAATTATAATCTGTTTTTATAAGTTAAAAAACTATTGTTCCATGGTGTTTTGCGCCTTATATGACATGAACCCAGCATCAAAACAACAGTGGCGGTTTCACCACAACCTGAACATTTGCTGGAACAGTCTAACATCATGAGTCAAAAATACAGGGCTTTGCTCCACTCTGCAATAACAGAAAGAGAATAAACAGTGGAGGTTGGCTAAAACATTTGACCAAAGCATAACCTCTATCCACATTTCAACAATTTGGAGGTCTGGTTACACAAAAATGAGGCAACACTAATTCTAAAGCATAGCCTTCTGTTCTCCTCAATCTGAGATCCCTTATTGGCTTGCAACACATATTGTCCGTCAGAATGTATTTAGATGAGCAACCATTGAAGATTAATGTAAACACAGCAGTAATCACCTACTGCAAAACAATAAATAAAGACGATCTTAACTCCAGTTGTAATTAATCATCATCAAGTTTGTACTTAGATGTAGCAAAATATGTGCAGAAAAATAAGATTTTTAATTAACCAAGACATCTTTGTAGAGAAAAGGCACAAAGTGACCTTATCAATAACAGTGAGAATAAATAATAACAGTAATCAGGCCCCAGAACTGGAACCAAATATTTTAAAGATCAATGCACAATATATTAGAAGTTACATTTATCTATCACTGATTAAATCTTTGTACTGAAATTATAAATGATCAATATGTCACAATTGTTTATGTGAATGCTGACAACATTTTTCTAATAACTTTCATTGGGGTATTTTCTAAAATGGTAATTTTTTCCAGGTTTGTGCTTTTTCTTTGTTGGTATATTTCACATTAAGTCCCATTGATTGTTTTGATCAGCTATTGATCAACGGTTAATTGCTTCCTCCAGATTAATAATTGTATCTAAAAAGAAGGAATGGTGCAACACCTAATATTAGAGCCATTATTGGACTGTAGGGCCACTCTATACTGTTGTCAGCTTCACAAGCTTTTTGGGGCTTTCGTTTCTACTGTATTCTGAGATTTTTGGCAAAGATCTGGTAGCCCAGATGGGTTGTATCTGATTTCTCTCTTATAATGACACTGAATAACTTCTTCTGAAAGTTATTGATAACATAGTGGTTAGCTTGACAGCTAAATGCTGTCTTGACATGCAGTTGGTCCTGTCATGTGTGGAAATAGCTTTAGCATTAGTTTCTAATTTTTGTCAAACATTTGAAATGTATCATTGCCAAAACTGATGTAAATCGTTTGTTTTGTACAGTTTTTTTTAATTTTTACAAATGTTGACGTGTTCTTATGCTTATATTTTGTTATGTTTTGAAAGTTCTGCTTGTACACTACATATGGATCAGCTTTGTTGGTCATCTGGATTTTGGGTTAGGGTTAGTGTCTATTCCTGTGACAAGAAGCTTTTGAAGAAGTGAATGGTTTCAGTCGGTTGTTTTTCTACCATTAGTGAAGGCCACAGTGGAGACAGACAGCAGTATTTAGGCTGTGGGTTTTCCTCACTGTGTTATTTGCACTGTTACTGTAATGCCCCATTTTAAACTGCTGAATCATTTAATGGTGTTCAGAAAAGGAGAAATGCTGGACTTTAGCTTACCACAGACAGTGGAAGAGACATATTCAAATAGATCACAGCAGACTTTACAAAAAGTAGCACCATGATAACCAAATAGAAAGAATAGAAACATTAGCGTAATAAATCAGCAAAAGTATCCATATAAAATGACCAAAAAAATAATAATTTAATTTCCAGAAGTACAATAACCCCGTGGTATGAAAAAGACCATACATGTATACTTTATCCTCATTACCTGTAAACCATTATGTCATCGCACCGTGGTACAGTACTTCATTGTAGCTTTAATACAGCATGATTGCAATTATGTGCAGAAAAACAATTTTACCCATTGAAAAAAACAACATGCTGGGTTTGTTTGTATGTCTTTACATGGAGTCCAGTTTGAATGTGGTAGGTAATCTGACAGGCACTTGAATTTCTGTTGATTGATTAGAAATATAACTACATGGATAACAAAGAGATAAGAGAATAAAATATGATTGTTTTCAGTTAACTGTATTTTTTAGGGGTTTTAATTCACCAATGCCTTTTGTGTCTGTTCCAATGTTATATATTTGTCAGCCTTTTATTTCTTTCCCATATTTTCTTTTAAGAGTGCAGACAGCCTACTAAAGGCATATTGGATTTGACTGCCATGTAGGTAAAGAAGGACATACATTTACAATTTGAAAATACCAAATTAAATAAATCAAGTAAAGTAAAAAAACGTTCAGTGACTACTGGCTGCAGATGGACAGTCATAGCTCTTAGCTTTTTAACCAAGAATACATTATGACACTACATTTTCAAACTGCGAATATATTTCATACAGTAGGGGCGCCGTCTGTCTAGTACTAACACAACGACAGTTGTGGGTGAGAGAAGATTGAAGAGGAAGTTTTAACTATCTCCTTACTAGACCTAGAAATGATGCACTGGTTCACCAGATAGCTGGAAATGTAATCATTAAATGCACATAAAGTAACACACACATCTGATAAAGACAGTTATAAAAGGAATGCATTGACTGAATTCTACTTGGACACTGTTTAGTTAACTTACGTTTCTAAACTATGGTATATTAGAATTTTGAATTTGGACACGCTTCATATCTGATCCCTGTAGCACAGATTGTAAGAATGCACACATAAAGTTGATGGATATCAAGCCGATATTATTATTGTTATTAAATAATTTCCCAATTATGTTAATATGGTTCTAAAAGTCACATGTGACATGAATATGAAGTGTTCTTTTTCTACAGAAATGGAATACATTTCATTTTTTGGTTTGGACTTGTGTAGCATAAACCAAAGAAATGTTTGAGGCACTCTGAAAACTTGGTACTATATGTTAAAAAAAGTGATATTAGTGCATCTCTATCCAATGCCAAGCGAAATCTTGATTTACTAAATCACAGATTGGGTTTATGGTTAAACTTGCAGTCGATCAGAAAGTGTAACCAACTGTAATGTGCTGTAGGACTGTATTTGTCAGATCATCAATGGTTACAAGAGGAATCTCAATATCTCAAAACATATAAAACCATCATTTTCCCAATCAACATCTGGAGTGTAACACGTTGGAAGAAATTATTCTTACATCTAAAAGATTGAAGCCATGGCTACAGTGCCACAAAACATCCCTGTATTTCTGGCCAAAGCTATTCTGGGAACACGTGGGAAAGTTAAAACTAAACCCGCCTGAGGAGCTTTGCTTTTTGTTAAGGTCTGTTACCAAACAACAATGTTAGGAAGTCCACTCAAATCAGCCTTTATACAGCTTACAAGTCCAAAAATCCATCAACGATGTCCCAGTCTTATCATGCTGGGATTTGCAGTCAAATAGAAGTGGAGTTTGTCCTTTTATCAACTGTAAAAGGAGAACATTTGAATACTAGTCTGCAACTGGATCAGATGCCTTCAAGAGGTGGCGTTTTTTAAGATACATTGGAGTCTCTTGCTGGAATGTTATTATGCTAATCAATCAAAAAGGCTAAATTGATTCTCCCGGCCAAGCATGTGTGTTAATGCCAAGGGTCAGAGAGAAATCATTGGAGATATCCAGCACTTTTTCATTGCTTATCTATAACTCCGACATGGCTACTTTCCATGTTTTTTCCATTTCAAAACTGACCATTTTTATTTCCTGTCATTCTGTTAATTAGGGTTGGGGAGTACATCCAGTCTTGACATCAGAATTTTACTTGAAAGACACTCATTTCATTTAGTTGAGTTCTTGTTGAGTTAAATGTGTCAGATTATAAATGTGTGTGTTTATGTGTTATGCCCTGCTGGTAGTTTTGTGATGGTTGGACCTGTTGCTGGGTTGGAGTTTTGGTCCTCCCTGTCCTTGGCATCAGAAAATGTACAGTCCAAGACAAGTGAAATAATTGCCTGGGTTATGTGTTAGTTAGTTAGTTAGTGGATGTGGCAGTGGCTTTGTGGGGCAGTCTGTGCTAGAGGTGTGTATAATGTTTGGCAGTGCACCTGTGTGGCAGGTGGTTGGAGGTGTGTATGAGAAAAAGTGGGATTTTATGGCAGTGGTGAACAGTGTTTGTGAAGAATCAGGATGATTGTGCGTGTGTGTGGTCTTTAGATGTGGCAGTAGGAGTGACATCACTCGTTGCAGGTGTCACTCTTCTCCTCTGGTGCTGCAGGAGACTCTTGTGGGCGGTGCTTGCACTGGCCGAGCGAATGGCGGGTTGTTGGTCTCGATGGTCGAGCGGAGCAGGAAGATTGGGCAGCACAGTCACAAGGTGCATCCTGGGAAATGGAAAGGTTTGACTGAGCTTTAAAAAAGGAAGAACCACACCATGGGATTGATGACAATATTATATATAATTGTTGGGCGCAATGATGATGTTGACAGTAGGCTTACAAATTACACTGCTATTTCTCCTATACAGTCAAATTATTGCAAGTAGTATTTTTAATATGTTTGATATTTAAGACTCAAATTGGGGATAATCATGTAACATCAAGATAAATAATAAATACAAAACTAGCTGTGGAAGAGTCAAATTAAATATCATAGTGTACAAAAGTGAATGGAACCTATTGGCATTTTAATGGAAATCAGAACAAATTTGAGAACTTTAAAGTGGACCTATCATGCTATTTTTAGGCAATAGCATACGTGTCAGATATATAAAAAATATATAAAAAATATGTCTATGAAGTGTTTTGCTCAAAATACCAAACAGATCACCCATTCTAGCCATGCCTCATATCCCTTTATTTCACTTCCTGTTTCAAAAGTGCTGATTTTGGGTATAAAGCTTTAAAAAAATAAAATTGCTAAAAATAAAAAAGGAGGGGGCTGAGCTCATGCCGGACCCGGCAGCTACTGTCTAAACTAAATACTGCCGGGATTAAACGCTATATCATGGATTATCAAGGATTATTCCTGAAACACTATGGAGCTCAAAGGCTTTCTCTCTTGCCGGTTATACCACAAGGTGAGTTCCTTTTTATTTCCTGCTTCTTCACACACATGCTCTCCAGTACAGGTTAGCTCTGATTGTTAACGATGCTAATGTAAACACCGACCATATTACGTCCAAAACAGTTGGGCATTGTTTTTGATAGCAACTTTCTGATAGTGCCGTGTGTCTGCATTGCCGATATGACGTCATATCGAACGCCCATCTGGATCAGCTCCGTTGTACCCCCGTTTTTAGCTACGCTACGTGAGTTCCCTGACACACCAGGGACACATATTTATGTATAAAAGACATAAAAAAGTGCATTTTGCATGATAGGTCCCCTTTAAAGCATGGTTTTCAGAAAAACGTTTTTTGTTTACTGGAACAGTAGGAAGAATACAAACAAATGATTAAAACCTACACCAGTCCTTTGCAAATAAAGAGCTGTAATGTTAAGTAAATGGTATGTGCTGAAAGAAGCAAAACCGATGTTATGGTCAGTTTAAAACATAAGCGCATTTCAAACGGCCTCACCTCCGTCACAGTTCCTGCAGCCCCTGTGTTGCTCATCAGTTCCTTTCCTCCTCCCATGATATTGATCATCTCCTCCCCGGTTGACTGTCTCATAAACCTCTTATTGACGATCCGGGTCACATTGTCGTTGCTTCCGTTCAGCGCAGCGATTCCTCCAACCCCGGCCGACACGCACTCTGGTTTAGGTTCATCAATGCCGCCAAAACTACACAAGACACTCGAACCTCCGAGACTGCCATTGGAGTCTCTCAGTGGTCTCTCCCCAGGCAGGGTGACTGCTCCCTGGCCACGGCTGCTGCAGACATTCCTGAAGAACTCCTGGACCAGGCCTCCGTACCGCTGAGGGCCGGGGTCACATGTAGAGACTGGCACAGCAGTGGGTTTCCCCGCCGCAGCAGGCTGCCGTGCTGGACTGGCTCCCTGGCTGGCTCCTAAATGAAAACACGGATCCAAGGCAGGTATTATAATTATTTTCATAAATGATGATTAACAAGACACATTTCATTCTGGAGGCATGCTTGTGCTGTCAACAGCATTAGATAGAGAATAGAGACTTTAGATGTCAAAGCAAGGTTGGGAATTTTGTACTCATGCAGTCATGGTTTTATTTGTCTCATCTGTGCTTTGCATTAGATAGTTCACTTTAATCTTACCTCCATCCCCCCTCCAGAGCGACTCTGTGCTTCCAGTGTGCTCCACCAAGCTGAAGAGGCTAGAGAGGCCATCATTCAGGCCGTTCAGCACGGGGCTGTCCCGGGTGGTGGTGGAGCGAGCCCAGGCAGAGCCTCCGCCTCCACTCAGGGATCTCTGCTGGAGGCTCCACAGGCTGCGGTCCCTGGAGGAGGTACTCCCATCCAGTCTGGAAGTGGAGCCTAAAAACACAACAGCTGAATGTCTCTTTCTCTCAAACAAAAGTATTAACATGGAAGATCTATGAAGCATATCAATGGTGATTCAATAATTGTGATTAAAGGCTCTCTGACTCTAAAACCAAAGCTTAGAGGACAACGTGTAATTACCAGAAGACACTCTGCGTTGTAGTTTCGGGGATCCATACTTTGGTGAACAGCATGGTCTATCGATGCGGCTGTGAACTTTATCCAGGGAAGTGGATATCTGCCGGGTTCTGGCGGATGCTAGCGAGTTGGTTGTCGGCAAGGGGCGAGGAGACCAGGATTTGGAGTGTAAACCCACCACTCTGCTGCCTGGAAGGATGTCGGTTTGAAGCCCGATGTTTACGTACTGTGTGGCAGTCTGCGTGGACCGGGTGGACATGCCCATCGCCTGGAGGGAGAAATGAAAATGGGGGAGAATGTTAGGCGTTGAGACAACAAAGAACCGCTATTGAAGAGAAATTATTCAGAATATGATGATTTCTCCTTAAACGTACACTAGATAATTTCAGGTGTTAGTATGCTGCAAAATCTTCTAATTACTTAGTGACATCTGACAGTGTTGTTGCATATTTTAAAGACGTTTCCAGTATTCTTTTTACAAACTGATGTAACCAGGTTCTAAATAACATATTGCCCTACAAACATTGTAATCAAATAAAATACAAATAAACTTTTAGGGTAAAGGAACGATTGAGATGTATTCAAATGTGATTACTAGAAATCTTACTTTAGTCATTGTTTATACATCACATCATTCCACTACTTTACAGTCCAAATAAGTACTTACAAATATATCCTAATAGACGGAAAAAAAACCTTTAATATACCTTTATAAATGTTTAGAAAAAGCAATGTTTCAATAGATTTTTGTTGGATTAAAAAAACTGAGAGGAAACTACCTGGCTTCCGGGTTCCTTTGTGGATTTCCTCTCCAGAGAGGACGAGCGAATGGCCTGGCGGACACAGTTGGTCATCTCCTTCATGTCATCACTCAAGTTGGCTGAAATCTCCCCGATCTCCAGACCATGGAAAGCTGACGAGGGTGTCATTCCATCAACTGAGCTACTGTTGCTGGGGATCGAACCGGCGATAGAGCCACTTCTGCTCTCCAGCAGCTCCCTGTGCTGCTTGGACAGCGAGCTCAGCCACTGCTCGTAGGAGGACGAGAAGGAGGGTGACGGTTGTTGCTGCTGAATCTCAACGGTTTCCTCCGGAGCCATGCCTACATCCGGGCCCGCCAGTCCCAGGTCAGAGCTCCCGTTCTGGGCCTGCTGAGGCTCTGTGGCCTCCTGGCTCCTCTGGTGGTGCTCCATGCGTCGTACAGCAGGGGGGCTGTAGTAGATCCGGATGCCGGTGCGGTCCGGGGCCGTGTGGCTCCTCTGGACCGACTCCAGATCCAGCTCTGATCCCACCAAGCTGCTGCAGGAGCCGCTGGGGCCATCCCAGGTCTTACAGGTGTCCCCAACCTCCGGGGTCTGGAGCAGGGACAAAAGGGAAATGGGATAAAATCATTATAATTTGCAGTCTTTATAAGGGATGGGGACGATATTGCAACTATTTTAGCTAAGTTAATTAGCTTTAATAATGAATGTCTCAATGTTATATATGAGTATATGGTTTACAAATGAATATTTTTTGATATGATATAAAATGTAATCAATCTTTGTTTTACTTGTGTTGTTTAATATATAGAAGTAAAGAAATACAAACAAAAACTCAACACTTAAAATGAAATCATTCACCTCATTGGTCAGGTAGGTCCAATTCTTCCTGGTGAGGTCACCAAGCGAAGGGACTACAAACTGGATCCTCTGCTCCTGATTGGCTGATCCGTCGACTTCTGCACCGGCAAGCTCTGATGTGGATTTGGCTCTTTTGATTGTAAAGAGTAAGAAGGAGTTTATGAGAAAAGAGAAGCAATGTCACATACAACACAATAATTATAACACTATTTGAGAAATGTTCTGATTTCTTCCACATGTTAGGGGTTCATTTTAACCTAATGTAAGGTCTTGTTGGTAATTGTTACCTTGGCGATCCTGTTCCATTAGTGACTCCTGTGTCTGCAGAGGACTCGCCGCCTAATGACTTTGACTGAGAAGACAAAAGAAAAAACACTCGGTAAAAAGGAAACCACAGCAATACTTAAGTAGCTTATTAGCAAAGTAAAAGGCCTGCATCATTTGTACAAATTGTTCTTGTAGCATTTTGCCTTCCTACACACACGCTGAAGGTTGCCCTCCACTTTCTCTAAAGCTGTGTTGGCAGGAGGAAGTGGAGACTGTCTAGTATAATCTGTGGTAGTCAGATAGCATGCAAACACACACAGACACACACATACAGTGGGGCAAAAAAGTATTTAGTCAGCCACCAATTGTGCAAGTTCTCCCACTTAAAAAGATGAGAGGCCTGTAATTTTCATCCTAGGTACGCTTCAACTATGAGAGACAGAATGGGGGGAAAGAATCCAGGAAATCACATTGTAGGATTTTTAATGAATTAATTGGTAAATTCCTCGGTAAAATTTGGTCACCTACAAACAAACAAGATTTCTGGCTCTAACAGACCTGTAACGGCCCGTCCACACTACAGCGTCGGAAGCGTCGACAACTCCAATCTGCCCATTCACTTTCAATGGGGTGACGTCACGTTGCCTCGCTTTTTCGCCGAACTGAATTGTGGGTAGCAGAGCGGTCCGTCTCCGGCGTCAGAAGTTGAACAATGTTCAACTTCTGACGCCGGAGACACCGGACTAGCCAGCGCCAGCCAATCAAATCCCGTTTCGGAAAATCTGACAGCTCAAGCCGTAGCCAATCAAACTGCGTCTAAGCTGGGAGAGATATCCCGCCGTTCATTTCTATATTTCAAAAAAAGTAGGAGGAGAAACTAATTATCGCTAAATCACCCGGTTTTGTATGACCAGACCCTCTTCACCTACCGGGATACAAACCGGAGGAACCAGGCATGGAGCGAGGTGGCAGAGACAGTGGGTGAAACTGGTAGGTTTTCGCCTGTTTGGGGAGTTTATATATATATATTGCTCCCATAAAATCCCCGGGGGTTTTTGCTTTGTATGTCGGGGGCGGGAGTTTCATGTGATTGGTTGTTGGTCGCATTGCTTGAATAAAATCCCCAAGCTACAGACACGCCCAGCTCCAAGCTTTTTTTGAAGCTGTAGTGTGGACGCTCCATTACTTCTTCTTTAAGAGCCTCCTCTGTCCTCCACTTGTTAACTGTATTAATGGCAACTCTTTGAAATCGTTATCAGTATAAAAGACACCTGTCCACAACCTCAAACAGTCACACTCCAAACTCCACTATGGCCAAGACCAAAGAGCTGTCAAAGGACACCAGAAACAAAATTGTAGACCTGCACCAGGCTGGGAAGACTGAATCTGCAATAGTTAAGCAGCTTGGTGTGAAGAAATAAACTGTGGGCGCAATTATTAGAAAATGGAAGACATACAAGACCACTGATAATCTCCCTCGATCTGGGGGGGACCTAGTCAATGACCTGCAGAGAGCTGGGACCAAAGTAACAAAGGCTACCATCAGTAACACACTACGCCACCAGGGACTCAAATCCTGCAGTGCCAGATGTGTCCCCCTGCTTAAGCCAGTACTTGTCCAGGCCCGTCTGAAGTTTGCTAGAGAGCATTTAGATGATCCAGAAGAGGATTGGGAGAATGTCATATGGTCAGATGAAACCAAAATAGAACTTTTTGGTAAAAACTCAACTAGACGTGTTTGGAGGAGAAAGAATGCTGAGTTGCATCCAAAGAACACCATACCTACTGTGAAACATGGGGGTGGAAACATCATGCTTTGGGGCTGTTTTTCTGCAAAGGGACCAGGACGACTGATCCGTGTAAAGGAAAGAATGAATAGGGCCATGTATCGTGAGATTTTGAGTGACAACCTCCTTCCATCAGCAAGGGCATTGAAGATGAAACGTGGCTGGGTCTTTCAGCATGACAATGATCTCAAACACACCGCCCGGGCAACGAAGGAGTGGCTTCGTAAGAAGCATTTCAAGGTCCTGGAGTGGCCTAGCCAGTCTCCAGATCTCAACCCCATAGAAAATATTTGGAGGGAGTTGAAAGTCCGTGTTGCCCAGCGACAGCCCCAAAACATCACTGCTCTAGAGGAGATCTGCATGGAGGAATGGGCCAAAAATACCAGCAACAGTGTGTGAAAACCTTGTGAAGACTTACAGAAAACGTTTGACCTCTGTCATTGCCAACAAAGGGTATATAACAAAGTATTGAGATGAACTTTTGTTATTGACCAAATACTTATTTTCCACCACAATTTGCAAATAAATTCTTTAAAAATCAGACCATGTGATTTTCTGGATTTTTTTTCTCATTTTGTCTCTCATAGTTGAGGTATACCTAGGATGAACATTACAGGCCTCTCTCATCTTTTTAAGTGGGAGAACTTGCACAATTGGTGGCTGACTAAATACTTTTTTGCCCCACTGTACACAGAGATAGTGATGCTGAGTCAGTGCCTTTCACACTTGAGGTGATCTCTTTGAAACCATTTCCCCTCAGAGGAAAGAGACAGTGTGAGAGTGGAGAGGGGGAAAGGACATCTGCAGATAACGTGCTTAGTTGTGCACAAACTTTCACCTGCAATCCTCCTCCAAATCTAACTTTACTGTAGTTCAGTGATTCTCAAACAGAGGTGCTCTTACCCAAGGGGGCACTTCTGCATTTGCAAGGGGGCACATGGGAAGAATATGGAATAGCTCAACTAATTTTGAACAAATATATACACATATTAAGTCAGTTGCAACACCTGAAGACAATAATGTAGTCAACAAGCAGAGAAGGCTAAGCAGTTGATTAATAGAGGTTGTTTACAATAGGGAGCTAAGAGCAATGGATACATGTTGACGCTGATTTTGAGTCATGGATTATGAGACACGTGCATTTAGAGACCGAAGCCTCCACAGTCACATGCATTCCGGGGGCCAGAGCGGGCGACGTTGAGGCGCATCTTAAACTGCTGGCTAAAAATAAACGTAAATATAGTAGGATTGTTATTCACGTCGGTGGTAATGATGTTCGTTTACGCCAATCAGAATGCACCAAACTTAATGTGGAGTCGGTGTGTAGTTATGCTAAAACAATGTCGGACACCGTAATCTTCTCTGGTCCCCTCCCCAATCTGATCAATGATGACATGTATAGCCGCATGTCATCATTTCAGCGCTGGTTGTCTTGGTGGTGCCCAGCAAACAATGTGGGCTTCGTAAATAATTGGACAGCCTTCTGGGGAAAACCTGGTCTGATTAAGAGAGACGGCATTCATCCTACTTTGGAAGGTGCAGATCTCATTTCGGCAAACATTTCAGGGCTTTGTGGACGTAATCCATGACAAAGTGGAGTTGAGACCAGGAGGCGGAGTCGCAGTCTTACACGCTTCTCTGCGCTCTCTCCTAGGCAGTCATCCATAGGAATCCCGAACCCAATAAAATACCCAATATTAACGGTGTGTGTGTCTGCCCAAGGACAATTTAAGGTAAAACCTAATAGAGGTGTCATACATAATAACCTAATAAAAGTAAATGTAACAACTACTACAGTGCAACAAAACAGGAAGAGTAAATGTGGTCTCTTAAACATAAGATCTCTAGCATCTAAAGCAATATTGGTAAATGATTTAATATCAGATTATAATATTGATATATGCTGTCTCACTGAAACTTGGTTGAGACATGAAGAATATGTCAGCATAAATGAGGCCACTCCACCCAGCCATATCAATACTCATATTGCCCGAGGCGTGGGCCGAGGAGGTGGAGTTGCAGCAATCTTTGACTCAAGTTTACTTATCAATACTAAACCAAAATTAAATTATACCTCCTTTGAAAACCACGTTTTTAGTCTTACGCATCCGACCTGGAAAACTTTGCAGCCAATCTTATTTGTTACAGTGTATCGTGCACCAGGTCCTCATTCAGAATTCTTATCAGAATTCTCTGAGTTTTTATCAACTTTGGTTCTTAAAACAGATAAAGTAATTATCGTAGGTGACTTTAATATTCATGTTGACGATGATAAAAATAGCCTTACTGTTGCATTTAACTCTATATTAGATTCTGTTGGTTTCTGTCAGAGTGTAAATAAACCAACCCACTGCTATAATCACACTCTCGACCTTGTTCTGACTTATGGTATTGAAATTGAGCAACTATTAGTCGAACCGCATAATCCTGCTTTATCCGACCATTTCTTAGTAACTTTTGAAGTACTATTACGAGACTACAAAGCATTAGTCAAAAGCTCCTGCAGAAGAAACCTATCTGTTAGTGCTATAGCCAAATTTAAGGAAGAGATTCCACCAATACTTAACTCGATAGCATGTCTGCATGTAAGGGAGGAAACTTATACAAAATGTACACCTTTACAGACCTATTTCTAATCTTCCGTTCCTCTCAAAAATTATTGAGAAAGCGGTCGCAAAACAGCTGTGTGATTACTTAAAAAACAATGATTTATTTGAAGATTTTCAGTCTGGCTTTAGAACACATCATAGCACAGAGACAGCTCTGGTTAAAGTCACAAATGACATTCTAATAGCCTCAGACAAGGGACTTGTCTCTATTCTTGTTATGCTCGATCTCAGTGCTGCATTTGATAATATCGACCATGATATCCTATTGCAAAGATTAGAGCACTTAGTTGGCATACAGGGAACTGCTTTAGGCTGGTTTAGGTCCTATCTACTGTATCTGAACGCTCTCAGTTTGTACGTGTCAACGATGAATCTTCCACGCAAACCAAAGTTAGCCATGGAGTGCCACAGGGCTCAGTGCTCGGACCTATTTTGTTCACATTATATATGCTTCCGTTAGGCAATATTATAAGGAATCATTCTGTAAACTTTCATTGTTATGCGGATGATACTCAACTATATTTATCAATCAAGCCGGATGAAATTAATCATCTAAATAATATTCAAGACTGCCTCAAGGACTTAAAAAAATGGATGACCTTACATTTTTTGATGTTAAACACGACCAAAACTGAAGTTATTGTACTTGGCCCGAAGAATCTACGAAACAAATTATCTAAAGATATACTAACTATGGATGGCCTTAATTTAGCCTCCAGTGAGACTGTAAGGAATCTTGGTGTTATATTTGATCAGGATTTATCCTTTAACGCCCACATAAAATCAATTTCAAGGACCGCCTACTTCCATCTACGTAACATTGCAAAAATCAGGCATATCTTGCCTCAAAACGATGCAGAGAAACTAGTCCATGCATTTGTTATTTCAAGGCTGGATTATTGTAACTCCTTATTATCAGGGTGTACCAAGAAGTCAGTCAAGTCGCTTCAGCTGATTCAAAATGCTGCAGCTCGTGTACTAACCAGAGTTAGGAAAAGGGACCACATTAATCCTGTTCTGGCTGCCTTACATTCGCTCCCTATAGAACACAGAATATAATTTAAAATTCTTCTTCTCGCCTACAAAGCCCTTAATGGGCAGGCGCCATCTTACCTTAAATAACTCATTATACCCTACTGTCCTACTAGGGCATTGCGTTCCAAGAATGCAGGGTTGTTGGTTGTTCCTAGAGTCTCTAAAAGTACAATGGGAGCCAGAGCCTTTTCTTATCAAGCTCCACATTTGTGGAATCAGATTCCAGTTTGTGTTCGGGCGGCAGACACCCTATCCGTTTTTAAGAGTGCGCTTGTGATGCCCCTGTGGGTCCATCAGTAGAGAGGGTGTGGCTGTTCTGTCTGTGCTGCATTGGCTGCATTGATTGCATTGATTGCAGTAACTCAGGGCACCTGGGTCTGGTGCTCTGCAGCTATTGTAAAGCCTCTCTGCTCCTGTCTGTGCTCGGCTTCTCCCTGCAGGCACTCCGGTTTTGTTGAGTATACTATGAGTTTCTTCAGTTGCTTTACTTTGTGCACTTCAACACTCTCACACACATACATGTCCATACAATCCTCACCCTGCATTTACATTACTGATACCACTGACATCCACACCTCATACTTTACTGGTTTTGACTTAATTTGATTTGTTTGTCCTAAATAAACACATTTTGTTAACCGTCAACATGGTGTGTCTCCTTTTTGTTGTGGCCTTTTGAGCCTGGTCATAACAGCGCTTAAGACCTTCCTTTTTGATAAAGCTTATACTGTAGTTAGGGCTGATTAGATTCAGCCCCTAGTTTTGCTGATATAGGCTTAGTTTGTCGGGGGACATCTTACTTCTTCCTTCTCTCTGTCTATACCTGTGTACTCATGTTCCGATTAACCCAGCTTCCCCAAATTTCTTTCTTTTTGGTGTCTATATACGCCGGGATCCGGAGTCATGGATGATCCTGCGGTCCTGTGTCCTGCATCGCGAGCCCTGGATCTTGAGTCATGGCTGTGGTCCTGGATCATAGGTCCTGGATGGATATCCTCGTGGATTCATCTTCCTATTATACACACATGCATTCCAAACATTTGGACTACCTATGTTGCAAATTTATTATCTTTTCAATTTACACACGGCATCTATTGCACGTCTGTCCGTCCTGGGAGAGGGATCCCTCCTCTGTTGCTCTCCCTGAGGTTTCTCCCATTTTTCCCTTTAAACTGTGGGTTTTCTCCGGAAGTTTTTCCTTGTACGATGTGAGGGTCTAAGGACAGAGGGTGTCGTATTGTCATACTGATATTCTGTACAAACTGTGAAGACCACTGAGACAAATGTAACATGTGTGATATTGGGCTATATAAATAAAGATTGATTGATTGATGGATAAACAATTGAAATCTAAAACAGTTAAAGAAATGTACACGTGGTGGGATCAATTAGCTAAAAGTAATGGATAAATGGTTCAAATGTTTGCTTGAAAGTATTATTTAAATAGTGCAAATGATTATTTAAAAATCATGGATAGATTGTTGAATTTATTTTTACAAAAATGAAAAATAATTGATGGAAATGGTTCAGATACAAATGCAAACTTAACCATTCCGATCTAAAAACCGACAGTTTAATTGCAGACAATATTTGAATAATATCTTCTCATAAATAATAAAGGGTGTTAAATAATATTCATTTGAACACAGTTAGTTGGTTAAGCTTTATGTGCTCGACGTAGAAGTAGAAAACGTATACCAATCTACACTAACATCCCATTTCATCAAAAATAAAACATTCAATTAAAAATAAAAATAAAATTAACTAAATGGATTTATAAGTAAACATCTGATAAGTCAATATCAATAGAAATGTCTAACTAACTTTAAAAACAAATGCAGCTACTTTTACACTAATAGCCCTGATGAGGGCACTATAACAGCATGTGAGATGTATTTGCTTGGCTTCAGTATAACATACAAGAAGCGTAGATAGTATATCAGATTTGCGGGTGACAGAGCGTGACCCAGACACACTCAGAGAGACTGAGACAGAGTGAATTAAACCATGACGAGCTTCATCCTCATAGCAGTTTCCAGTGCAGGACAACAAATGGAAGGAGTGAGACGGGATTCAGTCAACACATAGGAGGAAGGAAAAGGAGGGTAAACAAGGCAGGACAAAGACGGCCACAGACCGAAAACCTCAAATGCAGCAGACAGGGGAGAAATGATGGAGGAGCTTTGACCTACTAACTGTGTATCTGAATTTCTGTGTGTATTTATGGACGAACCCACTGACTAACGACCACTTTAAACACTGATGTAACCCTCTTCCTCCCTACCAGACATGCAGCAGTGACTGCGCTGTGCATGTATAATCAGCAGATCAGACTGACCATGTTTTCCTGGTGACCTCAATTTAATAATAAACATGCTCACATTATGGCATTAACAGCTGTGGTTACTGTCGACGTCAACAAAGTATCCTGAGAGGAAAACACCACCCTAACACAGCAGTTACATGCATTTTTTGTCTTTTTCTTACATTATTATAACCATAGTGGTGATACAGCCACAAATACATGTACAAAGAAGTTTCCAGCAAAGAATCTGCATTAAATGTCAGGTTTTGTGTTACTCCCTCAAAATCAGATTTTTTTTTATTCAACTGCTGTTGTTATTTGCAAAACTATGTCCAGCATTCTTATAGCATATTAAAATAGTTTGGAAAAAGGGATATGAAGCTTTTTCGCAACAGCAAAAAGTGACTGCCTTGCTCTAAGGTGTAACTAGTGTATTTTAATGCTCTTATATTAAAATACATTAGCAGCTGTGCTTCTACACATACTGGTGAGAATGAAATGTCCAGTTTGAGAAATAGATCAATGGGTTTGAAGTTTTGAAAAAACTAGGAAATCTTTTTTTTATCTTGAGACTTCTCTTCATCATTTTATCTTGATGTTTTATTGTTTAAAATAAAGTCTTATTGTCTAGAAATTAAGTAGGTCACAAATACAATGTATCTAAATATAGAACATAAAAAGTATTGCATATTGCGTACAATTTCTTTCGAAACCAGAGGGTGTGTATGCAGGGTTCAGATTATGTTGGTTTGAAATAACAAAAACATTTGAAAGAAAACAGGCGTAAGAGTTTATTGGCCATATTGCGTAAATGTTACTAAAATAGAGGTCATGCATCTAATGGGAGCATACCCAAGTTCCATTAAAGATTGCGTTATGATTTGACTGAGTTCTGGTGGTGTAAGATTTGTGGCAATGTAACTGGGGGGACGGCAAATATTACTCCTGCTGTTTTTCTTGAATATATTTGAATGTGCTTAGCTGGCCAATGCTTCATTTCCCATGTTTTTATAGCCTTCTTGCAATAGCTATGGCTTTCCAACCATTTTTGGTTTTGTTTAATATTATATAATTCCAGAGAAATCTGTGAAACCTTTAGATGACTTTAGATGTAGAAAGAAACTCAACTAATTCAAGAACTCATGTTTTTCTTATCTCAGACACACACCCCCTCCTTTCAGATTGCATCATCAAAAAATGTTACTTATCTCTTCTTCATCTTTGACATTTCTCTCTCTCTCTCACACTCACACAAACAAACGCAGCCTGTCGTACCTTCCCCTGCTGTGCCGTGGCCTCTAGCAGCCTCTGCTCCCACTGAGCTCTCTCCTGGCTCAGCCTCTCCAGCAGCTCCAGCTTCTCTCTGCCCCAGTTCCTCTCCCCGAGCTGAAGCTGTAGGTCCGCAGGTGGGTCACAGCAGAGAGACAAGCATTAGAAGAGACAAGCAGTAGAGGAGACAATAACATGGATGTGGAGCGCAAACCACCAGAATATGAATTTAAACAGTACAATGATGTAAAGTAAATCATTAAACAAGGGTCTTTCAAGTTGTTTAAGCTTGAAGGTTAACAGAGGTATATTAACAATTAGTGTGAAATTCTTCATCTACCTATTTATACCACTTATGCCCTTCTGTTTGTTTAGTTTGAGAAAAAAGGCCTGTTGCCTTCCAACCCCCCACACACTAACCTGCTTGGTGAGGTCCATCACAGCTGCGTAGGAGTCGGCCAGGAGGTGCTGGTGCTCTTCACGCTCCCTCTTCAGCGCCACCTTCAGGTCTGGAGGATCTGGAGCATCTGTGGCGGACAGAGGCTTGTCTGCTTTGGTCTCAAGCTGAAGAGGAAAGATTTACAGAACATGGTAAATATAAAAATCCCATCCATTTTCAGTTCCATTTTTAGTATGTGGAGTCTGTAAATTGATATATTTTTTTCTTTCAGCAAAATTAAAACTATTTTTAACTAGATAATAATAATATGTTTATTTATTATAGCACCTTTCACATAAATAGATTTCACACAGTGCTTCACAAGTACAAAGTTAAAATTAAGACCACAGAAACATGAATACCACATGAGCAGGGGTGCACATAACTTTTTTGCCCTGGTTCTCAAAGGAGCACCTGGAGATGTTGCTTGGTGCTCATCCTTAAAATTAAATAAACCGTAACTTTTGAGGGGGTCTTTATTTGCCAGACACACGGCACTGAACACACAGAGGTGAACACAGAACACACATGCAGAGGTGAACACAGACAACATTAGCAACGACCAGTAATCCTACAAGCTGTCATCACTACCCCTCCTGACTGTTCTCCTCACTGTCAGACATGGTAGCTGATGATGTAGGCCTACTACTTTCTCTCTGGTTGAGTCTGCGATTAGCTGCTTGCATCCACAAGTCAACAGCTGGTTTTGGGTCGAAAGTGGATGTAATCAAATAAGTATGTGAACATAACCAATAACTTAAAGCTCGGTTGGATGCTAGTCAATCAGAAGCTATTGGTACCTGTTTATGTGGATAATTTTGTAAATGATGCTGGATGATGTCCTTTTGTTTGTTCTGTTTATGCTTTTATGTTTCATGTGGAACTACTTGAACAGGTCTCCCTTGGAAAAGAGATCAATGATCTCAATGGGATTTATCTGTATAAATAAAGGTTTTAAATGAAATGAAATGAAATACCATAGCCAATAACAAATGAAACTTATTTTATTTGTGTTGTTCATTCATATCTTATTTTACCTTAACATTTATTTATTTATTTATGCATTTTTTGCATTATCTTTCCAGTTTTAAAGGATATTTTTGGTTACTGTCCTATAGTATACATTGGAATGATTTCAAACCTGTTCCCAATAATTATAAAGGAGAGCCTTGGAAATATGTGTGTGCATACATTGTGACCAAACCGTTTGAACTTAGACTAAAGTTAACTATCTAAACACTGAGAGTCCTTTACCTCACTGAGCTGTAGTTATCAGCCTCTCAGTCTGACTGGAGAGGACTCTCTCTTCCACATTATTGTAGAAACATCTTCTTCTTATATCCGTTAGAGCAGCTAGCACCAAATAACAACAGCGCCCTCCCTCTCTCACTCGCATTTTGGCTGTGAGCGGGCGGGCGCCAGATAAGCCACATTCCCCCATTTTCATCACTTACAGCGCCCATCGTACAGGGCAGTTATGTGCAGCCCTGCACATGAGGCATACATCTAAGGTCAACATAAAAACAAAACAACCGACCACGTGGTGTCCTGAAATGAACAAAACATAATAACAGGACACATCACACACATTTCAAAAAGAAATAAAAGCCAATGTAAAAAGATACATGAGATGTTTTATAAATCTGAATTGAAGTTCAGAGGGGCGTGGCCATTAGCAGGGCATTAGCATTTAAAGCTACAGGCACAGGATCAGCACTTTGAAACAGAGGGGTATACGGCATGCTACAGTGCATGATCTGTTGGTATTTTGAGCAAAAAACTTCAGAGACATGTTTTGTATATCTGAGACCTATAATATATTGTTGAAAAAGAGTATGATAGGGGACCTTTAAATCTAAAAATGTGGTATTAAAAAAACAGTTTTCTTGATAAAAACGTGTTGGAAGCGCCATATGATGGTTCTCTGTCAAACTGTAGAATATTAGTTATCTTAATGCATTAAAAAAATACATAATACAAATATACAGACAAAGTAATGCAATGCAATAAAGAATGCATTGTCAGTTACAAGTTAAATAAAATGAACAAAAAAAGTCATAAAAACATTTAATGAAGTAAAGTTCCTCAAAATGTTGATGTAATGCCCTTATTTTTCTCATAAAAGAGCTTTTAGTTAAAATAATTTAGCACAGACACAGAAACACTCACTCACAGAAATAATTGCTATTTGTCATGAATACAACTCTCCCCTCCTCTCCATAAATCTGGCCCTGTTGTCACAGACTCTGTAGGTGGGACCGCTTAATATTTTTACGAGCAGCTCTTTTTTGCCTTATTCCTCCGTCTGATCTTGATAGTTCACACAGCCCACACAACCAGGCCCATCCATTTGACTAAGAGACACACACACACACACACAAACATACGCACACACCCGACCCATCAATCCTCCCTCTCAGTCTGGCTCTGTGGCGGTGGCGTCCGTATGTAGTGAAGGAACGCTAGGATATGCTAATGGGACTGTCTGGCAGCCAATCACAGCGTAACAGACGCACACACTCCAAACCCCCGTTTCCTATAGCAACAGAGCGTTGTTCGTTAGTGATGAACGTGACTTAACGAGCCCAATGTCTTAACGAGGTTCACTGCTGAGGCGGTAAGAGGGAGGCTTTTATTGGTGGATGAGACGTCTGGTTCATGACTCGCAACTCAGTTATTAAGTTCAATCACTTCTATTTAAACGAGTAAAGCCATGAATATAAAAGCATGGATTTATGAATTATGTTTTACTAGAATAATCACAAAAGGGACTTCTGGGCATGGTTAGTAAGTATAACAAAGACAAAGAGCCATTGACAAAAAAAGAGACAACAAACTTGACTCTTTCTCTGTGGGAGGTCGAAAGATATAAGTACATTTTACTATCATTATATCCTTTGATTATAATAAAAATTCAAGAGTGGACAAAAACAATGATTCCATCATGTTTCAAGGACTGTCACTGTTTTGTAGAACATTTCTTTGTCAATACACAATAATGACAGAAATCTGATTTGATGTTTACCTGCTTGAGGTGCTTAGCTACAGTATGGCACCATAATAATAAACAACTAAATAAATAATGTGTAACATAATATAAAATTATAAGGATGTTGTACGAGAATGTTTTTTTATACAGAAACTAAAAAGGACCGTCAAGCCCTAAATATGTATGTGCTAAACAGCGCTTTTCAAAGTGATTAAGTGTTTTTCTCTCCACAATAAAGTTATTTAACTTTGTTAACATATGATTAAAAAAAATCTAAAAACAATCAGTGTGTTTCATTGGTTTTTAAATAGTCACAAACTAAAGTCAGAGAGTTACTGCAGAGGCAAAAGTAGTTGTTCTTTGAAACAATTACACTGGTTAGTGTCAGTGTTTAACTCCTTGGCTGCCCTTGAGCAAGGCACCGAACTCCCAGCTGCATGTGTTGACCTATACCTGTATTCCAATGGATGTTTGTATTTAATCTGTACTGTGTGTGTATTCAACACATTCTATAAACAGAGGGGACAACTGAACTTCCCGTAGGGCATCAATATATCTTCATCCTAATCTTGCGACCCCCCACAGGGCCTTAATGTACTGTATGTGCTATTTTGGTCAGAATAGTATTTGCCTGCAGCAGATATTTACAACAAGACGCAAACAAAGTAGTTGATCTTATCTGTTTGTGTTAGCAGTTCTCCATACCAATCAGCTGTTTATCTGAAGCAGTAACCAAAACAATCCTGAGGGACAACATGTGTGCCAGTTTATAAATAAAAACAGCTTGGATATTACATAATGCATCCAGAGGTTAAATATAGCAACGTGTTTCTGACTGTGTTTCATGCTGTGTGTATTTAAAGCTGAAGCTCTGATTTCATGTTTTAATGTGCAATGAAGAAGGAAGATGATGAACCAGATTAACAGCTGGAAAAATATATGTTGGTCGAATTATTAAACTGGTTTATCACGAAAAATGCTGTGTCACTGTCATGGATGCAATGTTGGGTTGTTGGCTGTATGGTCATTACATCTAGATTATTATAGGCAAATAACATTTGTTTTGCATTATAAATAATTAAATAACTTAACACATTTGCCAATAAAATGTATATAGTTCAAAAAGTTTTGATCACTCAAAAGAAATTCAACAATTTGGCAAGCAATTTGATTTCTATTATTTCTGCTATTTTCTTGATTATTATTAAATAATAATTGACACTGACATAGTTACACTCATGCTAATAAAGTATATTAAAGCATAAAGGCAGCCCATCAGAAAAAATGAATTTATGTAGAAGACAAAAATAATGTCTGACCTTTCATGTATGATCAGACATTGATGTATGTTTAATTGCACATCTGTGTTGTCAAAAGACAAATCAAATATTTTTTTTCCTGCCCCCTTTATTCTCCTTCTCCCTCCATCAGTCAAGTGATTCAACAGATGTGATGAGTGAGCGCTTTGAGCGTCCAGCTGCTCATGACAGGTGTTCATAACATGACCTACACTCAGGATGGATGACTGATTAAGAGGGAAAAAAGGAGGCGGTGTTGTACTGCACGCTTTTCAGGGCTCTGGATATCGTTTTACTTCACGGACGGTGTTTGTTATCAGGCTGAACGGCGGAGATAATTTCCCATCAGCCGTCTGACAGGTAGGACAGTGTTTGAAATTGAGTTGACTTGTTCAACAAAGCAACAGCTGGAGGAGCTGCCTCAGGCTGTCAGGATGCTTTGGAACTGCTGTGGGTCGGTGGGCATGGTGAACACACACACACACACCACACACACACACACACACACACACACACCACACACACAACCCACACACACACACACACACACCACACACACACACACACACACACACACACACCACACACACACACACACACACACACACCACACACACACACAACACACACACACACACACACACACCACACACACACACACACACACACACACACACACACACACACACACACACACACACACACACACCACACACACAACACACACACACACACAACACACTGTGCGTTGTTGGCAGCAAACAGATTGCTTCCAGCTGTGGCATCTAGGCTGGGGTAACACACACATACAGTACACACACATTCAGAATGGCACCCCTGTGTGATTCTGCTTTTAATTTGACGTTATGTGTGATAGTTACATTTACACATAATAACAATTGTTCATCAACATTCACCATGCTCGCTCAGCTCGACCAAAACTCATTTTCTTTATTAAGTTCTTTGATAAAGCCCTAAAGGTTTCTCTGTGAATTTAATCTCATATCAATTGCTTGTGTTTCCTATTGGCTGCTAACATGAGCTGCTCAACCAATCAGAAGAAAAATGATATCGCACCACAGTACGAGGGGAGACTCTCTAATCATGAGGATGATGAATGACTCCCTCAGTGTGTGTGTGTGTGTGTGTGTGTGTGTGATTTTGTGTTTCGGTAGTTTTACTACTTGCCAAAGTGGCATTTCAGTTTTTCAATTTGGAATAAAGTTTATGATTACAATGAGCATTAGGCTGAGATGATAGGGTAAGATTATGGTTAAGGATTAAAGGTGTAACTGCCAAAATAATGTAGTTTAAACAACTGCATATATTTACTCTGCATTGAACAATATACACTCCTTACTTTCCTTAACATTTCTTTCTATTCATGGTTGGCCTCATCTTTGGTTATCACAACATTATATTTACTAGGAAATGTGATGATTTGTTTCTGGTTTGTACGTGATAGTTGTCACACTTTGAGACTCGTTGCTAGTAGCTTCAATATAATGTTTCATGTTTCATTTGTTTGATGTTTAGCTTCCCATATTGCTCAAAGGGTTCAGTATGTGTTAAAGTTATTACCTTTTCCTACTACTTCAGGGACTTCCTGCGTTTACCATACTGCCTTTCAACACTCCCAATGGACCAGGAGTGCACTTGTAATCTTTATTCTAACATTATATAACATTGTCACTGGTAACTTAACAAGATTAACAAAAAAATAATAAGCACAACAAACTGCTGTCACTGAGGAACTGCACACTGCTAAAGCAGCCTCCCTCTCCTCTGTCATCATCCTGTTGGACCTGTCTGCTGCATTCGACACGGTCAGATCCTCCTTCGCACTCTCCAAGAACTTGGAGTATCAGGCTCTGCACTTTCCCTCCTCACCTCATACCTCAAAGACCGCACCTACAGGGTAACTTGGAGAGGGTCCGAGTCCGACCCTTGTCAATTAACTACAGTGGTCCCTCAGGGCTCTGTTCTTGGTCCCCTCCTCTTCTCCCTGTACACAAACTCGCTCGGATCTGTCATTAGCCCGCATGGTTTTTCATACCACTGCTACGCTGACGACACCCAATTAATTCTGTCCTTTCCCCGCTCAGAGACCCAGGTGGTCGCACGCATCTCTGCTTGTTTAGCTGACATCTCTCAGTGGATGTCCGCTCATCATCTCAAGCTCAACCTTGACAAAACTGAAGTGCTTTTCCTTCCGGGAAAAGATTGTCCCTCTCTTGACCTGACTATCAACATCGGCACCTCTGTTGTTTCCCCGACCCAGACTGCAAGGAATCTGGGTGTGATCGTAGATAACAACCTGTCCTTCACTGCAAACATCGCTGCTACAACCCGCTGCTGCAGATTACACGCTTTTCAACATCAGGAAGATACGTCCCCAGCTCAGACCCAGAAATCAACGCAGGTTCTGTCCAGGCTCTCGTCACCTCACGCCTAGACTACTGCAACTCCCCTCCTGGCTGGTCTACCTGCATGTGCCATCCGACTCTGCAGCTCATTCAGAATGCAGCGGCTCGTCTGGTCTTCAACCTTCCTAATTTTCCCACACCACTCCGCTCCTTCACTGGCTCCGGTAACTGATAGAATCACTTCAAGACACTGGTACTTGCGTACCATGCTGCGAATGGATCTGGCCCTTCCTACATCCAGGACATGGTAAAACCGTACACCCTAGCCGCGTGCACTTCGCTCTGCATCAGCCAAACGACTCGCTGCACCCTCGCTGCGAGGGGACCCAAGTTCCCATCAGCAAAAAACACGTGGGTTTGCTATCCTGGCTCCAAAATGGTGGAATGAGCTCCCCATTGAAATCAGGACAGCAGAAAGCTTACACACCTTCCGGCGCAGACTGAAAACTCATCTCTTTCGACTCCACTTCAGCGACTAGCGTATAGAATGACTAACAAAGAACTGCTAACAGAGCACTTATATACAATAAAGGACTGGGCTTATCTAAAGCCAGTTGAGTAGCACTTGAAATGATTGGCTCTATGAAACCTGATGTACTTATATGATTCTGTTTTCCTCAAGGTTGTGTCTTTCCTGGTCGAAGGGAGTACTTATTGTAAGTCGCTTTGGATAAAAGCGTCAGCTAATGCAATGTAATGTAATGTAATGTAACAAACCTTGCTTATCTCTTAGGGTGGCTTTATGCCTACAAGTCTAGAAATAGGATACAGTTAAGTGAGACTACGGTCGCTATGGATGCAAATTTAAAGTTTTTGTTTCACAGGTTTCCACATTAAACATAATGTTGAAAGAACTTAGTATAGGAAGAAAATATTACAGAAAAAAATGAAATGCATATCATGTCAAGCTACTTTAATAAAGTCAGCTATTTGAATCCTGAAATCCCCTATAATCTACAGTTTGTTCACATATCGGTAGCTGAAAAATATCTGCCTTTCTGACAGATGGCCAATAGATGGTTGCATAATATGAGAGCTTTTTAATTGGCAAACCATAACATGCCTCTCGGTGACCTCTCTCTCCTTCTTTTATCTCCCCCTCTCTTCTGTCTCAATTACCGGCCGGGTAGCACCCAGGCCGTGTTCTATCTCAGAGGCTGTTAATTAACACAATTACCTCCTGTGCTGCTGTTAGGCACACAGACAATGAGAGGAGGTACTACAGAAAACCATTACTCACAGCCTGTCGACAAGACAGACAGACAGAAAGGGGAGGAAAGGCTCCGATGGACAAATAAGCCACTTGACGGTTGAAGAAGTAGAAATTGGCCAATTAGAATGCCATCAATGTCAAGAACCACTTGTCAAATGAATGTTCTCTTCCCACATTTTCCTTCTGTCTGTTGCCCGCAGGCTCTTCTGTACTGTAACTGTCCTCATAGACAGGCTTGCAAGCAAAGGTCAGCTGGATTTATAAGCATCTTGTACATTTTGTCAGACTTGATGGCTTTAAAGGTTTCTGTAGGCGATGGACGCTGTGCTCCTGTGCTGATTAATTGAGGAGGCCATTTTACTTTATCCTCCCACTGCATTGATTTTAGTGCTTCTCCTACATTTGTTTTCTGCAAGATTTTCCCAGGATCTGGGCATCTCTGCAAGTTACTGAGGGCTTGATGGATTCTTAATGTTGACATCTATGTAAGGATGTGCAGTTTTCCCTCCTTCTGCTTCTCTTTTTGTTTCATGTTTGTTTGTATCTGTCTGTCTTCCTGGCTGGGCGTGGCTGACCTACTTTCAGTTCCCGTCAATTCACCTCCGCAGCTGCTACTCATCTTCCTGATTCATCTACTCCCCCACACCTGCTTATATACTCGGCTTCCTCATCCAGTATTCACCAGTTCGTCGTCAAAGATACACTGGTAACACGTATTGTTTGCTAGAAAGCTAACATAGTTTCCAAGTCAAAGTTACATTCTTAAACCTGTATTTCTCTGCCCAGAATCCGTCTACTACTCTGCAGTGGCGTAGCCAACATAGGGCCCGGGTGGGCCCAGTTTACTCATTGGCCCACCCTGAGAAAGCTTCGGTGTTCTTTAAAAAAAATAAAATATATTTTTTCAATTATTTTATTATTATAAATAATAAAAGAAATGATTCACCCATTGAGAATATCCAATAATTCAAAGTGAAATTCAAGTGAACAAATATCGACTTTAATTAATGTTGTATGTGCTTTATCCTCTGAACCGAACTCATTTACGGTAAAAACTCATTGTTGGTTCCGGCAAGCGCCATAATAACGTGAGAGAGGCAGAGAGCTGCCTGCAAAATAAATGATGGCTCAAAGTTCACTAATGAACTTTGGTTTTTAAAAAAAAGCCAGACTCCAAGAAGAGCCCCCACTGCCCTCATCTAGCAGCGACCTATACGATCATTTTCTGATAACGATGAAATAGCCCCGCCTCCCTCTCCCCACGTCTCCCTCTCCCCACCTCTCCTGCTGCTGGGCTGTCAGAAGAAAAGAAATGTTAACGGAAACTCTGCCGCACGGTTCCCTCGTCCCTTGGAAGAGGCGGAGAGGTGGGTGTTTTTCATCTGCTGGTGGATAGTCCGGAGAGATATACACAGGGTTGGGTTGTAACGGAATACATGTAACGGCGTTACGTAATCAGAATACAAAAATCAAGTGTATTCAGCTGGCGTTACATTTGAAAAACGAGTAGGCCTAATCTGATTACAGTTACTTTCGTAAACCTGAAGTGAATACATTTTGGAATACTTATTGGAATTATTGGTGGAAAAGTTTCCTCACAAAATGTAATATTCATTACCTGCAGAACTGTGTGCACACTGCACGGCGCTGCAGCATGTCTGTGAGCGAGAGAAAGATGCAGCGTGTCTGTGAGGCCCCGCCCCCGCACGCAGATGAGAGAGAGATCTCTTTTTAAATATATTGAAAGTTAGAAACGGAGATGGTTAGATAAAATGTGCAAGATAACGTTTATGTAGCATTTATTTATTGTCGAAATGACGACATTTATAACGGGATCAAATCAAAGTGAATGGCCTGCTGCTGCTGAATGCATGGGGCAAGTGACTGGAAAAAGTTGTAAAAGTTATTACATCGTTTCATATAATAATAATAATAATGATAATTCATTCTATTTAGGGGCGCCTTTCAAAGCACCCAAGGACACCTTACAATTCATAACATATTCCAAGGAAAGGTTTTAAGACAGTACAAAGAATGCAGTCCGGGTGCTCACTCTATTCAACTCTGATTCCCCGGCTCATCTCACCCGTGTTCCCGGCTTCAGCCTGCTCTCTCCGACATCCTCCGGATCTTCAACTACGGACCTCCACTCTCCCCCCCCCGTAGTTATTCCCAGATCCGGATTATTAATTCCACATCAGTATTGTTTGAATTTTGAGTTGGAAATTAAATTATTTTTGCTTCCATACTCACGTCTCCTTCCTTCTGTGTTTGTATTGAGGGTTCAGCCTGTAAGTGCTCTTTGAGCTTAACAATCTAGCTCCACTCACAAACACACAATTCAACTGAAGAAAACGGCTATGATGCATTTTGTACATTATTGCATCATTGCAAGGCATCCATCTTAATATAACAATTACAGTTAGTTTTAACTAATGGACAACTGCTTAATTTGCATACAGCAACAATATTTAGTTTTTGAGAAGCATTGATAGGCTTCAAGTGCTTATGTACTAATAGTGCCTTTTAAAAGAGGAGGTATTCCCATACTTGAAGTATTCATGACTAAAAAGAAACGTCTCGAATAAAAGTTCTTTACATTATGTGATGTGTAGTACAGTTATTTACAATTTGACCACTTAATTTGGCTAAGCTGCTTCATCCAGGCTGTGCTGGCGTAGTTTGATCATATTTGATTGACAGCAGCATGGCAACATGAACCCTTAACCCTGATTGGTGCACAGCAATATGTGACGACGCCGTTGTCAACAATAGCACAAACTAAGGCCCAATCTCAAACCACGCCCTACACCCTGCCCCTACACACTACCCCTCCGTGACGGAGTGAACTCCGTGGAGTGACACTGGCAGCTCAACGAGGCTCCCTCCTGTCAGATGGAGGGAGTAAACACAGCAGCAAGCTTTGGGACGGCCTCCCCTCTCTCCGGCAGAAACAGGAAATGCCGTAACTGTATGTAACAACGGTTTCAAATCAGCATCTCTTTGACAAAACATAAAAATTAATAACTAAAATAAAACTCCAAACATCTTTCATTGTGTTGTTGTGATGTTCTTAACATCGCAGTTTATCAGTGGATGTTTGCTGGAACTACTTGTAAACAGTGTGTTTCCTGACGGACACACACAGCGTTGAGACCAGTCAGGTAGAGACCGGTCTCCAGTCAGCACCGCTGCAGACTCGCTGTTTGAGGGCTTGATAGCCTACTCCCCCTCCACACCTCTCCACACTCGTTGGTTTGGAACAGCACTTAATGTGGCGGACCCTCCGCGGAGGGGTAGTGTGTAGGGGTAGGGTTAGGACGTGGTTTCGGATTGGGCCAAAATCTGTAATGCCAAAAGTTGCCTAATGTGAAGTAGGAGTCAATACTTTCCTACAAAAAAGTTCCTGAAGTATTTCCTACCTGTGTGACGAGGCTCTTGAGTTCAGTCCTCTCCACCTCCCATGATGCCTTGGCCTTAGCGAACTGCTGGGTGAGTTCCTGGGACCCTTGTCTCTCCTGTCGCAACTCGCCGCTCAGATCCCGCAGCGCCACCTTCAGGTCTGCCAAGGTGCTGCTCACTGCGCTAGACTGCAGGGAGAGGGACGCATGTTGAGTGTGTGTGTGTGTGTGTGCACAAGTGTGTCTGTGTGTGTGTCACTCTACCAACCTTGATAGTGGGACTGAGAGGTTGTTCGTCTGCAGCAGCCCGCTTATCAGTCTGGTGGGCGGGGCTTGTCAGGTTTTCCTCCTCCAACAGCAAGTAAAGGTCCCTCAGACTGTTCATCTAGACAACAACACACAAAGCAGGATCAGCTATCAGTCATCATAAATACTATCGATCACACAATAAGTGGTGATTTTCTAGGACAATTTGTTGAAAATTCAATTAAGCTACAACGCCTTTTATGTCACATTTTAGTCAATCTTTCTTTTCGATTTCTTCTTAATGCTTTTGCAGGATGAAAACCTAAAACAACCTTATTTCAACATGTTTGATGACAGTTGGAGAAATCCTTTGAAGCTTTTAGGATAATAGAGCATTGCTTTTAGATAAGATTTATCAGGCAAAATAATTGACTTTCTGCCCCCTCTTACCTCCAAGATGTCCTTCCACTCGGTGTCTTTCCTGCAGCCCAGCCTCCAGTGTTTGAGGAAGCAGCGTAGTTTGAGGCTGAGCAGGAGCAGGGCCTGTTTGAGGTGCTGGGACTCCTGCACCAGCAGAGACCTCTCCTGGCTCCATAACTTCTGCTGAAGCCGAGCCTGGAGGCCCAGACTCTGCAGCTGGAAGTCCCGACGGAGCAGAACCTTCTGGTGCTCCTCCTGGAGCTGAGGGGAGAAGAGAGTTTGAATAAGGACGCTAAATCTTTGAAAAAACACCTCAAATATAACATGAGGTAAATTCAGTTTGACAGCAAAATAAGTGTGTTCTTCTGTAGATGTCTATATACACTTGGGTTTGGTTGGGAAAATAATTGTACTCTTCCAATATCAGAGTAGCACATGATAACAAAGGCCCTAGGTACGTAGTACGCAACAGGATGTATGATTACCTAGAAGACCCTCAGGACACACTGTTTTAGGCATATGATAGCTATGTGACAACGATTAACATGATGATTCAGCCTCTATGGAGATAGACATATGACAAGGAAGATCATTTCTGACGTGGGCCTTAGCTAATCTGAACTAAACATAGAATACTGCTTTGAACCGGTATTCCTCCATCTTGTGACTGTGTAACTCCCTCTCTTGTATAAAGCATCTGAAGGACACTGTTCAGGAACTAGTTGTACCAAATGCTCTGTGTGTGATGACTACTTCCATTCTTACAAGGATAATAGGGGTGTAACGGTATCCGTATTCGTCCCGTACCGTTACGGTTCGGACGTCACGGTTCGGCACATGCAGTCACACGGCGAATACGCCTTTTTTTTACGAGTGGGAAAAAAGTCTGTCCTTCAGGGCAGTATCCAGTACACTATTTATAATCCAGGGGGCGGTATTGTGCCTAAAAGCTGTTTGCCAGCCGCCCTTAAACAACAAATGAAGAACAAGAAGAAACAACAACAAAACGAACTAAATATAAGAAGAAGAAAAGTTAGTATGGCGATTTCAGATAACACACAGATAACGTTTTTAGAGAGTACTTGTCCATGGACAAGTGAGTTTGGCAATTTACTTGTCCGAATACATTTTTCACTTGTCCAGAATGGCCAAAGATTGGGGCCACTGGAATCTTCTTCTTCGTCATCGTATTTTACATTTTCCCACGGTTTATACGACACCGCTCAACGTAAGTGAGCGGTGTCGGTTATTTTTGGTTCTCGATTCCGGTTCTTTGAGAGGGTCAAAATAAGTCCCATGACAAACTGGGAGAAAAATATATATGAAAACATTAAGTCAAATCTGTATTCCTATTTACAAATCACTTCATACTGTTGAATATCTTACGGTTATTGAATACAATTATATAAAAATAATCTCTGCATTGTTTAGTTGGTTCTAAGTGGTGCAGTTTGAGAATGTACAATTGGCCCAGTCTCCTCTGATGTTACACTGCAACCTGCCTGTGAGACAGAGTCCAACCACACATGTCCAACACATAACCTAATAATAATAATAATGACACATTAGATGTACAGCCTATAGGCTATAGCGCTCTTCTACAACTCAAAGACGCTTGCACGCGTACACAGCAATACACAGCTGCAGCTGCCCAGCTGCTCACTGTTTGTAAAAGTAAATAAATAGTATTTTCATTTCAATAATGTACTTTCTATACCCTGCTTCATAAACAATACTGACATCCCTGCGCTGCTCCGAGTCTGGGGGTCCGGGGATGTGAGGACAGCGCGAGGACGACACAGACAGGGAGGCTGCTTCACTTCATAAAGGAAATGGCGGTTAATATTAACAACACAGGGGCTAAAACGCTTAATAACCTTCATTACGTGTTAGAGAAAGAACATAAGAACGTTTGACAAAGATGAGGCTGTTAAACGGGCAGCGGATCCGCTGTGTGTGTGTAGAGAGAGAGAGAGAGAGAGAGAGAGAGAGAGAGAGAGAGAGAGAGAGAGAGAGAGAGAGAGGCTGAGCTTCACCGTGCAGCGATCAGCTGATACGGAGCATAGAGAGAGCTGCAGTCCGCCTCCTGTCCTCACAACTCTTATTAATCCCCGTACCGGACAATTGTTATTTGTTCCTACTCGGAACAGAGTTTTGCTTCCCAACCCGGCCACTGTGCTACACTTCCCGCCCCGCCCCGCCCCCGTCTAACTGTACAGAAAGCGGCGAGATGCATTTAGGAATCGACAAGCAGAACCGAAACTAACACTTCTAAACGAACAATGGCGGATACGTATAATTTGCGAATGAGTTCTGCCTTTTGTAAACTGAATGTATCAATAATTTGTCAATACATGAGGGCGAAAAACGCCACTTGTCCGCCGGACAAGTCAATTGAAAGATCTACTTGTCCGATATTGTAAATAACACGTCCCGGACGGTGGGACGTGTACTTTTTCGCACACTGGGACTACAATACCGATGAAGTGTGCGAGTGGTGGATCCGACGAGGACGGTGTGTCGGCGTTGTTCGATAGCGGTGCGGTATGCTAATGGTAACACACGCCAAACATGCAGAATCATATCAGAAGGCATCACCCAGGTTTACCAATCACCGGAGCCCGGCAAAAGACAACAGCAGTTCAACAGCTGATCCCCGCTGTTTTTAAGAAGCCAATAGACATGAAAGCCTTAAGACCAAAAATAAATAACGGAAGCTTTTGGCATATGTTTTTCAACGACTTTGCGCTCTTGAAACACTTTCTTATTATTTATGACGTAATATTTTCAAGACATTCTTTTTAGTTTTACAGCTTGATGAAACCTTTTAGTTTGACATCAGCCATTATAGATAATATGGCCATCTGAGTGTTTGTGGTACTGTTTATGGTTTGTTTTTAACTGTTTAATACAGTTAATTATTCAAAATGTCAGAGTTCCTTATTTTGAAACTGAAACTTGCACTACTGTTCAAAAATAAATAACAACAAACCTGGAATTATGCATTTGGGACTTTTTTTTGCTTTTTCTTGTTGTACCGAACCGTGACCCCCAAACCGAGGTACGAACCGAACCGTGACTTCTGTGAACCGTTACACCCCTAAAGGATAATAAATACATGTATCCTGATTATTGAAGCTCAAGCCGTTGATGAGTGATATTTTTCTAACAGATTTCAATGTGTGTTTGAGGGTGTTTTGTGTACTGGTTTAGTTAATTGGTGAGTGTGTCTCAACAGTATTCTGTGAAGGAAAATGACCTGTGTGAGTTTGAGAGTGGTTTCTCTCGGAGCCTGCCTCTCCTCCAGCTCCCCCTGAGGTCCCAGAGACAGCTCCTCCACTTCGGACAGCCGCGCCTGGATGTCACCGGACTGGAAGAGAGAAAGAGGGAGATGGAGACAAATGAGTCGGGTATAAATATAAAAATGGCAGTTTTGTGCTAGAACACCCTTTAAATCACATCTCAGCTGCCACATGCTACTGTACGTCACACACACGCACACACACACACACACACACACACACACACACACACACACACACACACACACACACACACACACACACACACACACACACACACACACACACACACACACACACACACACACACACACACACACACACACACACACACACACACACACACACACACACACACACACACACACACACACACACACACACACACACACACACACACACACACACACACCCCCTCCCTCGCCTCATTTGGCTGCTGAGTGAGTGCAATCCATCGACCCGCCACTGTACCATTAATGTCCTCTTTCACCCTCCACTGGGCTCAGCCTCTGCCCTCCATCACCCCCATCACCCTCCACCCTGAGCCCCCGCCCCCCACTGTTCACAGCCTGGAAGTCTACTCTGACTTCTGTTACACTGCTGTGGCAGCTGCCCATACAAAATGTGCAGAGAAAAACTGTAGCAACATAAGAGCAAATGTGTGAAGAGTGGGAGAGTTAAAAAACACCACTTTAAAAATAGTATACAATTACAGTCATCACCTGTGTTTGATTATTTTAAAGATATGTTACTGTTGTTAAGTGTATTGGCAGATTTCTTTATGCTTAAACAAGTTACACAAACTTTAAACCGTGAAATTAAGGTAGGAATGGTTTGATATTTTCAAAGCTTCATTTTCGAGACTCAGTTGGAATGATTGATTCCCCTTACATGCCGGTGCAGTCACTATGGAGTTGATTCACTTATCTTAGCATTGAGGCTGGAAGAAGAAGACATTTTCCATTTAATTTGTATAAAAAACTGAAATGTAAACATTTTAAATTGTTGTTTACTTTTTGCTAGGTGAACAGCAGCTGGATTTTCCACTGGTTTTGTTATCTAACAGGGAAGTAATTACCCAGAGAGAAATAGTTCCAGCCAAGTGGCAAACTCCATGTAAGCAAATGTGTAAGTGCCTTAATCCTATATTCTTTCTAATCTCCACTGTCTGCAAATTGATGTCTGTTTGTATAAAAGTCTACGAAAAAGAGGCCCGACCCCCCCCATTTATTACCCCATTGTGACTTTATCATCCCAATCGCTAGTTTCAAGTCTCATTAATAAGAGCATGATGTTCATTTACTCAATTATTGTTCCATATACAACACAAATGGTCGCCTACAATTGTATTGATAAGTATTATGTTGTACTTCGACCCTGTTTTGTCAATTGGCAACGTCCACATTCCAAACTGGAGGCTGCAAAATGCTATTCAACAAACCAATAAGTACCAAATAGTAACCTAGCTTAGGGCGGGGAAATGAATTGCAGGCAACGAGGGGTTTTATGCTAGATGCCGATTGTATGTAACACTGGGTGTGTGCTGTCTCATTGCTCATTACGGCTACGAACACAACTGTTTTTCCATAATATCTATATCTGTTGTTATCTTTTATTCTAATTTCTCTACCATTCACTCTCTGTACCCCATTCAGGCTCTGGATAAAGATTCATACACACACATCCCTGGTTACCATGGAGGCATGCCAGCAAAAGGTCGGCCAAACAAAGATATTTTCTTCCGGTCTATCCTCCAGCTGACAGTGAAGTCACTGTTTATGTTTGTTTACAACACTGTGCAGCTAGCAGGAGTTTGCAGCCACTGTACCACATCAGTAACTTTAAGCTAAAGTATGTGGTGTGTGTGTGTTTGTGTGTGTGTGTGTGTGTGTGTGTGTGCAAATGTGCAAATGTGCTTATAAATTAGCCTTTGATTAACTTTTCCATGGCCGCCTGTCATTGTGTGTTTGCTCAGGCAGAAATGATGTGAGTATCACATGAAAATATCAGAGTACCATTTCTGGTGCATAATTAAACCTAAGATTCATAAATGCAAATGATTTTCAATATCAAATGATAGTGGTGGAAGAAAAAAAGTGTATTCTTGACCCAAGACAATGGGGTTTGACCACCCAAATCTTAATACAAGGTCCACATAACTAGCTTTATTTAAGAGAATTGAACAGTATCTCAAATATTTTGCAGCTGATGATGCTTGTTCAGTTTACAGAGATGGCAGAGTTGCAATTATGATCATCTTTTTAATGCGACTTCCACCATATACTGTATGAGCACGGACCCATAATCACGTGACCAAAGTTTTATACTTAAATCACATGATGACAACAGAGCAAGCTCAGTTAACCACAGTTAAAATGCTGGACAACCAATGGAAGATGGTGAAAGACACTGAACAAACTGAGGGAGAATGCAGAGTTGGGTGAGTGAGCCCTGATAAAAAGTAGTCAAATTAATATTTAAAAAAAACATCAGCAAATTTCCCATTTACTGACCTCCTCCCCATCAGAGACATAATGGACACCATAACAGCCTGAAGGCATTTAAGACTGTGGCCAAATAGCAGTGTGGTCTGTCTGTGTGTACATGACTGGTTTGACATTTAAACTTGGCTTCAGGCTCCAGTGTGTCTGAGCCTGTCGTCATGATGTGAATGGTTGTGATTCTGAGCGACTCACCAGTGTGTTGTCTGCCTCCTTCTCTCCCTGTTCCAGCTGGCTGTCTTCCTGCTTTTGCATCTCCTGGCTGTCCTCCTCAGTTTGACCTCTTACCTTGGTCTCTGATTCGTCCCTATAATCAGGCTGCTGCATGCATGCATGGGCAGGTTAATGAATAAAGAAAAAAATAAAACAAAAACAGTGGAAAGAAGAAGGGACAAGGGAGGAGGAGACGTTGTGTCGTGATAAAGAAAATGAAGAAAAAAAGACAAACAAACACAACAATAAGAATAATTCAACCAAAATTGTGTCCATCCGTATGATAACATTAAGACAATGAAAACAATTAAATAAAACAGTTGATATGGATCTCACAAGACAAAGAAAAGGATGTAAAGAAAAAAGAGCTTGGTCGAAGAGGAGAAGGAGAGAGTGGAGAAAAGGAAGAAAAGGAGGATGGAGGGCAGAATGAATGGCTGGAGGAGAGAAAATGGAAATGGAAGAGTAGGGAAAAGGAAAGACAGGGGAGTAACAGTCATGGGAGTTGGAAAGGGAAAGAGAGAGAGGGGGGAAATAAAGAATAAGTAGTAAGGCGGTTATGATAAAGAATCAGAGCGAAGGGGAACAAAGAAACAAAGTGCAGATGGGGAAGCAAAGCAAGGACAAAGGAGAAGAAGGAAGAGCGGGAACAAGGGAAGGAACAGGATTTGAGGTGAGCAAGGAGGAGTCAAGAGTATGAGGTAGTGAAGCAGTTAAGGAGATAACAAAGAGGAGGAGGTGTGAGGAGTTTCAAAGAAGGGGAAAGGGGGCGATGGAAGTGAAGTGCAGAAACCGACCGTTATGGTGCCCATGCAGTGAGGAAAAAGGGAAGAAGGAAGGACGGAGGGAAGGGGAGAGGGAAAAGGAAGGAGAGATTGGAGGGGTGTTGGGACTCAGTATTGGCCTCTAATGGAGTCTAAACATAAAAATGTATCCTCTTAAAACTTAGCGCAATTTCCTCACATCCTTATCCAAATTATAGATTTGTATTTATAAGAAATACTTTTTCCCTGTAAAGGCAGTAAAGCAAATTGCAGAAATATCCATCATTTTTGGGATTTGTTGATACGCGGATTAAAGTGGCAATTTAGCGACAACATTTTTAAATATAAAAAAGGATGGGTAATGTTTTATAAAACTGTTCCAATGTGTTACTATAACTGTCATTCTTTTGATTGCATTTTGACCATTACATAGAAATGAGATGCTCATTTTAAGTAATAAATCATAGACAATCAACCGTAACGCAAAAATAATTTCTCAGAGGAAAATTACAGACGTGAAATCTGATTTATGAAGCATGATTGGAAATCTCTTTAGAGCGAGCTCACTGTCTCATCTGCAGCTTTGAGAAATCTGTGTTGACACCTCTTTCAATAATAAACCCACGTAGATTTCACTACCATTATATTATATTGCATACAATTGATGGATTTTAATGTCTCAGATTATTTAATATTAGTCTTCGGACTGCAGATGTTGGATTTTAGCCATGGAAATATGAAGTACATTTCTAAGTGTTGTGTTTATACAAATACATCTCTTATGATGATGTCTACAGAGCTGAAATTGACAACCTCAGAAACTAGGTTCCTTAAAGGTTTTTTTAAATAATAAAACCAACACTGTGCCATTTAGTGCTTTTAAACATATTCTTTTCTATTCTATAGTTGTCACACTCGTTTAAATTATGATGCCGCATTCCGTTTCACTACAAATGTGAGGGAATCTATGGAGACAAATGTAACTCTATTACTCAATCACACTAAACCCAGGCTGCATGTTTTATGAAATGTTGATGAAGAAATGTATATAAATAAATTGTGCTTTTATGTGCTCCTGATAACTCTATTAGGTCAATTAATACAAACAGGCTCCATTTGAGGCCTAAAGCAGCATCTATACACCAGGTTAGGAAGCATTGGATAGCATGCAGAGGACACGGTGGCCTCAGGTGGAGAGGGTTACACTGGACGCTCAAATCTGAATACATCTAATACACCAATATTAGTATCAGAAATCCTTTATTAGTCCCACAGCGGGGACATTTACAAATGTAACATGGGGCTATTTGTCAACTTACACTGATCATGTTAGGTGCCTATAGAATGGATAGGCAAAAGAGTCATAAACAGATCAGAATAAATAAAAATGTAAAATTGCAGTGGTATTTCAGATTTGAGCGTGTTTTGTAAATCCATTCTCCACCTTGAGGAGAAACTACAGCAGATGGGATTGGGAGGGTTTTCAGCCAAACTAATGGAAAGACACTTGACCAAACACAAAACTGAAGAATAGCAACAAAAAAAGCGACAACAGAATATACAAACCCAACAAAGTGAACGCTTAAAAAAAATATATACAGACAATAACTGAAAGAGACAGAGTGACAAGGAGTGAAAAGCAGGAGTGTGTCTTTTACCTTCTCCATGGTAGAGTTCAGTACATCCTGCTCCTCTCCAGAGCAGGGGGGAGGCAGAGGAGATGCTCCTTCCACCTGAGGGTCCCTTCCACTTGCGGGGGGTTTCCCCTGGCTGTCCACCCGCTCCACAAAGGCCTGGAGCTGCGTGTGGAGGGCTTGGAGCCGGTTGGTCAGAGCCCCCACCAGGGGCCGGTCCGCCAGGTCAGACAGCTCGCAAATCTGGCGCAGAAATAAATAATTTATCTCACATTTGTTTATTATTGGCTGTATAAGGGGACTGCTTGGGATTATGTGGGGCAAATGCAGCATGTGTATGAACAATCAGTGTAAGAAATACATTAAAAAAGGTGTAATATAAATAAAATAAAAATGTATCATGAGGCTGTGTTCTTTGCACTTCTAGTTTCTTCATCTTCAAAATCAGAATGAAAATGAGGTTTATTGCAGGTTTACACATACAGGGATTTGCTTTGGTGTATAATGGTGCATACATAGGACTAGTGCGTTGGTGTTCGGATCAGGGGAGCGCAGGTTCAAACCCCACTGCAGTCAGCTTGTCGTAGACAAAACACTTCACCCCAAGATTGCCACAGTATTGAGTATGTACGTCGCTTATTGCAATAAGGTATTTCAGGCATTTCTGGCAATCTGTTAGTCTCGCTGAGTATGCTGCAGGCCACATTTTGGCCTTTGTTGCGGCTCAAAGTCTGACATGCAGAGAAAATGTTGGTCTCATTTCAAAGCGGAGAATCTGCATATTAATCCCGATATGTTATGATCCACTACAACTAGGCACGATATGATACGAAAATGTTTTTTTTATCCACGCCATCATCTGAACTATAAAGGGAGCTAGGATGGACAATTGAGTGGGATTGAATTTGTGCTGAGTCATTAGGAAAATTTTATTCTGGTGGTAATATAAAGTTATGGTGTACTTGAAGAGCAGAGGATGCCATGTACCTGGCTGTGAGGTTTCTGCAGGTCACACGGCTCCGCTGCGTCGCTGCTGCAGACCTTGTGATAGATGAAGGGGGAGGAGGAGAGGCAGTTGGACTCGGGGGAGGTCAGGAGCTGTATCGCCGTGGAAACCAAGCGAGCCTGGTCCCTCATGGCCAGCAAGGCATCATGGTCCTTATGCCCCAGGTACCCGGGGAGCGAGGTGGTTGCGTCAGCGTTGTCCTCGATCTTCTTTTTCCGCTCCTTCATCTCCAGAGTGTCGGTCTCCCCCCCCACCGGCTCTTTGCGGTGCGGCGGGCTGATGGAAAAACAGAGAGAGCATGTTCAGGGCTTCTCATGCATGTTGGGATTGAACGATGGGATTGCAAGTTCATTATTGACCCTAAAGTGGTTAGAAAATGTCTAAACATCTATAATTGACCTACAGCCTCCGAATATCTACTAAATTGACTTTGTTGTGAGATTGTTTTTCAAACTTTGCTTATAAATCTCAATCTTGCATAGCCAAAGATGTTTCATGGTGCCAAGAGGATGATTTCTACTGACTTTGGTGACCAAAAACAAACTACTCTACGCGGTACCACTTTACAATAAGACTACCCTTATAAAGGATTCATAAAGGGTTTATAATTAGGTTATGAAGTAGATTGTAGTTTATTTATTTATAGTGTCGTGGACAGTCCCCATCGATGAACTGTCACAAAAACAGTAAATGGTGCAGCTTTAGCTGACATGGCTAATTTCCAGCTGTTGTCCCCGGCCAGATGGTAATAGACACCTTTAAAATTACAATATATCAACAGCATTAGTTATAAGAAAATATATAAAATAAAATAAAAAGGAGGAAAGAAAAGTAGATACCGGTGAGAGGATAAAAGAGAACAATAAACAACACACGTTACTATATACAGTACATGTCAGATATAGCACATCACAATCACATCACAGAAACGAGGGGCAACATCCATGATCACAACATGTAACACTCACGCCATACTCAACACAGACTAGTGTGTGCAGGTGTAGTTCTCAGTGAACCATGTTTTTAAGTGAGCTGTGAAGGTGGGATGTGTATGTATGTCTTGGATTTGAGTGGGTAGAGAATTCCAGTTCTCATTCATAACACTCCGTTCGATGTCTCACTATGGGATGCGCCTCATCGCAGAGCAAACAGAAGCATCAATCTCATTACACCAATCCTGATTGGCTGGTGATCTTGACGTCAGCGTCAGGGAATCCACCCCCTATAAGTAGCTTGCGCTACGTCGCATGCGTCATTCAAACACCTCTTCTCGCTTCAGAGCACATCTCTAATGGTAGCCGGGCTAGCTTAACAGTCCACAGACTGAACCCAAATCAAAACTGCTAATACTAACAAACCAGTTAGTATTATAATCTACCTCGCCGTTTCTTCCTCGGGAATTAAGGTAAGGTTTTGATTTTTTCAAGCTAGCAACACACCTGTTGCTAGCTTGCTTTCCCTCACTACCGACACCACGGTAGCGAGGACGTTTTTTCTTTTTCCCTCACAGAGGAGGAAAAGATTAAAAGAAATATTAACACACCAGTTAATATTCTTTGAGAAAAAAGATCTACACCGTTCTTTTTTCTCCGGTTACCTGTTACGAGCGGGTCCTCTCCACGCCACGCGGCGAACAAGATGGACACCTCTCTCCCTCACACCAGAGGAGTCAGGAACTCGGAGGCTCGGCTCTGCGGCTGCGGGTTGAAAATATCAGGCACAGACTCACTAGAAGAACCAGCACCTTACCGTGGTAGAGAGGTTTGTGTGCCCTGATGAACCTGGGGGCTGTGTTGTCTGGAACCTTGTGTTCCTGGTAGGGTCTCCCATGGCAAATTGGTCTCAGGCAAGGGGCCAGACTAAGATTGGTTCAAAAGACCTCATGAAAGACGACACAAGAAGTGAGGATACCCGGCCCGGAGGAAGCCCGGGGTCCCCTTCTGGAGCCAGGCCCAGAAGGAGGACTCGTCGGCGAGCGTCTGGTGGCCGGGCTTGCCACGGAGCCCGTCCGGGCCCAGCCCGAAAAGGCAACATGGGCAACACCTCCGCTTCTCCGTCCCGCGGGCCCACCACCTACGGGAAACAACGATGGGGTCGGGTGTGCTGCCAGAAGGGTGGCAGTGAAAGCGGAGGGTCTCGACAGACCAGACCCGGGCGGCAGAAGCTGGCTTTGGGGACGTGGAACGTCACCTCTCTGGGGGGGAAGGAGCCGGAGCTTGTGCGGGAGGTGGAGCGGTACCAGTTGGATCTGGTTAGGCTCACCTCTACGCACAGCGTCGGCTCTGGAACCTTACTTCTGGATAGGGGATGGACTCTATTCTTCTCCGGAGTTGCTCAAGGTGTGAGGCGCTGGGCGGGTGTGGGGATACTCACAAGTCCCCGGTTAGGTGCTTCGTTGTTGGAGTTTACCCCAGTGGACGAGAGGGTCGCCTCCCTACGCCTGCGGGTTATGGGGGGGAAAACTCTGACTGTTGTGTGTGCTTATGCACCCAACAGCAGTTCAGAGTATACGGCCTTCTTGGAGACCCTGGAAAGAGTCCTGTATGGGGCTCCTGAAGGGGACTCTTTAATCTTGCTGGGAGACTTCAACGCACATGTGGGCAATGATGGAGACACTTGGAGGGGCGTGATTGGGAGGAACGGCCCCCCTGATCTGAACCGGAGTGGTGGTTTGTTACTGGACTTCTGTGCTAGTCATGGATTGGCCATAACAAACACCATGTTCGAGCATAAGGATGCTCATAAGTGTACGTGGTACCAGAGCACCCTAGGCAGAAGGTCCATGATCGATTTCGTTATCGTATCATCGGACCTGAGGCCGTATGTTTTGGACACTCGGGTAAAGAGAGGGGCGGAGTTGTCAACTGATCACCATCTGGTGGTGAGTTGGGTCGAGTGGCGGGGGAAGCCTCTGGATAGACCTGGTAAGCCCAAACGTGTAGTTCGGGTGAACTGGGAACGTCTGGAGGAGGCCCAAGTTCAGGAGGCCTTCAACTCACACCTCCGGCGGAGCTTTTCGGGCATTCCTGTGGAGGTTGGGGACATTGAACCAGAGTGGTCGGTGTTCAAAGCCTCTATTGCCGAAGCCGCGGCGGGGAGCTGTGGTCTCAAGGTCCTAGGTGCCTCAAGGGGCGGTAACCCTCGAACCTCCTGGTGGACACCGGTGGTCAGGGAAGCCGTCCGACTGAAGAAGGAGGCCTTCAGGGATTTGTTATGCCAGGGGACTCCCGAGGCAGTTGCAAGGTACCGACGGGCCCGAAGGGCAGCAGCCTCATCCGTGGCCGAGGCAAAGCAGCGGGTGTGGGAGAAGTTCGGAGAAGACATGGAGAAGGACTTTCGGGCGGCACCAAAGTTGTTCTGGAAAACTGTCCGACACCTCAGGAGGGGGAAGCAGGGGACCATCCAAGCTGTGTAAAGTAAGGATGGGACGTTGTTGACCTCAACTGATGGAGTGTTGGGGCGTTGGAAGGAACACTTTGAGGAACTCCTGAACCCGACAACTCCGCCCTCTATGTTAGAGGCAGAGCTGGAGTATGACAGGGGATCAACACCAATCTCCCGGGGGGAGGTCACTGAGGTCGTCAAACAACTCCACAGTGGCAAAGCCCCGGGGGTGGATGAGATCCGCCCGGAAATGCTGAAGGCTCTGGGTGTTGAGGGACTGTCATGGTTGACACGTCTCACCAACGTTGCGTGGAAGTCGGAAACAGTACCGAAGGAGTGGCAGACCGGGGTGGTGGTTCCCCTTTTTAAAAAGGGGGATCAGAGGGTGTGTGCCAATTACAGAGGCATCACACTACTCAGCCTCCCCGGGAAAGTTTACTCCAAGGTACTCGAAAGGAGGGTCAGGCCGATTGTCGAACCTCAGATTGAGGAGGAACAATGCGGATTCCGTCCTGGTCGTGGAACGACGGATCAGCTTTTTACTCTCGCAAGGATCCTGGAGGGGGCCTGGGAGTACGCTTATCCGGTCTACATGTGTTTTGTAGACTTGGAGAAGGCCTATGACCGAGTTCCCAGGGAGTTACTGTGGGATGTGCTGCGGGAGTATGGGGTGAGGGGGTCTGCGACCTTCAGCACTCACTGGATCGGTTCGCAACCGAGTGTGAAGCGGCTGGGATGAGGATCAGCACCTCCAAATCTGAGGCCATGGTTCTCAGCAGGAAACCGATGGACTGTCCACTCCAAGTAGGGAATGAGTCCTTACCCCAAGTGAAGGAGTTCAAGTATCTCGGGGTCTTGTTCTCGAGTGAGGGAACAATGGAGCGTGAGATGGGCCGGAGAATCGGAGCAGCGGGAGCGGTACTGCAGTCGCTTTACCGCACCGTTGTGACGAAAAGGGAGCTGAGCCAGAAGGCAAAGCTCTCTGTCTACCGGGCCATTTTCGTTCCTACCCTCACCTATGGTCATGAAGGATGGGTCATGACCGAAAGAACGAGATCGCGGATACAAGCGGCCGAGATGGGTTTCCTCCGCCGGGTGGCTGGTGTCTCCCTTAGAGATAAGGTGAGAAGTGCGGTCATCAGGGAGGGACTCGGAGTTGAGCCGCTCCTCCTTCGCGTCGAAAGAAGCCAGTTGAGGTGGTTCGGGCACCTAGTTAGGATGCCACCTGGGCGCCTCCCTAGGGAGGTGTTCCAGGCACGTCCAGCTGGGAAGAGACCAAGGGGTAGACCTAGGACCAGGTGGAGGGATTATATCTCTTCGCTGGCCTGGGAGCGCCTTGGGATCCCCCAGTCAGAGCTGGTTGATGTCGCCAGGGAAAAGAAAGTTTGGGGCTCTCTGCTGGAACTGCTACCCCCGCGACCCGACCACGGATAAGCGGGAGAAGATGGATGGATGGATGGATGGATGGAGACTCACACCAGGTCTGCTCGTCCTGCCTCGGGCTGGAACACGCCCAGGAGGCTATTGACAACCCCGGCTCGTGCGGGAATTGTGCCCGCTTCACCGTAAAGAGCCTCCGCCGACGGTTAGCACGCCAAGCTAGCTTGTCGGGACAGGACCCCCTCATGTCCGTTGATTTGCTGGCTGGAAATCAAGACGCGGGGGCGTCCGCCGCAGAGATTGAGCCCCGCACTGTGTCGGTCTGGGGCTCATCAACAGCGGCAGCTGCGGAACCGGTGGCGGCAATAAACGCGGGAACGGAGCCCCACGCTTTACCAAGCTGGAGCTCCCGGCTGGACCTCACCATGGTTTTGCCCGCGGAGGATGTCCTGAAATTGGATTATATGGAGGACGAAGAGGATGCCTCTGAGTTCCTCCTGTCTGATTCGGATGAGCAAGAAGACGATATCTTCGTGTCATCGGCTCAGGCTGCAAAGCCGGGAGCGATGGCTGCTCTCCCGGGCGATAGCACACCAGCTTCGCCCTGTCTGAGCATGGACCTGCAGGCCGTGTGTCAGCGTGCCGTGTCCAGACTAGACATCCCGTGGCCCGAAATGGTCAAGGAGACCTCCAGGTCCCGTTACGAGGGGAAACATTTCCCCCAAACAACGAGGACGAAGAGGCAACTCCTCCCGGTCTTCCCGGAGATGTTGGATGAGGTGTCGGTCTCGTGGAGAGACCGGCCCTTTAGCAACAAGGCCCCAATCCAGGGTGCCTCCTCCCTAGACTGACGGTATGGAGAGGCTCGGCCTGCTCCGCATACCGCCTATGGAACCGCTGGTGGCAGCCCACCTCCTACCGAGGCTGGTCCCGTCACCAAGCGGACCGATTCCAGTCGACCATGACTGAACGGTCCTACAGAGCCGTAGCGTTGTCCGCCAGGGCTTTGAACGTTTCCTCGCTGCTAACCGCATACCAAGCGGAGCTCTGCGAGGATCTGTCAAGCAATCCTGGACCGGCTGTTCTGGACGAAATGGCCGCGATCACAGACATTTGTCAACCTCACCAACCTCCCAGACCGGGAAAAGGAGGACGTGCTAGACATGCCCATCGTTCCGCTCTCGCCTCCATGCAGAGGAGATGCGAGTCGAAAAAGAAGGAGGACAAGGCCCTCCACCTCTGTCTCCCTCGAAGGGTCACTCCTTCGCCCAAGCTGCCTCGAACCCTGCTCGGTTCAAAGTACCGAAACAGCAGAGGTCGCAGCCCGCCCCGAGTCCCCAGCCCAGGCAGGAGACGAGGGCGAGTTGGCCTAGAAAATCTCCAGTTCCGGCTGCAGCCCAGGCGCAGCCGACCCAGAATTTTGGCCAGCAGTCGAGGAAGAAGAAGCGGGTGGCCTGACAGCCCCCCCTTCTCCCCTCTGTGACAGAGCTGGAAGTCCACGGTTCCCCAGCTCTAGATGTGTTCCCGCTGCCTCGAGAGATGCCTCAACACCATCCTCAAGTCTGCAAAAACACAATATTGTTTTTGTTTCTCACAAAAACCATTTTCCGCTGACGCATCCAGGCTTCAGGCCAAGGGCGCAGCTCCAAAAAATGAAAAGAAAAACAATAAAAACAATAAACAGTCCGCCAACTGTTCCCCTTCTGAGAGCAGCTACGGCCTCTCTCAAAAGGCGGATAATAGATGGGTCTGTGAAGGCACCACCGCCACGCGCATGCGCAGTGCCGGCTGGGGTTGTGAAGGCACCACCGTCACGCGCATGCGCAGTGTCGGTGGGGATTGTCGAAATGGGGTACCACCGTGTTCAGACACTAGAGGGCCCCATAACACAACAAATAGAGACTTAGAGGGTAAGAGACGTGACATCTCCGCTGGCTCTAAGGAGCATACAGTGGAAAATGCTCACAACATCTGCTTGGGTTTTCAAGACAGTAACACAGGGCTACAGACTCCAATTCGCTGTCACCCCCCCCTCGCTTCTCAGGCATTCTGTATTCACAAGCCCGAGGAGAGTCAGCCCATATTCTAGAGAGAGAGATCCTCTCACTTCTAGAAAAGAGGGCTATATCTATAGTACTCGCCGAGCAGAGTCAGAGCGGCTTTTATTCCAAGTATTTCCTCGTTCCCAAACGGGGAGGGAACGGAATTCGGCCAATACTAGATTTGAGGGTTCTGAACAAATATCTAAAAAGATACAAATTCAGAATGCTCACTCACACATCTCTGCTGCGTCTCGTGCGACAAAACGACTGGTTTACATCAGTCGACCTGAAAGATGCGTATTTCCACATCCCAGTATATTACCCACACAGGAAATATCTGAGGTTCGCATTTCAGGGGATCTGTTATGAATACAGAGTACTTCCCTTCGGTCTGTCTCTCAGTCCAAGAGTGTTTGTACGATGTATGGAAGCCGCGATAGCCCCGTTAAGACAACAGGGTATTCGCCTGGCGACCTACCTGGACGCCTGGCTGCTTCTCGCACAGACGGGTTTCATAATAAACACAGAGAAGAGCATGTTGTGCCCAGCACAGACTGTACTCTTCCTGGGTTTACACATGAACTCGGTGCCCTTTACAGCCCGCCTGTCAACGGAAAGAGTGAAACCTTTCAGAGCTTGTCTCGCTCATTTCCAGCTGCGCAAACATGTTCTCTTCAGATCATGCCTGCGGTTAATGGGGCTCATGTCGTCAGCCGTCCTGGTCGTACGACTAGGACACTTACACATGAGTGAGTTTCAGCGCTGGGTAGCCGCTTTAAAACTAAACCCTGCGCGCCATGGTGCGCGGAGAGTAATGGTTACTGTGAAATGCGTAATGGCACTGCGCCACTGGCTGCATCCAACTTTTCTAGTACGGGGTGTGCCTATGGGTGCTGTCCTTTCACGGAAGGTGGTCACCACGGACGCATGTCTGACAGGCTGGGGAGGTATTTACGAAGGTCGTACGGTGAGGGGTCTCTGGAGCAGAGACCTCCAGCGGGCGCACATAAATTACCTGGAGCTTTTAGCGGTGTTCCTCACCCTAAAACGCTTTCTGCCTTTTCTCAGAGGACATCATGTCCTCGTGAGGACAGACAATACGACCACAATATCGTATATAAACCGCCAAGGGGGTTTGCGTTCTCTCCAGTTACACATGCTGGCACGCAAACTGATCTTATGGAGCGGCAGACGTCTCCTCTCTCTGAGAGCGACGCACGTACCAGGAGTGATGAACCTCGGGGCGGATCTACTGTCCAGAGGTGCACCACTATATGCAGACTGGACTCTACATCCAAGGATTGTGAGTCAGCTGTGGGTGCGTTACGGCAGAGCTGCGGTACATCTGTTCGCATCGAAAGAAAATGCTCAATGTCAGCTGTTAGGCGTGGACACGCTCGCGCACGTTTGGCCTCCGGGCTTTCTGTACGCGTTCCCACCCCTAGCTCTGATACCCCCAACTCTGGCCAGAGTGAGAGAGCAACGCCACACACTTATCCTGATAGCTCCGCACTGGCCTGCAATGTACTGGCTGGCGGAGATATATCAGCTGCTGTGCGGGCAGCCATGGCAGCTCCCACTACGCAGGGACATACTGTCTCAGGCGGGGGGGGGGGGGGGGGGGGGGGCGATCTTTCACCCACACCCAGAGCGCTTGACACTATGGGCCTGGCCCGTGAGTGGTACAATCTGAATACAGTGGGACTCCCTCAGTAGGTGATAAACACTATTCAGAGTGCGAGAGCTTCCTCCACCAGGTCTCTCTATGACTGTAAGTGGAGGGTGTTTGAGGAGTGGTGCCTTCAAGAAGGGCACATCTCTTTTCAATGTCCTGTCGGGGTGATTTTATCATTTCTACAGGACTTGACAAACACAGAGCTTTCTCTATGATCAAAGTGTACCTGGCTGCTATTGCTAAAGCCTAAGGTGTTTGGTTCATGTACCCCAATTGACATTGAGGCATTTCCTCCGCCGCTGTGTTCCTCCGAGGAACAGCAGCCGGATTTGCTGTGTCCAGTCCGTGCTTTACGCACCTATATGGACAGATCAAAAGAGTTTCATCATAATGACCAACTCTTTGTGTCCTGGGCTAACCCTCAGAAGGGCAAGCCTATTACTAAGCAATGTCTCTCCCACTGGTTTGTGGAGGCAATTGCTTTGGCCTATACGAGTCAGGGTTTGCAAGCACCTTCGGGTCTGCGTGCTCATTCGACTCATGGTCTGGCTACATCCTGGGCTTTGCTCAAGGGTGTTTCCATCCAAGACATTTGTGCAGCGGCGAGCTGGTCCTTGCCGCTCACTTTTGTCCGCTTTTACAGGCTAGACGTCTCTGCTCCTAGTGTGGCCCGAGCAGTGCTGGGCACCTTGTTGAGTCAGAGCTCTACCTGTTAAGTTCTGGTTGGTTTGGTGAATTTCGAGATAAGCTCGTCTGGCAATACGGGAGCTACAATATCCCATAGTGAGACATCGAACGGAGTGTTATGAATGAGAACTATAGGTTACTTAATGTAACCCCAGCCCTCAGAGTAACATGAAGTGAGATGTCTCACCAGGCGGCCCTCCTTGCTATGGTGAAGCGAGAAGAGGTGCTTATTTTGAATGACGCATGTGACGTAGCGCAAGCTACTTATAGGGGGTGAATTCCCTGACGCTGACGTCAAGATCACCAGCCAATCAGGATTGGCGTAATGAGATTGATGCTTCTATTTGCTCCGCGATGAGGCGCATCCCATAGTGAGACATCTCACGATATGTTACTCTGACAATTGGGGTTACGTAAGTAACCTATAGTTTTGTATTGCTATGACCGAGAATGATGACTGACTGTACTCTTCCTGAATGGGACTGATAGGTCGCCATGTGTGGAGCTTCTCGTGGTCTTCTGGTGTTGTTACGTTGAGTAACCAATGAGTTAAGAGGTGGAGGGGCTGTATTGTGCAGGATTTTGTAAACCAGAACGATGTTCCTATACTTTATTAAATCTTCCCAACTCAGGATGTTATGCTTGTTGAGGATGGTACAGTGATGGGAGCGGTTAGGTTTCTGGTCCAGTACTTTGAGGGTTTGTTTGTACAGGGTTGCTAGTGGCTTCAGTGTGGAGCTGTTAGTTTGCCCCCAATTTGTGAGACAGTATGTAAGATGTGACATGATCATGGCATTCATGTGTAATTTGGCAGAATTCAATGTCATTGTGTTTCTTATGTATTTAAAATTTGCTAGGCTAAACTTGACTCTTTGGGTCACTTTTTTGACTTGTGTTTTGAATGTTAAATTAGAGTCAATAATGATTCCAAGGTACTTAACCTGAGGCACAATGTTAATATGTTCACCTGAGATGCTTATATTTGACACAATGTTGCATTTTCTTTTTGTGAAAAACATTCCAACTGTTTTGTTGACATTAAGCTGAAGACAGGAGTGGTGTAGCCAGCTAGTGATCAGCACTAAAGCTGAGGTCAGTTTATCAGCAGCCTTTTGCTTTGTGTTGGCATGCACATATATCACAGTGTCATCGGCATATAGCTGTGTTTCCACATCAGGACAGACAGATGGCAGGTCATTAATATATAGGGAAAAAAGAAGTGGACCAAGTATTGAACCTTGTGGTACTCCGGTGCTTAAGTCTAGAGCTGGAGAGAGTCGATTATTGACGATAACATGCTGACGCCTACCAGTGAGGTATGATTCAATCCAACTGAGTGTTAATGGAGAGCAGTTAAAGCCGACAGTTTGGACAGAAGGACCTTATGGTTGACTGTATCAAAGGCTTTGCGTAAATCCAGAAATACTGCACCAACAACACCTCCTTTGTCAACCATTGCTTTGACCTTTTCTATAAAAAAGCAGTTGGCTGTTTCGGTTGAATAATTTGCCCTGAAGCCAAACTGCATGGGATGAAGTTGAAATGGACTGTTGTTTAAGAAGGAGACAAGCTGTTCTGACACCCCACTTCTCAGCCACCTTGGATACTACAGGTAAGATGCTAATTGGGCGGTAGTTGTTGATGTTCAGAGGGTCACCTGACTTGAAAATGGGGGTTACAATTGCAGTCTTCCATGCACTTGGGAATGTCCCATGTAATACAGATGAATTGATGATTTGGGTAAGAGGGCAGACTAATGCGGCTTTCACACCAGCGCTTTTCAGTTTCTAGCTCCGAGCGGGAGCTTTTCTGGTTCAGCTCCGGTTTCCCTTTTCAGCTCCCGCTCTGTGCACACCGCCCACTGGCGCCCCAGAGCTGCCCTTGCTGCGTCATGACGTCACCGTTTACATCGCTGATTTGCCCCCCAACGGCAGCTCACAACAACAACAACAACTGCGTCGGGTCGATGATCGTGTTGCTTTTAATCACACGAAGCCAGAATAAATTGAATAACGACTTCTCCAACCTTATACTTTTCTCCAGAGTGCCGTGGTTCATTGTTTATTAATGTGTTTCTGCAGCATTGACCGACCGCTGCAGTATTGGCTGCTCTTCCACAGGAGTTTATTCTCCCGTTAGCTCCCGGTTAGCTCACACTGCAGCGGCCGCTCTAAAGTATTCACTATCCGACTCACACAAGCAGCTGATGCATATCCCCAGTTCCCTTAGCCTAAGTGAATGTGTGTCAGTCAGAATTGACACTGTTTGGTATCACAATGCTGTTATGAAAGTTTCTCTGGTATAAAACGGGTGATGTTAGCATAGCAACCGAAGCTAAACTGACTACTTGCATCCGATAGCTGCAATAATACAAAACAACACGTCTGCCTCTCTCCACAATGATCGATAACAGCGAACGGATGGTCAAAGTAAGGCACAAATAAACAGAATCACGCGAAGCCTGGTTAGTGTTGCCTGACTTTATAAAGTGTGTTTATAGGCACTACTGCTTGTAGGCAGGCATAACAGTCGACCCATGGGAGGTGGGTTTAGTTTCCTGCACGCCTCGACGTAAGAGAGACGTAAGCGACGTCACCTCTTAGCTCCAAAGCTCTTGCCTCTGGACCGACAATTTTTTGGAGCTGGAAATGAAGCGGATTCCGGAGCTAAGAGCCGGCGCAGCTCCGGTGTGAACTGGAAAACCCGGCGCTTTTCAGGCTCTAGCTCCGAGCCGGAGCTGAAAAGGCGCTGGTGTGAAAGGGGCATAAGTAATCTTGCAGTGATTTAAGCATTGTAGAATCCATAGCGTATGTGTCCTTAGCTGTCGAAGTTTTAAGAGAATTAATAATTGCGTTGGTTTTTAATTCCGATATGGGTTGAATGCAAAAGGACATCTTACTTTCGTCGACTTTGATAATATGTTCTGCTCTCAAAAGGGAAGGTCTGTGCAATCTCATCTACAGAATTGATAAAATATGTATTAAAAAAAGCTATGGCAAGTTGTTCTGGGTCTTGCACTAGGTTACCATTCTCTTTTAGTTCCAGCTGCTTTTTTTGCCTGTGCTTGATTCCCAGTAAGGTTTTAATCTGTTCCCAAATTATTTTAGTGTTACCTTTTGCCTCATTAATTATTGTTATGAAAAAGTTGGCTTTGGCCTTTCTGATTGTTTGAGTTACTTTGTTACGTAAACCTATGCCTGTCTGTAGTTAATTTAGTTTTCAGTGCTCTTTTCAGTGCAAAGTCTCTTTCCTTCATCAAGTTCAATATGTCCGTATTGAACCAAGGAAGTGCATTGTTTTTGTTTTTTCCACTTTTCATTTTTCTGGAGAACATCTGCACTAAATCATGTAGCTTGGTCGCAAACATTTGGCTGTCTGTTTCTACACTGCTCCCAGTTAGCATACTTTCCCAGTCAGTCTGTTGCACAGCTTGCTCAAAGTTTGCAAATTCATTTTTTGGTATTCTTAGTTGTTCCAGAGGTTTGTAAGAGTGGTGGAACCGTTTCTTTGTGAGTTTTCTGGATATTAATATTAAGTTGTGGTCAGATAGTCCAGTGATGAAATTAAATGTTTTATCCACTCTCTCAGGTTTATTACTTAATATTAAGTCTATTTGTGTCTGTGAGGATGAGGTTATTCTGGTTGGTCCTTCTGTCATTTGTGTAAACACTTTATTCATTATTAAGAACCATTTATAAACCAGTTTCAGTTGTACTGAAACTGAAAAACTACCTTGGGAGGCACTCAGCTGAGTCCCCGGCCTCTGCGTCCGTCTCCAGAGCCAGTCGTAGTGAGGAGGAGGAGGAGGAGGAGGAGGAGGAGGAGGAGGAGGAGGAGGAGGAGGAGGAAGGAGCATTGTAGGAGGCCAGATCGCAGCGCTGCAGGTTAGACAGAAGCACTCGGTTCTCGTACTGCAGCTTCTTCACCTTCCCGCCCAGCTCTCCAATCTGAAGCCTCGCCAGTCTGAGCTCCTCCTCCTGGGCGGGGGCGTCTGTGCTGATAAGCACCGCCCCTTCCTGTATGGAGTGCATCGGGCTGTCGTTAAGCAGCCCGTCCAATGAGTTAGACGACATGGAGGACGTTGGAGGCGGGAAGTCAGATTTGTAGCGGTTAATCTCGTTCATCAGGAGTTTGTTCTGTTCCTCCATCTCGATGAGAGACCTCCTCAGAAGCTCCGCCTCCTCCTCCACAAACTGGAGGTGTCTCTGGAGCTCCATGACGTTTTCAGACGAAGCCCCGCCCCCAAGAACCATGGCTCCTCCCAGGCCAAGACCTGACCCCAGACCACCGCCAACACCACTTAGTTCCTGAGGGCAATCTAGAAAAACAATTACGATAGGTAAGTTACATTTTAAATTTGAAACTAAGCGGTATAGTATATGGGAAAAAGTCCTTTCTGATGTATTGTTGAGAGTTATATGAGAAGATTGACAACACTCATATGGTAAATATAAATCTGGAGCAAGAGGCCTGTTAGCTTAGCTTAGCATAAAGACTGGAAACAGTAGGAAACTGCTAGCCTGGTTCTGTCAAAGGGATGGTTGTGACTGTATACATTCTTCTTAACGCGGATGAAAAGCAACGCACACTCCCTAGTAAACCACAAAAAAGCAATGACTTGATATTCTCAATCGATCCAATACGTGAGTTTAAAAGCTACCTTGCTTCATGTCGTCCATCTCAGCTCGGAGCCCCCTGTTTTCCACCTCCAGCTCCACGATGCGTCGACTCAGCAGGTTGGCCTCTTCCTCCACCAGCTTCAGGTGGACTCTGATGTCCGCCTCACGGGTGTGGGGGGAGTCAGCGACCTGAGGGGGAGTTAACGACATTAAGAAGAAGAGAACAAACTCTTTCATCACCTCCGCACTTTCAATCAACTGTAGACATTTAAAAAAGCATGAATTAATGAAGCGCATACAGGTCTTTCTACCATTCTTATCCCATTTTTCTTTGCACCACTCCATTCATTGTTGGAAAGGACAAACTGTCATGTTGTTATCAATATGAATAGTTATGAATATATATTCAATATCAACAGTCCTGGATATTCAAATCCTCATCTTAAACACAAGTAACTAAAAAGTACATACTGTAAAGGAAATCGGCTTTTTGTTTTCAGCATTGGTCATTGAAATGGCTCTGACAAGATTTGGGATTAATGAGGTGTTTATGCTGTTTTCGTTACAATACAAACCAACCTCTGTAGCGTTTTCCCAGCCATTTTGGAATTCATTTTTTTTATTGGGTACAAAGGGTCTGGACATTTCAAACGTTGACCCCTATAATAGCTTTATTGCTCCATTAAGCAGTTTACAGGCAATCATCAAGATGTAAACAACTAAATGGTGAGAAAATGATGGAAACGAAGGGTTTCGATTTTCCTTAAGATGTTGTCAGAAAACACTTACATGTATGGGAGCCGCCACAGCTCTAAATATGAAATAAAACTCCTTATCCATCTACCATCTTTTCCATGATGTGGTAGTTTTTGATACTGGATACCGATGTTATGGTTTTGCTTACTTAATAAGTGTCTGAAACAAGTTTTAATAAGCTCTCAAGTGAATATCTAGTTTCTTTCTGTCCTCCTCATCGTCTCACCTCCTCCACGGTGAGCGAGGCGTTGACGTCTCCGTACAGCGACCTGAACTTGGCCAGCTCCTCTTTCATGGCCTCACTGTCCTTCACCAGCTTGGTCAGCTTCTTGCACATCAGAGCTGATTCCTCTTTGGCAAAGTGGAGCTGACACTTCAGGTCTGAATTGTCCTCCTGCGGTGACGGGACAGAAACAGAGAAGAGCACAGAGGTGACGTTTATACGAAAGCTTCGGTGTCACAGAGAGGCTAACATGCACACACACCGTGCAAAGGGGGGTTTCTATGTTTAGCACCGTTAGAAGTAATACAATGATGAGTCCTTGCATTGTTAAGTCATTTTAATCAATAAATAAAAAATATAAATGTGTTATGAGTTCCAGCTTCTGTCAATTCCTTTACTTGTGCAACACATTTTCTTTGGGTTTTTAGGAACATTTTTTTAATCAAAACTTAAATCAATAATTACAATATTAATTTAGTGCTGCCTGAAGTATTTGAGTAAAGAGGAAGTAATGAGAGCGACATTGAGGATTACGTAGAGACAAGGATGCTGCTCATGATTTTCCCGTTTCACTTTGAATGATACAAACTCACACTAAGGCAGCCATTGTTGAAAACAGACAGGACAAAAGACACACAGAGGAAGGAGGACTTGACTTATCTACACAGGGAAAAAGGTCAAATGAGGGGAAAGGAAAATCTGACGGAAATACACAGAAAGTAAAAGCTGCAGAAAGATGGATGAACGCACAGGAACAGTGCAGACACACACTCAAATAAGGCAAGTTAAATATGTGCAGATAAGTGGACAACCTCAGAGGTCTAGGGTGAGATACGTGATGGTTTTTGACATTCAATTATGTTCTGTAAAGTTCAGTATTTTGAAAAACATGATTATGTTTGTGCATATCTCTCATGATTATAATATAAAGCCAAAAACAGTTTGCATGTCTGCCGTTTAAACACAATAAAGTGGGATGAATTGGTTTTTCATTCTATTCAAAACTGCCTTGAACTTGGAAAAATAGCGACAAAGAGCAATGTGACTAGCTTGTGGCTTTCAGCTACCAACTGGTGAGGTCAGAGTAATGCTGTGTTTGTTCCTTGTGAGGCTCTTACAAAGAAACACAAAGGAAACTCCAGAAAACCCTCATTAGTGGTTTGCCTCAGATGTCATACAGCATATGAAGTGTATAATTACTGACAGACAGCGATACAGAATACATATTCGTAATTTTGAGCTCAATGACTTACAGTACGCACAGCATTGTAAGCAGTATCCTATTTACTATCTGGTAGGCTATTTTAAACTATTTGGATTTACATAGCATGAAAATAAGTTGTTAAGAGTAGCAGATAGTTCGATAATGGGAAAGTTTGAACAGAAATTGAACAGCAGCACAAGCAAAGAATAATCAGGGAAGTAACTCAGGAATATTAGTATACGGCCATATGTATTCATAATAAACACTAGCTAGCCTTAGCAACGTTTAGCTATCTGTCCCGCTAGTTCATATAAGGCTGTAGCAGAACATACATGTCAATCAAATGTACTTAATTTTTCAGAATTGACATTGTCGATCGACTCAGTTGTGAATGGGAAAGTCATTTCTGACAAACCTCTGAGTAACATTTTAGGCACAGGATTGGTCAGTCTTACTGCTCCCACAAACCTCATTTGGAAAGTTGTTTTCAAAGAAAAAAGCTTGAATAACCCCAATGTAAAATGCATGCCCAGCACCAAAGCGCAGACAGATACAGTTAGCTAATAGCTAATGAATATAGTGGAGCATTTGTCCGCAAAAGAGCCAGAACAAATAAGGAGCTAGAGGAGTGAATATAGGAATGGTGGTTATTAACAATACTTCATAAATGCTCACATATCTTCTGGATTTGTGAATGGACAAGCGAATTGAAAATGTTTGCCAAAGAAACATGAGCAAGGGCTTGTTGTGGTGTGTTTTTGCCCCCTTGTGGCCAAAAAAACAGTTAAAGCAACATCCAACTTTTTAAGGAGTCGGCTCTCAAGATAAATAGTATACATATTCATGTATTTATCTCCATCTCAATGTAAGCTCTTACTGCTGCTGGTCTAAGGCTGCGGCCACACGAGGACGAAAACGGTTGTTTGCGTTACTGTTTAGTGTCATATAGACCGTTCGGCCACACGAGGACGACCGAATACGGCACTAAACGACTGAGGAAACGATAACGGGTCCCAAGGTGGATAGAACGGCATACGCAAACGCTCTGGGGGGTCAAACGGCTCCGTGTGTACGCCCTATACGATCATTTTCTGATAATGATGAGGCAATAGCCCCGCCTATCCCCACCTCTGCTGCTCACCCCCGAGTCAAAGTAAACTGCACACTGAATTCAGATTATTTATCTTTCTCTCGATATGGACATAAACGCGAGTGAAGTCTAATCTGACAGGACGGAGACACGCAGCTCTGCTCACCTGCAGCTCCTCCCGCTGCAGCAAAACACACACTTCAAGTCAGATCGTCACCCTTAGCTATTTTAATTACCTCTCAAACTCCCTAAACTAGTTATAAATATGTTTATTTTTACTGTCGACCGGGTCACTCATTACTGGATCAGCTGCTGCATGAAACAGACACTGACGCTGTCCGAAGAGAGGGAGGAAAAAGAGAGGCTCCGTGTATTTTATTATTATATTATATAGAGTCGTTATTCATTTGTTTTAAAGCTCAATAAATAACAAAGAAGACCTTTGACCGGCACTTTTATAATTTTGTCCGGAAGATTTAAACTTTAATACACGTTGACTGGCGAAAAACTCTGCCCGGTTCCCTCGGCCCCCACCGCGGAGAATAAACAGAAGGGCAACCATGACAACCATGCTTCTTCGCTGCTTTTGTGGAGGAAGTTACAGCGCCACCTACAGGCTCCTGCATATGTACTGCAGCTTTTCCAGCGGTTGGAGCTAAACGGAGCGGTCTCGTGTGGACAGACACTATCCGGACAGAGCCTCTGTATCCGGATAACTATTGCGTGTGGACGGAAGCTTTTTTGCGATTGCGTTTGCGTTAATCCTATGCGTTTAGCCGTTTTCGTCCTCGTGTGGCCGCAGCCTGAGTTAACCCTGTGCACCTCATTCCACACAGGCAGCTCTGTGGCTGTATTTGTTTTACGGCCTGCGGAGCGCTTCCAACCACATTAAGCGAGAGAGAGAGAGCCAGCAAATGTACGGCCTTTTATGGAATGTGGCTTTGAAAAGAAAGGCTTGCATTAGCAGATGGAGACATGGTGCTGGGGAGAGAATTAACTTGACTGCAAACACCTTCTTTGGCGATATGTTAGTCCTGTGGGTTTTTAATCAAAGCTCATACACTTCTTACTTCAACAGAGATTTAATTTTGTTTAACTGTGTGAATTATTTCAGTGGTGTGGAAAACTAAAGAAGGGAAGGACATTTAGAATTGTAGTTAAAGGTGGGGTAGGTAAGTTTGAGAAACCGGCTCGAGATACACTTTTTGTTATATTCCATGGAATGCTCTTAACATCCCGATAGCAATGAATATCTTAAGTGCTTTGACAAAAAATCCATAAAAAAAATTCATCTGTAGAAGCCGTAATACTGTAAAAAGTACAACCAATCCGTTTAGCCGGCCCGGCTAAAATAACTGGATGGCCTACCTGCCTGTCAGCCTTCCATCTGTGCACAAACTTATCTCGTGCCCTCATTGGTCATGTGCGCGTTAGTGTCTGTTGGAGGAGGGGCTCTGTAAGGAAATGGCAGATTTTTTCCGGTTGTGTATTTTCAAAGTCGAGCGCACTCCAGCTGGTTTCTCCAAAATTACCTACCCCACCTTTAAGGGAATAGTAGTTATTTTTGGGGGAGGGAAGAGAGCCTGATCTAAGAGGGAGATTTAAGTGTGTTTCGAATCCAGATCTGTAATCCAAACATAAACAAAAACTGAGTATGTGAAGATTACATTGTGTGCAAACGACTGCAGGGCATGATGGAGGGTAGAATTAAATATGAAGAGGAGATGAGGAGGGATACAGAACAGTCAGATTTATCTGCTTCAAACTGCACACGGCTTGTTTGGACAGATAGAGTGTGATCCCCAGAGGAAATAGGTCACAATCGGCAGAGAGACATCCCCGTCATGAGAGGCAGGAACACACTTAAGGGATCAAACATGATAGATCTCCAACATGACAGCTTGTGGTCAGTGGACATAGACAACTTTTACATGTTTTTATCTTAAATAATTCAGCATATAAAGGCAGAAAATAGAAGAAAAAACAGCTGTTTCAGGGATGACTCACAAACAAAGTGATCATAAACCCTGTATGTACCGTACTTTTCGGACTATAAAGCGCACCTGCATATAAGCCGCAGCAGCTAGATTGTCCGTCTGTCTTGCTCTCGTTCTGTCTCTCGGTTCCACTTTTACTTTGGCGCGCTACCTGTCTCACTCTTTTCCGGCCTCCAGCTTTTCCTGCTGGAGCCCGCCGCTTAAAGGTGGCGGGCGCGGACCGGTCATAGAGCCCATAGAGTTAAAGGTGGTTAATTTTACCTGTAAAATCCATAGATTTAGGAGGTTCCCTAGTGGCCGTTAGCTGTACAACAAAAATGGGGAAAAAAGTCGCGGCTTATAGTCCGAAAAGTACGGTACTTTCATTATAAAGCTTATCTTCAAAATATATTAAATTAAGAGAATGAAAGGAAGCCAAAAGCAAAACATCCTATTTATACTGGGACCTTCTCTGCATTGTTGGATACAATTACATTAAAATACAGTAGGTGTACATCTCAGACAGGGTTGCTGTTGTAATGATATGACATATTGAATTGTGTGACTGTGTTTATGCTCTCATAATATATAATAATACACATCTATGTAATAATGAATATGCTATTACATAAAGCCGGATACACTTTTGTTATGTCTGTGGAGAAACTGGAAAACACATTTTGAGGATCAGCAATATCTCAGATGGCGCTCTATCCGTCATTGTGTGTGTGTGTGTGTGTGTGTGTGTGTGTGTGTGTGTGCGTGTGTGTGTGTGTGTGTGTGTGTGATAAGTGGCAGTCTCTCCAGGTTTAAGTGTCTTAAAGGTTGACTTTCTGAGACAGCACTTTGTGGCTCTTATTGATTTGTTAGACCATCTAGAGGAAAACATGGTTGTGTGTTTGTGTGTGTGTGTGTGTGTGTGTGTGTGTGTGTGTGTGTGTGTGTGTGTGTGTGTGTGTGTGTGTGTTACCTGTGGGCAGAGCTTCTTGTCAGGTTTGTTGTTGGGTCGTGCTGCTCTTTTCTTCTGGGAGTTCTGTAACACAAACACATACAGACGGTCATTAGTTAGCTGGGACACCATCAGCTATGAGCAGTCTAGATAAGATGAAGAATTGATTCGATCTAAATCAACACAGAGGGAGTGAAATATGACCTGTAGAAGAATACAACGCAGGTATTACAATTTTGCAGGATAAACTCATCCCAATTGCTTTCAACTTCTGATTTATCTTTTTACCGTACTGTGCTAAAGCAGACATGAGTGACTCTAAGAGTTTAAACAACACGCTCACGTTTTTGTTGTCTTACACTGACTCAAGAGTTATTCAAACACGTTCAACCATTATAAGCTGTTTAGAGTGTTACATAACACAACTGACCACTAACCCCTGTATAATTTCACCTTTATCTCATCCGAACAGAGCCATCATCTCAACTGCCAGCTGCTGCACAGACATGGGAAAATATCTACAATCATCCACTGTTCCTTTCATTCTAATGCAATTTTGTCATTGTCGGGATTTTGAAGTCAACAATAAATGACTGCAGGTTTTGCAGGATGCATTCTGACCATGACAGTTCCCAACAGTTTAGCAAGATCCGAGTGTATCACGTTATATGAGTATTTTAACATGTGTGTTATAGGTTTTTGTGAACGGTCTTCAAAGGCTAAAATCCCAAAGTTCCCTCCAGAGGGAGTTTCCGTCCCCCCCCCCCCCTGCCTGAAACGCCTCATCACTATGTAACACTAGCGCTTCTATAGGCTAGCGCTCCAACACATGTATGTGATGTGATTTCAGACAGAGGGTGAAAAGAGGTACTGCAGCACAGCACAGGCAGCATGAGACAAATAAAGAGCTTTTTGAACATTAAAGCATGGAAACATGTCCCAGTAGAGTCACAAAATAGAAATATGAACCTGAACATTTGCATAAAAGGGCCCCTTTGATAGACAAACTAAATGTCCCTTAGGAAACAGACACTTAAAATAAAAGTCACTTAAAACAAAAGTCCATTATCACTATTGCCATGTGGTGCAAAAGTAAGATTCATTTTATTTTGACAGTTTTTTTGACAACTTGCCCATGCTTGCCTTGTCCAACACAGTTTCTGTCCCTCTCGTACTGATCTCCAGGGGGGTATACTACGAAGCAGGATTTTCGCTTAGCCGGCTAAATTCAGGGAAAACTCCGGCTTTCCGGTCCTACGAAGCTGGTTCTCTTTTTAGCAGGCTAGATCTCCATGGTAACTTATGCTTAGCGGCTAACCTGGTCGGGACCTGGGGGGTATACTGCGAAGCAGGATTTTCGCTTAGCCGGCTAAATTCAGGGAAAACTCCGGCTTTCCGGTCATCCGAAGCTGGTTCTCTTTTTAGCAGGCTAGATCTCCATGGTAATATATGCTAAGCAGCTAACCTGGTCGGGACCAGGTTAGGTTGCAGGCTAAGAGCTCAACTCAGTGAAAGCACCGCCTGCTGACCAATCAGAGCTCAGTGTGCGGAGTTTAAAGCGATCAAGTCATATTACAGGAGAAAGGAAATACAGAAAAACTGCCGTCGCAGGAAAGACGGCCGGCAAAAATCACCGACTGTGTGAACGTGAACATGAATAGAATATCACCTCCATCTTCAGAGCAATCTGACTATTATAACATTAGCGTTAAGAAAGCTTACTTAAATATCTGCCACAACATAAGTAACCGGATCAGAGTACATTAAGTACAGTCCGCGGCATATCACTTCATAATGTATCATATCTCTCCTTATCTGAGTCAGCTGAGCCGTATCTGGCCGTGCTACACTCACAGTGTCACATACTGTATGCAGAAGTATTATTTTAAGCAACACATAAGTTGACGAAACACTCGAGACAAATGTAATTGAAGTCAGATCGTGTTTTAGACGGGGCAGTGATATCATAAACCTGTTAATGTACGCATTCAAACACTTTTTCTTTTGCCAGCTGTATTCACCTTGCAGGTGCAGCTCTGTGGCTTTGATCCTGGATAAAGTGTTTAAGTCATGGATGTTTAAAGTTTAACTTCTTCATTTTTGACTAGTATTAAAGTTCACTTTTCATTCAGGAAGTATGACGCTGCGCTGTCAGTGCGCTTCTCCATGTTTGTGATTGGTCGAATGCTCCAAATACCACCCCTTTCATGTGAACGCGCACCTAACTAGATAGGACACGGCTGGCTTGAGCGATCCACTTGATAACCAGCGTCGTAGTACAGTTTAGCGAGAGCGCGTATGTTTTGGATTAGGCCAACCGGCTAACTCAAACATATCCAGGTTAGGTTGAACCAGCTTCGTAGCATAGGCCCCAGGTTAGGTTGCAGGCTAAGAGCTCAACTCAGTGAAAGCACTGCCTGCTGACCAATCAGAGCTCAGTGTGCGGAGTTTAAAGCGATCAAGTCATATTACAGGAGAAAGGAAATACAGAAAAGCTGCCGTTGCAGGAAAGACGGCCGGCAAAAATCACCGACTGTGTGAACGTGCACATTAATAGAATATCACCTCCATCTTCAGAGCAATCTGACTATTATAACATTAGCGTTAAGAAAGATTACTTAAATATCTGTCACAACATAAGTAACCGGATCAGAGTACATTAAGTACAGTCCACAGCATATCACTTCATAATGTATCATATATTTCCTTATCTGAGTCAGCTGAGCCGTAACTGGCCGTGCAACACTCACAGTGTCACATACTGTACGCAGAAGTATTATTTTAAGCAACACATTAAGTTGACGAAACACTCGAGACAAATGTAATGAAAGTCAGATCGTGTTTTCGACGGGGCAGTGATATCATAAACCTGTTAATGTACGCATTCAAACACTTTTACCAGCTGTATTCACCTTGCAGGTGCAGCTATGGCTTTTATCCTGGATACAATGTTTAAGTCATGGATGTTTAAAGTTTAACTTCTTCATATGTCTAATATTATAGTTGACTTTTCATTCAGGAAGTATGACGCTGCGCTGTCAGTATGCTTCTCCATGTTTGTGATTGGTCGAATGCTCCAGATACCACCCCTTTCATGTGAACGCGCACCTAACTAGATAGGACACGGCTGGCTTGAGCGATCCACTTGATAACCCGCGTCGTAGGACCGTTTAGCGAGAGCGCGTATGTTTTGGATTAGGCCAACCGGCTAACTCAAACATATCCAGGTTAGGTTGAACCAGCTTCGTAGTACAGGCCCCAGATGTCATTGCTATGGTGATGTTGATCATCCCCACAGTCATTTAGATCACCATGGTGACACTGATAAGAGTGCATAATTACAGATGTGAGTTACAAGTGTAACAACCGAGAGAAATAAAAGGAAAAATAATGGGAAGAAAACATAAATATAATTACGTAATGACATGAACATAATAACTGGGAAGCATTGCTAATAATTACTGTGCTCACACAGGACACACACACACACACACACACACACACACACACACACACACACACACACACACACACACACACACACACACACACACACACACACACACACACACACACACACACACACACACACACACACACACACACACACACACACACACACACACACACACACACACACACACACACACACACACACACACACACAATCCTTCATCAGAGTGCCTAATGCATTAGACTCCCATAAATCATCATGCTTTTCTCTCTTTAGAGACCACCAAACACCACTCAATCAGACACACACGCTCTGACACACTCTGAAACACTCTGACACACTCTGACACACACACACATCAGGGCAAGTAGCTATAAGCTCATCTGGTTCAGTCCGTTTCCATGGAAACAAGCTACTCTCTGCACCGAACCACCAACAACAAAAGGAGGAAATGAAGGGGAGAATAAAAGAAAATGAGAAAGGAGGACTGCAAAAATAAGTACTCATAATAATAATAATTACAAAAATATTAATATTGCTGTGAATATATTTCATGAAGATTTTCACAACATTTAATTTTAAATGAATTTAGAAAAATACGGCACTGAGGGATTTTCTCAATAGCTCCTCATGTCCAGGTGGAGTTGCGGTGCAGCATCAGCATGAAGGGGATTTGTTTATTTGTCTGATGTTTATTTCCATAAGCCTATTACACCCCCCCCTTCACCTCTCCTCTTTCTATCCCTCTATCACAGTTTGGACTTTTCCCAACCTTTAAATGTTTCATCTCCCACTGTCTTTCCCTCTCTCACCTTCTTACTCTTCTCTCCTCGCTCCCTCTCTAAGTCTCTCCCTCCATGTCTGGTTCATAACTCACTTATCTTTTCTTTCCTCTTTATTTTATTTATGTTTTGCATTTAAAACCGACACAGGTGAAGATCCTACCCCTACCCTTGTTGTTTAATCGCCCTCTAAAAACCAATAACAGTAAGGATGGAGGTATTTATTTGAAGATAGAGAGAAAAAAAACCAATAGCAGTAAGTAAAATATAATAATATATAATAAAGGTTGAAAAGAATGCTAACCCTCTTTAAGGTCAGTTTATCAGGGGCAAACACTATGAATGGCTCTTAACTCACTGATCGATAGGCCTGTTCCACAATGGAACCACTGATTCTGGCAGGACGTTGAACGGATATCAGGACTATTGGATCAGGCTTTTAGCTGAGCAGCGTTCAGGCGAACTGCGAGGCTTGATGGAAAGAGATTGAATTTAATTTGGGCTAGGCTTTTGAAAGGGGAGCTCAAGACAATGAATATCACACCTTGTGTCATTTGCATGAGCTATTCTTGCATTATCAGCAAAGTAGAAGCTGTGAAAAAACTAATGTTGTGGTATCAAAATAGACTTTAGTTCAAACGTGATTGCGCTCTTTTTCAGACTATGGATGGGGAAGTAATGCTAAAATAAAGATATTCTTACATCACAAATATGGGCATGATAATGGAGCTTTATACCTGTGTTTTGATTATTTTGAAATAGCAATTGGAATTATATACAGTTGCAGTTAGTAAGAAAAACTAACTACATGTTTTGTAACTTTCTATTCCTTATATTGCGAGACAGAGCCATCCCAGTTTATTTTAATAGCCCTTTTCCACAAGAGACAGTTTGACTTGTTATAGCAGGAAGAGCCTAGGTGTTACTAATAAAATGAACGACAGCTCTGTTCTATTCTAGGGTCCCAGGAAGTCATGACAGTGTGACAGTAAGCTGGCATGCACAACACCAGGACTGACAAAAAGCTGCCTTCACTGTCAGTCGGACCTGTGAACATTCTCTGGCTTGCTTCGACTCTAACAGTACAGAACGTGCTGCAAAATAACACATAGCAGCAGACAATGGTAATTAAATACCTGAACCATAAAAAATGCTGAGTCACTTTGTCTAAATTTGCCAAACGGATGATCGTCAGCCAGAGAAATGTCTGAGTTGCCTTCAGGTACAAATTGCATCATCAGTTTCACCGCTTAATTGAGGAACTACTGCCTGACGCTGGAAAGAAAAAAGATTTTCTGGACTTAAATTTCAAGCCCCTTAAAAAAACACCTCTTCTCACTGTTACAAAAGTGGAATTTTCATTATGTAAAAGCACACACTCAGAGTGTGACCAGAGCCTGGTTCTAATGTTTCCGAGCCTGCGTGTCTACAGTTACACTGCAGATCAGATAACAGGTTGACTTCCATGTTATCTGATAACATATTGAACAGCTTCTGGCTCTGCTTTTACAGCCGCAGCAAAAAGGTAACATCTCCCTATACTGCACAGTTATCACATTGTTCAATCTATACAGGTGAAATGATACTGAGAAAATAGTCAAACAAAAAGATGACTAATGCATAGAAAGATGGATACATTTTTATAGACAAAAAACGACAAAGCATCCTATGACTGGGGGATTGAGGGAACTGATGAGGACAGAAGGGGGAAGAGGAAGAGATGGAGAAGGACAGAGAGAGAAGTTGGAGAGACAGATAACAACAGTGATGGCAGTGATAAAAAAGAGAGGGAAAGAGAGAGATGTTGTCATTCCTCTGTCATGGATGAGGAGGCACAGCAGTGTAAACTGCAAGGTTAAGAGACTGCAAACAGGGAGCAAATGAGAACTACATACCTTGAATATACCTGGTGTATTTTCTGATTCTTGAGTTAAAATCAAGATGGCGTCAAAGATACGGGGATTTATTGTCGTGCCTAATGTTAGTTTAACATAACATATCAGGTATGGAATGAATCTGCTGATACTGCAGGTCAAATATTTCTTGAATGATTTCACTTTTTGAACCATGGCAAAGGCTGACATATAGCCCGCAAACGTATGTACGGCTTGTTTTTAGCATAGCATATTGCCGGAAATGACTTTAGAGTAAAAGCATATACATGTAACAAAACAGCTGTTTCAGAAAATGACATCAATGTACTGCAATGTAGCCTTTCAAATGAGGAAAAGTCACTTATGTGATGATACAAGTTCAAAAAGCTAGGACAATATCTAGTCATGTATCATAATCTTAGTATTATATCAATATATTGCCCAGCTGTGGATTAGGGGCAAAAGTATTCAGTGGTGACAGCTAGAAATAGATGCTTAGAATTAAAAATAGTGTCCTGTCGCCTTGAGATGAAGCAATTCACTGATATATTTAAAAATAAATCTGCTGGATTGAGATTTGACTGCCTTGGCGACGGACTACGACTACATACATACAGTAGGTTTTCACAGTGTGCAGATATGGTTTTAACAGCCTAGTCAGGTCGCGGCCCGGCACACAGGTTAACTGACAATAGATGAGATTGCTCTCTGAGGAAGTGAGAGAGCGGGAGAGGAAGCAGCCCCAAAATCAGATATGCTCTCAGGGATCAGACTCTCCCGAGGCAAGCAGGCGTTAAATCGTGTCCGACTGATATTTTAGGTTGTTCTTTCCTTTAGTTGCAAGGGAAGTTTCAAAATCTAAGTTCAAAAATACTATTAACGAATACTAATGTACACCTTTTTTCTCAATATTTGTAATTGTACCTAACAGAAAATACAGTATAGTTTTGTTTTAATTGCATGCTAACTCCAACTTCCAAAGCATTTATCTTCGAAAGTAAACATATTGGCTAGTTTCTAACACTGGAAACTAAACAAGGAGACATCTTTCTGTGACCGTAAACACGTTTTTCAGGTTTCCAAGTTCCTGGTATGTGAATTGAGCAGTTAGTTCCACACACAGATGTGGCGGCACCATGGATCTCCAGCGGTTGTTTACGTCAAAGCAACTCTGTGTTGGTCATGGACACACGACAATCTAGGCTACGGAATAACTGTAATAGGAGAAAGCTACATTTCTGGGTAAAACAGCATCCAAAGCTACTGTTATATCATATTTCCAAAGCTCGATTAGTGACACTAAATAACTCAAGTCAAAAGGTTTAGAAAATGTGCCGCTGAAATCTCGCTAATAATTTCCTCTGAGGGCAGACATGAGATCATATTGCCAGGAGTGAAAGTGTGTGTTTGTTTGTGTGCGCGTGAAGGCAGTGTGGGTTTCTGGGAGGTAAAGTTAATTATTTGAAGTGTTGCAGCGACAGAGAGACACTCGCAGACGAGGGGCCTTTTCCAGCTGAAAGAACACTCATGTCTCTACATCACACTGGAACAAAGGGTCTACACAACGCAACGCACAATGGGTTGCATAACCATGAAGTGTCTGTGTGTGTGAGAGGGATGGATGGAAACAGGTGGTGTTTTCTGCTAAAGTCCTGCTTTTTACCAGGTTAAAACAATCATAAATGTTAATATAACAATACAAACGGGCACTTGAGACGTTGCGTGCCGTCTCTAACGTCAGATTTATTCTAAGTCACACTTGATTACAGCTTTTAGTGAATTCCAAGGATGCAAATGCAGCGTTAAGCAGCTCTCCTCTCTGTCTGCCGCAGAGGAGAGCAGCTCAGAGCACAACGGAGCGGAGCAGACAATACGAAAGCAACACCAGCGATCCCCAAATCCCCACTCTGCTCAGCTCATGATGACTTCACACTCACGCGATTTACACACTCCGCAGTGTCTCACACACTTTTTGTGAAAGCATTACAACACCCCGCTAGCGCTGAATTAGGAAACAAACAGCTAATTTACTGTCGTCGCTATGGGCACAAAGCCTCTTTGCCTGCTGTGATGTCTGTTATACGAGTTGAAGATCTCAACTGAAATAAATCACTATTTGCCTTCAAGTTGTTCATTAACTACTACCCCAGTGGATCTGTAGCTTTAGTTCATTTCCTACAAATAAAGCTTTACATCACCTTGACCATTTCACAACTACTGCTGCTGTGTTTTAGGTAATCAGAAGTATTATATTTACTGTTTATTTGTGTTAACACTGAGTGATTTGAAAGTCTTTAAGCATAATTACCTCAAGGTATTTCATTCATAATTGTTAACATCAAGGCAGCAATAATTGTTGGTACCTTATTATGAGTTGTGTATCTCAAAAGTATTGTACACTGATAAAACTGGAATCAGTTTTGTTTGTTTACTTCTTGTTTTTATTATTGTGATAAAAGCACAAATGTCTATCTGTGAGATGCTACGTTAGAAGACTTGTATAATCAACAACAGTCTGACTCTAAACTGGATGACTATCGGGTGGCTATTTTCTGTATGAGCTATGCTTTCTGCCCTCCCGCCTTTACTAATTAAGTGTGTTTGTCGGATTCATAAATTGTCTGCACTTATATTGAAATAGTAAAATAAATTAAAAAATATATATAAATATATATCAATAAGCTAAAGGTCATACTAGTCTAAGACCAAGGAAGTCCGTAGTTTGCAAACCCTCCGAGTGTGCTAAACTGAACAATGTTACGCTTTATAACTTATAATGTTTACTTTTTCTTGCTGTGAGGTCATTTTCACCATCAAAACCTAAAAAAAGGATAAAAAGATAGATACAAAAGAGAGAAAAGAACAGGCCAGTGTTTAGCCAGAGTGGTAAATGATGGACAAGCTTTCCATATTCATCAAACTGTTTGGCTCATTAACACCAGAAAGACGAATGAACTCCAAGAGTCCAAATTAAAGCCAACACACTTTCCATTAAAAGTGTTAATATGAGTAAAAACTGCACAATCTCATAGAACTGCTTTATTCTGATATTGGCTGGAGGAACTATACCGAAAGGAGCATGTGGAACAATTTAGTTGACGCCAGCTTTGACTTTCTATCAAACAAAGCTTTCATTGTTTACATTTGCCCACATACCCTCACAGTTACTGTATCTGCTCTCTGCTTGTACACAGTATCTCCCTGTGTCCACATTACTGCAGGGAAGGTGTGAGGAAGATAAAGCCAGGCACTTGGAGAGACTCTAGAGAGGTGGACAAAGATAAGATATGGTGAGCGGGAAATATGTATCTAACCGTGACTCGGTTTGTCAGGGAGAGAAGGTCGTGACCCCATAAGACAGACAGACGGGGTGATTTAAATCTAGTGTTTTCCCCCAGCCAGGCAGTGGAGCATTGAAACTACACGTGCCATTGCAATGCTCAGAATGACTCACAAGGAAAACCCATCATGTCACTATGGATTTTGTTCAGATTCGATCAACACTCTTTTAACTTCATGTATTTGTTTGTTTGTTTTAGATTGTGTCTAATGATGCATATTATTTTGTAAGTATAAAAGTAAGAAAACACTGCCATGTGTCAAACTTTTTAAAAGGATGATTGATTAGCCACTGATTGTTTATTTTAAAATGTTGTATACATATCCAATTAGGAGAGTTACAATACGATGCATTCAAGCTCTGAAGAGTGGTGCAATGATAATGTCTTTATGTAGGCCTTGCAGGAAAGGAGCAGCGCAATGGCTCCATCGACAGAAGCAAACATATATTTTCATTGGACATCACATAAAACAAGATCTGAGTCAATGTTTATGTTGCTTTTACACATTTTGTTCAGCAGGATAATCCCCATAGAGAAAAACCACTTTGTTGAAGCTTAAATGCAATCGCCTGAAGTAAAACGCCAACTTTAGGCTGTAAAATGAACGATATGACCGTCATATGGCTTCATGTAACCACCGCTAAGCTAACGACGGACTCGTGTGTAGCGTGATGACGTTTAAGAAGTAGATTTGCAACTGGGGTATATATTGAAATATTGTATGCAGTATAACAAAAAACAGGAACATCTCGTAAGCTTGTATTAACCACAGACTCCTAATTCAGGCATCTAACACAAAACATGTTCAAAAGACCATTGGCGTTGGTATGATGACCACGGATTTCCAAGTTTAGGATACATTCCTGCACTCCTCTATTCAGTAAAAAGTATTGCGTCAAGATAAATTATAATGTTTTCATGAAATGTTATCTGAAATGTACTAAATGTTGGCAAGAACCTCGAGTAAACCACAATAACACAAACCATTTAGTATTGGCCGTGTATCATATCTGAAAACAGCATTGCTACCAACATGTTTTATATGGGCATATTAAGATTAGCAATGATTCAGTAGCTTTACCTCCACTGAGTGCACACACCTTTTCATCACCTCTCCACAGATGGCTTCCCCTGTCAAAAACTGTGGTTAATAAATCTGCCAAAGGCTACATGAAAATCCTACGCTGCCCGATATAGATGATCCGACTCCTGCTGTGAGTCTGATGCCGTTACTCCATAAATCACATGAAGCTGAAACACACTTCACTCCTGCAGCTACTGTTCAGTTGTCGGAGCTAATTTCTTTTTTTATTATTCAAATGCATGGGATTGAAATATCATTATTTAAAAGCTCAGCTATTAGCATCACAAACTTCTCTTGAGATCTTTCCCACCATGTATTTTTTTGTTGTACAACCGACATGACGTAACAACAACAGTGATTCAGCTCACTTCCGCTTGTGTGTATCAGCGTAGAAGCCAGAGAGTGAATGGTCAATTAACATCACATTAGCATAGCATTAGCACAGCAACAAAACGCCGCAAGACTGATATGACACTCTGAATCTGTCTAAAGCTACACAGACACACACACATATTCATATGTCCCTCTTTCTGTCCTCATGTTTTGATGTTGCCTCCTTTCACATTTTAGCTCTTTCACTCCTCAAAAAAGTAATAACAACAGGCATGCGTTTCAGACTGACAAAACCAGTCTCCCCCTCCTCTCCTGTTGACTTTGGCTCTTCACATACAAACACATTTGGAAATATGCAAACAAAGGATCAGAGAAGGCTACAAAAAACATAGAAGGAGGAGGCAAGGAGAGGAGGAGAGGAAGAAGAAAGGAGGGGCAGTTCTTTGTTACCAGAGCTGCTGCTCACTTCCAGCCCCTTCCATTAGAGAGAACACTGTGTGTGTATGTGTGTGTGTGTGTGTGTGTGTGTGTGTGTGTGTGTGTGTGTGTGTGTGTTTCTGCCTGTGTGTGAGGGCCTCCAGTCACTCTCCTTGTGTTAGTAGGTGACCTTACACATATGACCACAACTTCAAATACAACCTGAATGCTTTGTATTGATCTGAATTATTCATGCGTTTATGGTGAGTGTGCATATGTGGATTAAGCTGTCTGTGCAAGCAATAAATAGGTGTGTGTATGTATACACGTGTGTCTGGAAGGATCTGGTGTTTTTTAAGTCTGGAGTTGGGAGATCAACAGACCTGCCTATGCAAGAAGAGGGTGTGTGTATCAGTGTGTGTGTGTTTGTGTGTGTGTGTGTGTGTGCATGCGTGCGTCAGATGTTAAACCTCAACACCAAATGTCACCTCCTCCCCCCATCCCTCCTCAGGGTCCTACTGCCCCTAAATGTTCATTACAGGGCTAATTGTGTATTGTATGTACCAACCCCCCTACTTTCTGTTTGCTTTGCAGGATTCTGCAATGAATGATTATTTTCATTATGACGTGATGTATGAATTATTTTGCTCAGCTAACTGAGTTATTGTATTCCCACTACATGCCTCCACTGGCACAGCGGTCTCCTTTTGAAACCATGTATTTTTGTCAGAACAACAATGAATAAATAAACCTACAAATGTTTGTAATGTGTTATAATGAATGTTTTGGATAATTGGTTTCGGCTTGATAAACTGGCTAATCAACAGACGACAAACACGGCTAAGGCAATCATGTACTGCACAATTAAGTGTGTTCCATTTCAGGAAATTCAAGATTTAGGATTTCAGGTTTAAGGTATGTTATTGTTGGTTCAAATTCTCCTCACTCTATGTTATATATTGGGACATTTTATGTACAGTTCCAATATTTAATCTGAACATGTTTATCAGATTGCAGGGATGGGATTTTCTTCTCCAAATCTAGTAGTAAAAAGACTGTTAATGCTGTATAACAGAAATGTGTCTTTTCTTTTGCGGTCACTTTCTATACTTTTGGTATAAAATGTGGACAGGGAGGTCCACATTGACCGTAAAGATGAGACAGATACTACACAGGCTGGGAAATGAAAGAAAAACCCATCTTAAGCATGTAGCACTGCACTATAGGAGATCGAAAACAAATATGATATCATGTTAATGGGGGAAAATTACCTTTTCAAATCAGTTAAGGCAAATACCATTAACCTGCATGGTTATTTCTCGTTCAAAGGCCAACCTAGGGTTTGTAAGCTCTGATGCAGAAGACAGAGTATATCTTAATGAAACAAAGACATAAACGTAATAAGGCAATCTAAAGAATAAAGGGGGCGTTGGGAAAAGATAAATAGGACAGCGAGACAAAACAAGGAGCTCATCGTCTGGAGAATTTAATATTTGATTGTCTGACCTCCTCTTCCTCTGAGGAGCAGCCCCAGCAGAGGATGCAGCTCCATTTACATCCCCCTGCCTCCCATTAACACGCCTCAACAACCAGAGACAGTGATATGTTGCCGTGGCGACGGCTTTAGCAGGCTGTCGCCAAGGCGCCCCCCGTTGGCAGCGCATTAATGAAAAGACAGAGAGAAGGAAGAGGAGGAAGGAAGGGAGGAGGAGTAAATGAGGGGAAGAGGGAGGATGAATGATAAGAAGGTTAGAGGTAGAGAGGAGGAGGGGAAGGGAAAAAAGATGGAGGGAGGAGAGAGAGGAAGGGGATGGATTGAGGAATACATCTAAAATGAAGAACGTATAGGAAACACAGACCCTTAAAATCTATTAAAACAAATCACAAATGTGTATATCTCTCTTCTTATGGGCCCTCATATAAAGATAATGAAGTACATTTCAGGTGAAATCTCAATTGAATATTAAATACCACCATCAGCAAAACATTTGAGTCTGGGTGGAGCGATCATAATGCTGTTGCTGTACTGCAAACTTTCCTGTGAGTTTAAGTGCAACTGTATAGGAAAATAATGAAATCGTTCCAGCAAAACTTCTGTGTATCCTCAACAATGTTTCACATCCTTCGCTAAACGGTAGCTCTGAAACAGCAGTAATGGCCATAGGGGAATAACACAACATGTTATTGCAAGCTGTGAAATGATTTCTATTGTCTAATTCATTTTTATTTGTATTGCTTCCCCTTTGCATGAGGGAAAAAACAAAACCCTCTGCATATATTTGGGAGTATGTTATAATTATTAAGCAAAGCAATGCGAGTCATCATACAAGTGATGTATTGTTTAATATCTCTGCATTGTTTGTAAACCGGGGGAAAAGACTTTTCTCCACATTGGACCCTGTTATCAGATTTGTAAATATGAGCTCAGAGGAATAAATGGGAAGATGATTTATGGATCTGCGAGTTTCCTAATAGTTGAACTATTCCAGGAAACTAAGAAGAAGAGCATGAAAAGTGCTATCTATAAAAGCCCTATTTGTTCTGGAGATCTTCATAAATAACGTTGCAAAACTTACACAAGTGTTTAAAAAATATATATACCTGTACCTTGTGTCGTTAGATTTGACAATGGTGTTGGTAGATTGTCCAAATGGATTCCAACCTAGCCAGGATTAAAAAAAAAAAACCTGAGCCTGAATCCAAACACCAACTTTAAGTGAGTCTGCAACATATTTCCAAAATGAGAATTGATATCAACAAAAGAGACCGCATAGAGACATGTTGGAAATGTCCCGCCCCCGTAGCCTATTATATTGTTACCATAAACATTTCACAAAAGAGAAAATATCAAAATTGGATCTGTATTCCTGTGTTTGTGATCTGTTGTATTTAAATCAAGAGATAATTAAAGCTGTATGTATAAAACTTTTTTTTGTCATCTTATGGTGAAACAAGGGTTAACCTTCATCTTCCCCTCTCTCCCTGTTTCGCACCTGAGCTGCCGAGCAACTGTTCCTGCCGTGCCACAGAGAGAAACCATATGCAAACGAGAACACAGAGACACAAGCTCCTCCACCAACGCAGAGTCTCCATCTGCTGTGTGTGACAGAGGGTGTCCCAGCAAACCACAACACAGCACCCTGTTAAATCCTATAAATAGAGAGCATCGTGTTCTCTCAGTCTCACTGTACAGCTTATGTTTTAGACAGGAAGTGGCGTCTAATGAGGTGAAGCCTGAAATTAACCTTCAGTTCATATTCGCTGAGATTAGATTAGGGTCAGAAAGTTGGAGCTGTGATGAAGAAGCAGGCTTGGATTTATTGTTTGTTTTTTATGGGAAAAGTTAAAAGAGCAAAACAAAAACAATCCTCTATTCTCAATGATATTAATTTAAATAAATGTCCGTTGGGCCAATATCAATAGAAGACATTGGAAGACATTTTTCCGTTGGCTTGCCACAGTGATTGAAAGCACTTCCCTATGTTAATGTGTTCTTCTTCTAGGTAACAGACCCTATGGCCCAATGATAACAGTTTGGAACATTTGGAATACAGTATTTATAGATTGACAGAATACCAAATTTAGTCGGTGGTGACATGCATCGATTAAATGCTATATTTAGTTGATGCTAAAGCAAACAGAACATGGCCTGCTGCTGCTGCTTCACATGAAAAGCATGAACTATATAAAACATTCACATGGATTGCAATGTGTTTGAGAATGAGCTTTACACTCAAAAGAGCATCTACAAAACAAGAAAAGGGTCATTTTTGGACATCAGATCAGTTTGAAATCTATATAGAGAGAATATACATAGTGATATACAACTCAAAGATAGTCTGCCAAAGCCTGCACAGAGAAAAGTTCTTTCTCACATATTATGCATGCAAAAACCTTCTGACCTCTTCACTCAGAAGCTCATAAATACGCATGTTCAATTAAGACACACACATGCTCACACATGCTCGCTCGCACGCACACACACACACACACACACACACACACACACACACACACACACACACACACACACACACACACACACACACACACACACACACACACACACACACACACACACACACACACACACACACACACACACACACACACACACACACACACACACACACACACACACACACACACACACACACACACACACACACACACACACACAGTCGGTCAGGGCCCCTCCCCGTCGCTATATTACGTACAGGGTACCCCTTGCCCGTCAGGCTTCTACGGGCAGGGCGTCCCATAGACCTTCATAATGCCTATTTTAAGGTTCATTTGGCCATTAAAATGCGTTTTGATGTCATTCTATGCGAGTAATGAGTTTTTATTTCTGATTATTTGTGCAGTACATGTACATGATGTTTAGTTTGCTAGTTATGACGAAGATTACTTTATGAATGCTAACGTTTTTTTTGTGGAAATGTGTTTTTTCACAGCAAAGTCACCCTCTGTACTTGGACTTATTGGGAGAATCTAAAGGCAAGAACATCCCAAATATTAATTTAGGTCTTTATTTTAGACCTTTAGTGTAGACGTCTGTGAGGAAAATACATGGGGTTCAGAGCCTCGTATTTTTAAAATCTTTTTTTCCTTCTAATTTGTTATTCTTTTCAAAATAACACACTGTTATTTACTCACCAATAACACACAATTATCCTTGCTTTTATTTATTGGTTTAATTCCATAATCTCGGTCTTTTTTGGTGTTCATGAGGAACTGAATTTCAAAATAAAAATAACCGGAAACAGACGTAGGCCTATAAGGGCCATTTCGAGCATCATTGCGATTGTCAACATTTTTGAGTTTAGGATGGCCGAAGACACTACACTACCCATAATCCCCAGCTATCGTTTAGGACTACAGTCCCCGTGATTACTCTTCAAGGTCTGGGATTGGATGTTGGAGTGGCAGTGCGCCAAGGTTACTAGCGTCAAACAGCTGTTTGAAATGGAACGAAACCACGCCAGACTATCCAAAACTGGAATCGAACGCCCCCAGAACTACACACTACACTATTGTGTTTCGCAAAATGTTCTATGGGACGTCTCTACTGAACGTTTTCGTTTTTCCCACAATTAGAAGTTGCCAGTATTAAACACATTGGTGTTATCAAATGTAAAACATATAATTAATAAATGGGTGAAAATCGCTGTCCATAATGCGCAGCATCAATATATAGCATTAATATATACCCACATGACAGCTCATTGATACTTTGTAATTCTACTCCACTACAATTCAGAGGTTAACCTGGTATTTTTACTCCACTACACTTATTTGAGTTTCTTTGCAGATTCTGATTAATGATGTGAAATATAAACAACCCTTAAATCAGACTTTAGTTACACCTGAGTAAAATTCAGGGAAGGTGATTGTCAAGTGCCAACAATCAGGAGAGATATTTGATAGTTGGTGCTTGAGAAGACTAAACATGTATCTGCAATTGACATTAATGGAAACGAGTAATAAAGTATATTAATTATCGTTATTCTCTACTAATAGTTAATTAAAGACTATATATTATGGCTATTTTGCACATCCCTTTCAAGATTTCAAGATTTTAAAGGTTTATTGACATATCACACACAACTACGGTGTAGTTATGCAATGAATGAAAAACTTGGGTCACAGTTCCCTCAGCAGTGCATTACAATATGTGTGTACCTCCACCATTAAACTGTCATATTCTGCACATTTCTTATTCTATCTACATACATAAGAGTATAATCCATATGTATAATATTAGTTAAAATAAGTGCTTCAACATAGTTAACATTGCAGGAAAGCAATATATTAGACGTTAAGTACTTTGTCAGGCTTAATATTTATCTGTAGATAGATACCTCCAAAGACCTTAATCTGTTATTTAATGTTTAAATAAAGGTTAATTCGTTTTTCTGTTTTGCACCTCCTCCTATTAATATCTTTGTACATCCTGCACTAAACTGTTTTATTGAAGAGATCACTTATAGTATGTTCTTGATTTTTTATATTCTATATTTCTATCACAGACCTTCTACTTTCCCCCTATGAAAGTATGTACTCTTAATATTTTTTTAATCAAATATAACACGTAAAAACAATAATTCAATAACGTGCTTTAACCACTAGGCTAGAGGAAACCGTTGTGTGCTTCATAAAAGTGCCTAGCTCTTTGTGCTTTGAATATAACAGGCAGTTTGAGCTCGCTAGCAGCGGAACAAAGCGCGGCTCTGACGGGCACGTCGGAGCTCCGCTGACCTTTAGGTGTGCCTCACAGTTCAAACACACGGACACAGATCAAACACAGCCACCAGACATCAAGATGATATGGAAATCTGCTTCACAAAAGTCAATCATGTTAAACATTAGAATCATTACAACACTAAGCTAATTTGGGGATTCTGGACTATTCAGTTTTTTTTTTTTTTATACCAGTTTCATGACTGTACCATTCATATTAGGTGATAGGCTTATCATGAAGACTGGTAACAGGGAAAACAGCAGGCCGAGCTTTATCTGAGAGTGAATAAAACAATAAGCACGTTTCTTCACTGTGGCACTGTGTTAAAACAACAATAAAAGTCTTTAAAACTCACCATGTTATATCTCATGGAAGACCTTAAGATGTAGCCCTTATCTAAGTCCACATCTAACTCAAACAAAGCAAAGGTGTATTTCTCTTAATGTATTCCTTAAATATTCACAACAAATGTAGTTATTTTAATACATATAATAAAGAAATTACACTTTACAACCTTTGAAGAGCTGACATTTGTTATGAAAGGTAATTAACTTTCTTAAAACCCCAAAAATATGAATATTGTTAGACAGGTTTGTCTGGTTTATGCTTATTGTTGGGTAACAGTCTTTAATCCTCATTCTGTAGAGCTTGAGTATGTCTAGAATGAATCTTTCTAAGGACGGCAGAGGCGGTGAAAGGCTAATGGAGAAAAACCACTTGGTTATGCTCCTTAGTAAAGACAAAAGAGAGGGAAGAACAGGCTCCAACCTCGTTACAGTGCCATTAATGGGAAATTACTGTCCTCATTTTAAGAAACATTGCTACAGACAAGCCAAGCGGTGTGAGATAGAGGTGACAAATCACGTTGTGTCGCATTAATTACAACAGTTAAATGTTTCTGGAGGATTTTATGTTGAAAACCAATGACACATGTCAGGGTTTACCCGTTTAATAGCTTCTGTACTCTGTTTTTACTGAGACAAACATATGTGCCTGCAGACAGAATAATTATTCTCAACGTTAAAATTACTTAGCTCAAGGTGACAAGCATTTACCCATCATACATTATGGTCCTGTCATACCAGCTGAGACATATCCACCATAAGTGTCAGAGATTTCCCATGTTTGTCAGCAGAAATTAAACACACCGTTCCTGCCTCAGACTGTCTGTTTATATCTTCTTTTTTAAGCCTTGGAGCCTTCCTTCCATCAAAGTCGTGTAATCCTAACAATCAGCTGCTCTGACAGGAAATCAAACAGGATGTGACACGCTGATGGGAGCTTTAACCTCACTCTCTGGAGAGACGTGACCTCGTCTTGTCCCCAACAACAAGTCAGCTTATGGGAAAAACTGCCCTTTTTAAACGCTGCATTTGCACAGGACTTTGTATTAGATTAGATTCAATAAGTTATTCTTGTAATGTAAGTTTGCATGTTTTACATTGAGCAAATACATTTTAAATTAAAATCAGATTTTTGCCCTTTTCCATACATAGCATATCAAAAGTGTGATTTTAAGGCTACACTGACTTGACCACATTCCAAATGTTTCTTATTAGTATACATAGCTTTTGTATTGTTGTTTTGCTCTTTATAAGTGAATTCAACCATCTGAATCCTAGGACTTCGAATTTGTAGTAAATGTTTTACTCAAGAATGTAATCTTTGTGTTATTTGTGCCATATAACCTTACAAAAAGATATAGCCCAATAAGGATAAGGACTAGGATATTGAGATTGGTTCACGTTGGTGACATGTCCCGTAAAATTGTCAATGTTGAAGAATTTAAGATGTTCTAATATAGGACTACACTTTTTATCTTGTTTCAATACGAAAAACTGAGCGGTCATACACTGAATCAAAGAAAGAACCAGTGTGGGATTCAGTGATGATGTTGGATGTGATAATTACATAACCAACAGGAGTGGAAACTGAGGATAAACAAATATCTTCACACAGCACAGTTCGACCTGATGTGACCCAGTTGCAGTCTGCTGAGGCCTGATAATTGTGGCTCATGTGACTAATGCAGGCACAGAAACAAACACAAATGCGCACAGGCATGAATGTGTTCATATATTAGCCCTGAGTAAGGGGAAGAGCTTAATATGCTTTTAACAGGCCCGTTTATCGACCCGCTGCCCGGCTGAAGTTATTACGAGAGGTGTGTGAGACGCTGAGAACACACAACGTCCCCGATCAAAGATAAACAACTCTAATGAACAAGTCCATCATGTGATGCTGTTGTGTTTTTATTGTGTGGCTGTTACCGTCTGCACAGCACATTCTTCCCACAGCACGATAAAGATCCGGGCTGAATAAATTAGAAGCAGAGGAAGACATGAAAGTATGTCTGGCTCTGACATTAAAGATAGTTTGGTTATCATTTTTACATCAGCAGCATGTTTATAAGATTAACACGTTTAAATCCTCAAATGAAATCCTGATTCTTTCTCAGATAATTATGTATATTTTTCAATCAAATATTGAACATACTTTACTTTAAGAATTTTTTTAATAGATTTGTTGGTCATCTGGGGGCAGATTAACTTATAAATGACATATTATCAAGTTAAAGTCATAATAAAGTTAGAAAACCTATTCAAAAGTAACATAAGCATTTATTTTGAGGCTTGTTCGTGTCTTTCTAATGAGAGTAAGTTCATTCTTCTATAAGCTTTGCCTTTAGTCTCTACCAACTGCTGAGAAAATACTTAATGCTAAACTAAAATTAAAGTGTACAGCCAGATATCTAAGCTATTTTCCTAAATAACGGATGTCGATTGCATCGGGAAAATAGTGTTGATATGAGCGGGAGGTAAACTACAACAGTAAGTACATTTCCTGTCCCTGGAAGACACTAAAATGCTGGGAGATTATACTCTTTGCTGTAAAAAGAATTATAATGTTTTACACTGAAAAACGTGTGTTGTGTATTGGCTCCATTTCCCCTCGTTTCATAAACAAACCAGCCAATCACAACTTTGTGGGCTGAATATTGAACATCTTCCAATAGAGCCAAACAAAAGCTTAAGCTAACCATGACTTAAGTTAACCGCCTCTATAGCTTCCGCTTTAGCCTAATGTGCTTCTGAATAGTAAAGGCAAACACAGCATAAACAAAGGGTGAGACTGAATGATAAGGTGAAACTAAATGGAATGAGTTCAACCAGAGAAAAGAGCGCAGCCTAAACCCTGACATGAATTTCTCATGTGAAATAACACGCCTGTTCCTACTTTGGAGGACAACTTTATGTTAATGTAATGCTTTTTTATAGAAAGAAGCTGATGAAGGCAATAGCTTTTCATTTACTTAAGAAAAATAAATTAAATTCACTTTGGTGAGAAATTCAATCTCGCCGAAGTGATAGTCTTAAAACCCTAACCCTCCACTCACTTGTTATACTTAAAGGGAAGAGTGTTTCTCTGCGTCTCTGATGCAATAAATTACTCTGGTGAAGCAACACATTCACCATAGACCACTTCTTTCTGCTCTGCTGCTCAGATCAGATCAGTTCTGGGACCATCTGAGGGAGCCATTCATTTCTGACCTCAGTTTTGACAGAATAACACAAAGCCGGGTTTACTGAACCCACTGACAACTGGGGAGGGAATCACTAGAGGGCTCCCAGTGCACAACGATAGTTCAGGGAGGGAAATCACCACCATTGCTCATAAATCCTGACTCTTGTCCACACTTAACAGCCAGATTACAGTCTGACATCCAACAGTTCAATAAACCTCCAATGGCTTTTAAAAATATGAAAAGGTGGATTATTTGATTCCCCAGCAACTGTCAATTACATAGTTTCTTTCTGCTAGCAACGAACATTTAAAATAACTTCATTACCAAGAACTACACTGATGTGGTTTCAGCCTCAGACTTATGGAGGCAAGTAAATGCTGAGAAAGAATCTAATTGACATCTTTGTTGCAGTAGTTTCAACAGTTCTTAGCCATTTAAGCTTTTACAGTAAGTAAGTAAGTAAAACTTTATTTATATAGCACCCTTCTCAACACGGATGTACAAAGTGCTTTACAGTACAGTACACAGGACACAATTCACAGTACAACTATAAAATGTAGAATAAAAGGCATAAAACAGCAGCAGGTAATACATAGGATAAAACATACGACAAAACACCCATAATAAAAAAAAAGAAAGAAAAAAAAGAAGACAGCCACTAACTCACCTCCTCCGACGACCCAAAGGCCTGTCGGAAGAGGTGGGTCTTTAACCGCCCCTTAAAAATCTCTATTGAGGCCGAGGTTTTTATTATTTGGGGGAGTTTGTTCCAAAGCCTTGGGGCCACCGCCTCAAAGGCACGGTCACCCTTAGTCTTTAGCCTGGTTCGGGGCACCCTTAGGAGGCCTTGCTCAGAGGACCTCAGGGCCCGGGTTGTGATGTGCGGGTGGATAAGGTCATTGATGTAGGCTGGGGCTTGGCCATGGACGGCTCTATATGTGAAGACCAGTACTTTGAATTGGGTTCTGAGATGGACAGGGAGCCAGTGCAGGGCAGAAAGGATCGGAGTGATGTGGCATGTTTTTTACAGGTTGTACTTATTAGCTAACTTACTTGATAGCCACAATTGTAATTTAATTCAACTGTTGCTGCCGAGCTAGCCACTGACATGCTAGCAAACAAGCGTCATGCTAGCAAACAAGCGCCATACTAGCGCTAGTTAGTCAGAATAGTTCTCGAAGCTTTTCTGCCATTCTCTACATCAGGGGCGGTTCTAGGGGGGGGCAGGGGGGTCCAGTGCCCCCCTAACACTGACCTCTGACCCCCCTGTGGCCTACCTAACAATGAACTTTTTTTTAATGTATATTTTCTGGTACTCGGTTTGCCAAAAACCGCAGGATTTTGTTGCTGTAATGTGAGATTGTGTAGACACCCTTATGTAAAGTAGAGATGTAACTGTTCATTGCCTTTATTTTTACATAAATATGATGTTAGTGCAAACATTGCACTATAACTTAAGCTGAAGCTAACAGTAATAACTATAAGATCTATCTGAAATAAATAAGTGTACTGAAACAAATACCAATAACTGTATTGCATTGTTTTCTTATGCGCAATTACTTCATACTGTCTAGTTCTCTTTTTTGTCCTGCATTTATTGTGCCCCCCTCAGAAAATAACTGGCCCCCCAGTGGCCCCCCCAGTCAAATTGGTCTAGAACCGCCACTGCTCTACACTGTACTGTTAATACCAGTCTGGCATTTTATTCCAGGTATTGTACACCCTTTAATTCAATAAAGAGTTTAAATTAAAGAGTGCGAAAAATGTATCAGAGAAAAAGGAGCTAGCTAGCTGTCAGCCACTCCGACAGAAGCGGGTTAAATAGGAGTGGAAGTGTAACATAGCTCACACGTTTCAGCACTGTTGCTCTGAGTTACCTTGAAGGTTAATTCTGTCAGGAAAGATTTGTCAATGGCTCACATTTACAGGTCAAAGTAAGTGCATGCAAATGTACTTCACCCCAGTGAGTGAAACCACTGATTGAAGCAATTTTACTATAGGCTAAATTGATTTCTTTGCTAAATGGCTCCATTTCTTAAGAAGACGTTTTGAATGGCTGTTAATCTGACTAAGGCTGAATCACTTTAATCACTCTGTTTGCAATTAATTAGATCAGCTAAAACATAGAATATGCTGATAAAACTAAGAAAATACCGTAAATGTAGAAAATGTGAATCTGCCTTGGTTAATTTGAACATTATCAGTTATTTCTTTAACACATTGTCCCACCTTTTGTCACCCGTTTCTTTTATTACCATAACAATATGTCCAAGTCTGTCATTACTATCTTATGCACTTTGTCAGTTCAACCTAGGGTTGCCAACCGTCCCGTATTAGCCGGGACGTCCCGTATTTGAGCCAAAAGGGGCGTGTCCCGTACTTTGTTTGTCCCAGACTCCCGTGTAAAGGAAAAAAAATATATATATTTTTCTGTTTGCGCGCAATGCAGTGTGTCTGGCTGCGCGCCTGTGTGTTTGTGTGCTGTATGCGAAGGGCACTAGGACCGCTCAGTTGACAGGGCAGGCACAATGCTCGCACGTGTGTGTGTGAGATTTTCTCCGGTGGGCCGCGGGCGCGGCATCATTGTTTGTGTGGCATGTCAGCCTGTTCAGTCGTGTGGGAAAATGAGCGCTGCCGGTGGAGGAGGTGATAATGAAAGAGGAGAAGAGAGAGAGGATGTGGTTCTGGGCCCTGGCCCTTCTAAAAAGAAAAGACTTGTGTCTTACAACAAACAGTAGAAGAAAAACACAGTTGGGTAAAGCCTGTGAGTGGAGATCTGTAACATTAAGTCTAATAATGATGTACAGTGCATGTTCACATCATGTACAGTATACTTTGCATTACTTAATACCATTTTTCAAATATTTATTTTTTAACATTTTGGACAAAATAGCCAATTGTACATCGAGGTGCCCAGATGTCCGATTTGAACATGCTGATGTACAATGTGATGTAGTAGCCTAATGCAGGTGTAAGACCATTGTGTTTGTATTGTGTTATAGGTATGCATAGTTTTCTATGCATTTTGAGGGTTTTGGGGGGTTTGACCCCTCGAACCCGAGGGGGCTGGCTCCCCCAAAAGAATTAAATAACATAACCCTAACACCGAAATAAAGTAACAAAAAAAAGTAACTAAATCCGCCAGAAACCCGAAAATCTTCGCGCGTTTCTCCATTTCTGGAAGTTGGCAACCCTAGTTCAACCCCCATTTCTCTCTGCTATGCCGTGCAGCTTAAATCTCCATAGAGACCCCAGTTAACTCTGTGAGGAACTGAAGACAGTGGGTGTTTAATAGCAAAGGGATTTCTTTCTAATTACGATCACATATGGTTTAAGCCCAGGCTTGCACTGCTGCCGTGGGCAGGTTTTTGTGATAATTATGAGAAATCCCATTCAAAGGAACATCCAAAGCCTATGTTGGATATAGGATGGCAGGACACTCACAATCAACTGAGATAATTAGTAAGTGGAGGTGATTCATCAATTTTCCAACAGGGTTTAGTCTGTTTCTCCGTCTTCATAGCAGCACGTACACACAGCTGCCTCCCCAGACTGTATACTCTCACACAGTTACAGAGAGTCTATAGGTTAATGATCTGTAACAGTGTGCCACATAACCGGTGATGGTCTGGCCTTGTGCACCATCGTAATTCCCGCCATTATGTGTCCCAGCAGTAAACCCATGGTAGAGGGTTCAGTGAAGCTGAATGCAGGCAGGTGTCCATGAAGAGATGTGCCATATGTAAAGAGGACAAACCTTCAGCAAACTGACCTTGACTATATAACACATTCAAAGGATTCTTTTCACATTTGAAGCTGCAGCAGGCAATTCCCCCTGCTTCGAGAGGACACTGTTTGAACATTTCCTAGTGAATAAGCTCATATTTGCCAACCTGAGCCACTGTAAGAGTCGTCCAGGTTTTTCAATTATTCTTCAAAGAAAGTCTGCCTTTTTACCCTACAAAGCAATAGTTATGCAATTTTTTAGAACACTGTTTTTTTTTCAAAATGGGGCTGTAGACTGTGGGTATTTTGGAGCTCCAGTAGGGATTATGCAATGTTATTTTACAAAAAATCTGTTAAATAATAGTATAACAACATATAAATAGACATTATTTTGTATTCAATATTTCCTTAAATGCCATTAATAGTAAAGTGTTGCAGCAAACAAATGCTAAGCGTTTGTTCAGTATGACAGACACACATCAATAATTTTAATTATGGATGAAACATAGCTGAAAACTAGCTGAAAAACTAAAAGATATAACTTTTTCAATACATTCTCAGTGCAAATTATCATAACAATGCAGCTCACAAAATACAAAAATGTAGCGAAACATACAGTCATTATGAGTAAATCAGACACTAATGGCACTGCGCCATTGGATAAGGGGGTACATTCTTTAAAAAAAAGTTTGAAGGACTGCTCTGGACCATTAACAACCAACGGAGTCAATTTTCGTTCCATTTTGTAATTTAGATATAGCAGCCAACATGTGCACACTTATGGACATGTACTTTGTCCTTGTGCAAGAAACCAAGCCACACTTACCTTAATTATTCTGCATATGATACCATGTGTCTTTCATTTTAAAATATCACCTACTCTTTACATGTTAATGGATTTCTCTATCATCTAAACCCACAGTGTGACATGCTCTCTATAATGGTCCACTGGTGTCCTCTAGCATCATACAAAAGGACATAGATACATCTCTCTTGCCGTAGGATTAAAGTCATCCACTCCACTGAGCATGTCCCTCCTCACACACCTCTCTTATCCATCTTATACATTTCCATCACCACATTTTTCCTTTCGTTTCCTTCTCTCTTCAACTTAACCTGTGTCTTTCTATACTGCCTTCATCTTACCTCTCGCTGCACCAGCATTCTTAAAGTTCAGTGTGTTTCACTTACACTTGTTTTGTGTTCTTTATAACTATGGACTGACTCAGCATGTGACGGAGCCCACACACAATAAGGGGCACACTCTGGACTTAATTATCTCAAAGGGTCTGAATATCTCTAAGGTTGTGGTGACTGATGTTGCACTCTCTGACCATTCCTGTGTTTTCTTTGAGAGCTCTATTTCTGTTCACAAACATGTTCAAAAAGAGATAACCACAATGCGATATTTAACTGAAAATACTAGGGAAATGTTTACTCAGAATTTTTCTTCCACACTTGCCCCTGCTAACATCTCAGTAAATGAGCTAGTAGATCATTTTAATTCAAAAATTAAAAATGTTATAGATGCCATTACTAAGGTAAAGGAAGTGTCTGGCAAGAAAATATCTCCATGGAGAAAGGCCATGACCGTGAAAACAGAAAAAAGAGAATGTCGAAAAGTGGAACGCAGGTGGCGAAAAACAAATCTCCAGGTTCACTTTGAAATCTATAAAGAGAGACTTGGCCTTTATAATTTGGAATTGAAAAACGCACGACAATCGTTCTTCTCTGACATCATTACCAAAAAAAAAAAAAACGCACGTGCCTTGTTTGCTACCATCGACAGACTAACTAACCCCCCAGTGTCAGTAGCCTCTGAATTTTTATCCACCAGGGCGTGCAATGATTTTGCCTCCTTTTTCACTGACAAAATTCAGAAAATCAGACAAGCAGTCAGTGCCTCTGCATCAGGTACAGCAAATGTGTTGTCTCTGTGTCCACTTAACATCAAGTCAAACACCATGACACAATTCCATCAGATTAATGATAAAAACCTTGAGGACATTATACAACTTCTGAAGTCCTCCTCCTGCTGCCTTGATATTATTCCAACAGGATTTTTCAAAGATGTTTTGCCTTACATGGCCTCAGATCTACTTCATATAGTAAACAAATCTCTTCACTCAGGTATTTTCCCACAGGCCCTGAAAACTGCAGTCATTAAACCGCTCTTAAAAAAGAATAATCTAGATGCTTCAGTAATGAACAATTACAGGCCCATATCAAACCTCCCATTTCTAGGTAAAATCATTGAAAAAGTTGTTTTTCAACAGTTGAGTAATTTCTTGCATTTAAATGACTGTTTTGATGTGTTCCAGTCAGGCTTTCGTCCAAACCACAGCACTGAGACTGCTCTTGTAAAGGTCTTTAATGACATCCACTTAAACACAGACAGTGGCAGAACTTCAGTGTTAGTATTATTAGATCTCAGTGCTGCGTTTGACACTGTTGACAAATATGACATGTGGGGTACCTCAAGGCTCCATCTTGGGGCCTCTTCTCTTTAACGTCTACATGCTACCACTGGCTCAGATAATGAAAAACAACAAAATAATTTACCATAGCTATGCGGATGACACACACATTTACGTAACAATTTCACCAGGAGACTATGCTCCAATTCAAACACTGAGTAAGTGCATTGAACAAATCAATGACTGGATGTGTCAGAACTTTCTCCAATTAAACAAAGATAAAACTGAGGTAATGGTTTTTGGAGCAAAGTCAGAACGTATAAAAGTTAGTGCTGAGCTTCAGTGTGCAATGTTCAAAACAACAGATAAAGCCAGAAATCTAGGTGTAGTCATGGACTCTGACCTGAGTTTCAACAGTCACATTAAAACAGTTACTAAATCAGTCTACTATAACCTAAAGAACATATCTAGGATTAAAAGACTAATGTCACAGCAGGATTTGGAAAAACTTGTCCATGCTTTTATCTTCAGTAGACTGGACTACTGCAATGGTGTCTTCACAGGTCTCACTAAAAAATCTATTAGAAAGCTGCAGCTGATTCAGAACGCTGCTGCTCGAGTCCTCACTAACACTAAGAAAGTGGATCACATCACTCCTGTTCTGAAGTCTTTACACTGGCTTCCTGTGTGTCAAAGAATATATTTCAAAATACGGCTGCTGGTTTATAAAGCACTGAATGGTTTAGGCCCAAAATACATTTCTGACCTCCTGCTAAATTATGAACCATCCAGATCTCTCAGGTCTTCAGGGACTGGTCAGCTTTCTGTCCCCAGAGTCAGAACTAAACATGGTAAAGCAGCGTTCAGTTATTATGCTCCAAATATCTGGAACAAACTCCCAGAAACCTGCAGGTCCGCTGCAACTCTTACTACTTTTAAATCCAGGCTGAAGACTTTTCTTTTTGTCGCTGCTTTTAATTGAACTGTTCATATCTTAGACTGCACTGTAACTTTTATCCATGTACTTTTTCTTTTAATGTTTAATTGAACTATTCACATCTTAAACTGCACTTTAACTTTTATCCATGTATTTTTTCTTTTAATGTTTATTTTATTAGCTTTTCTTTTTAATGACTGATTTTAAATGCCATTTTCTTAATGTCTTTCGTTTTTTGTAAAGCACTTTGAATTGCCTTGTGTTGAAAAGTGCTATATAAATAAACTTGCCTTGCCTTGCCTTATCCTTCACTGTCTCCCCTCCACTGATTTTCACCAAGACTGCCTTTCTCTCTTCCCATGACTCATTTAACTTTCCGTCCTTATCATGATTCTTCCTTGCTCACTTTCTCATTTCGTTTACACCGACAAGACAAGATACAATATGCAGTGAAAGCATTAGCCTTCTTAATCAAATGTATCACTATATATATAAATCAATGGGAAGGCAATAATGTGTAATAAAGGTGTTGCTTTTAGAATTACTGTAGCAGCACCATTATTGAACTGCGATATTATAATACAGATGTCTCAAAATGAATGTCACTGGTCAATGTTTAAGATGCAATTTGAAAGCATTGTAACAGAGTTTGGATCGGACCAAACTCGAGTCACATGAATTCTGTTTTACTCGACCTGCTGCTTTGAATGAACCTTAATGCAATTAAATTACAGCTTCTAAGTATCACATGTCAGTGCTTAAATATCCCCATCTGTTTTGTACCTTTGCAAAACACACACATCTCTTTTCAGCAGATAATGACATGTACGTTTTGCTAGATTGATATGTGATAGAAAGCCTTACAACATCAATAATAATTATATGGTGCTATTTCACATGCTCAAATAGGAAATCATTTGAAAAGTAAAGTACACACAGAGTGTATACAGTAAGTTGGATAAATAAACGTGACACCAGACCAATCAGCCGAGTTGGGACAATGTGGACCATGAAATAATAGTAGAAATGGTTTTGTTCTGAACTTGTGGATTGGACATTAAAATGTGTCAATATAAAAACAGCTTCCTGCTATCTCTCACATTCATATTTAAGTCCATCCTAACCCTTTCTACAAATGCAGTTCATGCAGTAAAAGACAGTTATTTAAATACAGCCTATTTTCCTTCACAGTGGTTAACACAAGGACCCTTAAAGACCCTTTCTCCCTTCAGGCAGTTGCACAATCAGTCCTGCCGCCGCCACCACCGCCGGGGCCATCGCATAATAATCCCCCTATTTCTCTTTCTATCTATTGCAGCAGTCAGTCAGTCGGTCAGTGTGTGATTACATTAGCGCTCCTCTTCTCCAGCTCCAGATACCCAGCGCTCCATTCTGCCCCATTAACCCCCCTCTGATTGTTTCTGCACTGGATGACTGGTTAAGGCTCTTTGCTGAGCCACAAGTGAATTATCCCATCCTCTGACAGCAACGGCCAAAACGCTGGTGAAATGAAACAACAATGGTTCGGTCATTTGAGAACTAATACAGTGATTATACTACTGGGAATTTTGAAAATGTAAAAGTTCATCAAACTGTTTTAAGGTGTCGAATCACTAATCATTGTACATATTAGCTCCAATTGTTTTCCTAAAGCACCATTTTGCTTTGTGTAGATTATTTAGCGGTAAACAGTCAATAATGGAAAAACCTCCCTCAGGGGTTAGAGGCACACTTTGCAAATTGCATGGTTGTGTGATAACAATATTTGTTTCTGAGGAATTATTTTCTTTAAGGAAACCTCTTTTTCATCCTGTGGGAGTCACATTATTGACATTATATCTTATCTTATTTCAGTCCAACCTAAAGCCTAAGGCTGGAGCCAAACGAGGACGATAACGCAAACGGACCGAAATCGATATCAAAAAAGTCTTCCGTCCACACGCAATAGGCACCAGAAACGTGTCCGTTCACACGCGACCGCTCGAAAGAGCTGGAGACGCTGTAGTACATATGCCGGGCCTGTAAGTGGCGCTGTACTTCTGCCACAAAAGCAACGAAGAAGACTTCCCGCGCATGGTTGCCCTTGTTTATTCTCCGCTGTAGACGCTATGGCTTTTTTTCTCCCTCCCCGAGGCAAGCGTTTGCTCCTGTGCTAGTGACTTATCAGACCGGCCCACATCGTCCGACCAGCCCACTTCAGTACAGGCTCATCGTCCCGATGGCCAGTCCGCCACTGGTTATCGTCTTCGTGTGGCCTAAGAACAGGTTTTAGATGGTGATATCTCTCTAGAATTAGGTATTGATCAAAGTCCTGCTAAGACTTTAACTCACTTTTTTAAAACCATAGCTGACGCACTGATATCACAGAACACACACAAAAATATTCAAGTCAGCTGTTCCTCCTGATCCGAACAAAAAAGACTGTCCTACCATTCAGCATCTTATATATAACCTTGTCATCAATGTGATCAAAGGAGCATGGAGAGAGACGAGGACAAGAGATAATGTGCTTTTGTTCTTGTCCCTCCATGCCAGTTACATAACTCACCGGTAAGAAAAGGAGACATGGATTAGATAGGACTGATAGATAAAACCCAGACATACAGAGTAATAATAGAAATAGAGTTAGAATAGCAGCTTCCAATCATAAAACATGTGGCTAAGGTTGCATTCAGGTTCATATGAAGCTGCATTCGATGTGGCAAGAGCAGATTACGACATTTACCAAATGTTATGTTTCTAATATAGTTAAATATATGTTTTGCCAAATAAACGCTGAATCAAAGTTTGATCAAAGTTAGCAAAAAATATAAAAACAAATAATTGCAAACATTAATTTCAGTATTTATTTGAAAATAGTTACAAATCCTAATATTAAGTGATCACCAATCAATACATGCAGCACTATCTAAGCTTTGATGTTGGATTGACAAGGATTGAAGTGTTTTAAGAATCATCATCTAATTTGATCAACATATTTCCTTTTTAAAGAGAAAGAAAAGTGTTTTAGGGCAAAAAAGTAAGATATTTTCACAAATCAGTAACCGTTGAGGTTATGGATTGTTTTACAAACCAGATCACAAGTGTAATTGAAGTTGCATGGTAGCACTGGTAGTAAAATAAGGAAGTATAAAACAGAACGAACACTGTGAAATGTTCTTCCTTTGCTTGTTTATGATAGTGGAGCTCTGCAGATTTGAAAAAGGTGATGAAATTGTCTGGAAAACACAGACAGACAGAGTCAAATACCGATCCTACAACCTGTGAACATAAATACTAAAATCGATATCATGTCTGACACTGTCTCCAAGGGATAGGAGAAAGATGAAATGTGGCAAAAGGAATTTAAAGAAGTAATAAACAGAGAGTGAAAGGAGAGACAGTGGCAGAGAGAAAGAGGAGACGCAGCAGCACTGATCCAGCCTAATGAGCACCACCCCCAACGTGGGATGTGAATTATGCAACACAGGCTTACAACTATGACACAGTGACAGTGAAATACTACATCGGACATGTTAGGAGAACGTCTTCACTGTCACGCAGCTCTTCCTCCGGGGCAACAGCAACAGGGCTTCTTTATCAAGTCACTCCTGCAAACATTAAAGAGAAATGAACGCACCATAGAGCTTGTATTAATCATTACTGTCCGTATTATATTAAACACATATTTTTTACAGTGAATAAACGAATATTACATATAATGTATGTTATCGCCAGTAAAAAGGCAATTACCAAAAAATGGCTCGTGAAAGATCCGCCAACAAAGGGAGAATGGTTAAACATTGTAAATGACTTCGTATGGAGAGGCTGACTTTTTCTCTACGACTCTGTAGTGAAAAATGTGACAATTACTGGTCCAAATGGGTTTTGCACATGAAGAGGGGGTCTCATAACCCTGAGATAATTATTTTATTTTGCTTTACTCCTTTTTGTACAATCGTCTATAACTCTTGCATAACTTTGCTACTATTGTATGTTTCACACAGATTTGTTGTGAACCCGTTGTGAGAGAGATCTTCCCATATCACAAGAATAATTGCTGAGAACATATTGATGATGTATTACCCCAGTGACCTGTATGTTGTATGTTATTTGTTGTTTCCTTTGTAATGTCTTAACAACTTAAAAATAAAGTATTAAAAAAATAATAATAATGTATGTTATCGGGGAAATCCTGTTCCTTTTTTGTATTCCTATTTTCATACTGTATCAACTAGAATGTATTACTAGTCATGTGCCTTCACAGCATTAAAAGCCTTTTATCGTGCAACAGAAAAAGCTTTTATGAAGCAGCTAATTCATAACACTCGATGTCTGTGGATGATAAGGGATGAGTCCAACAGAAATCCCTTCAGGCTTTATTTATTTCCTTCAGCACGTGTTCCCTAATAAATGAAAAGACATTCTGAGGCTGAAAAGAAAAAGATGTAAAACACACAAAAGAGCATGTGTAATAAAGCTCTATTGGCATTAAAATACTTGTAACTTTCATTTTGATTTATACCAGGACCGCTGAATAAAAACTACACATCTAAAATGTTGACAAGATCTTCTCTTGTTTGGAAAGCAAAGCAGGCTATGTCCACAAAATGGGGTTAATGTGTGGCTTTAAAGTCTGTATCTTTTATCAGAGCCACAAACTCAAACGGTCAACTATGACACAAAGTTACAAACAGCATTTATTGTGTGAAAAGCTCAGAAAAAAGCTAGTTAGTGAAGCTTGTCTGTTGAATATTTTCTCAGTTTCATGTCCCCATGGTCACAATCCATCTCCATAGTCAATATAATAAACAGGCTCCTGCATATTGTAAACCTGCTTGTAAAATGTCATATTGTTGGACTACTTAAATGTTGACAGAGGCTGTAAATCATTTTATAATTTAACAAAATCTTTATATAGTCAACTACTGTATATGTTATTTCAGAGCATACTCTTTGTACTATCAGTCTACAGTACAGAGCTTGTCTTTCTTTCTCCTGCCAGACCTACAGCTGCTGTGGGACATAACACTAGCAGGGTAACCATAGCGACAACCAACACCGGCAATGTAGCCATAGTAACCACCGCAGCCAGACGAGCATCAGCGGGAGGTGCCAGCTACTCATTTTCCACGTCTCTGCTTCCACATCACAACAAGGGCCGGCAGCGCGGTGATGATGTCACACACTGTGAGACCGGGCGGAGGATGAGGAGGAGAAGAGAGGACGGAAAGGGGAGGAAAGGTGGGAGAGAAGAAAGGAGAGAAAAGAGGAGGAGGTTGGAGAAAGGGAAGGATATTTGGAGTAGAAAATGAGTAGGCCTACATCCAAACACTTAACTGTGTGTGTTTTACAAAAAAGCTCCTTACTGTTTATCTCCTCACTGTGGATTTATGCAGCCAACCTTTGCCATTACAGAGCCACGTCAATACACAGCAGAGCTCAAATTCATGATCCATTAACAACAAACCCCCACATCCATCATCCACCCTCAGCCTGTAAAGCTCTCAGCCACTGGATATAAACACTGACAGGGCCAGCCCAGGCAAGTCTTCTGGGAGCGGCTCCTTTGTGTTGAAACATCTCAGATTGTTTTTGTTCAAATGTAATGGGCAAGATTATTTTTCTTACATCATCTGTTTCTACACTGCGATTCTTAGCTGTCGATCAAACAGTGCAGGGCGGGAAAGTGAGGTATATTCTCCTGAATTTCTGCTTAATACGTTTGAGTTGCTTTCTTGGTTGAATTACAAACAAGTTCCCAAAAGCTGAAATTGTAAAAAAGCATCATTTTTTAATTTCTGAAGTTGAAAACGGCAGCTTTAATCTCGGTAACATGGCAAAAACCCATATTTGAGTATAGAAAGGATCAAGATGTCCAGCAGATATTACTTTATTGCCTATATATGTATATGTTGGCTGATAAGAAAAATAATGAGTTACCATAGAAATGTCTCCCACTGTGAAAATACGATTATCTTCGAAGGCATCGTTATCAAGATTGTTGTTTATGTGACTATCACTATTGGCTGATCTTGTGTCACAAGATTTTGTTCAACTCTAATATCAGTAGGGATATACTTCAGTTACATGACAACTATGCAAACTGTTTTAACACTGACGAGGACAGTTACACGATTGAAAACTCATAAAAGCCAGCAAGTAACTTTGTGATCAGAGGATATTTTACCTTGTCAGAGCAACCTTCAAATAAATTTAAAATAACTGAAGAAAAGAAGAATCATATCATTTAATAAAATATAGAAGTCTTCATTCTACATCACTGATATGGTAAGGTTTATTTGCATACAAAATCATTTGCATAGCTAGAATGTCTCATGCTAGCTATTGTCCAACCTAACATTGAAAGATAATGATCTCACTGTGGCCTTGTATTGCAAATGTTGTTTATTTTTGCAGTGGAAAAGAAATAAAAAACTCAAACTCAGCTGAACTCAGCAGCCTCTGTAAAATATTTGCCCTCCAGCATTATCAAAATAAACCTCTTGTTTATATTTCACATGTCTTGGAGTGTTCTCCAATGGTTCCTGAAGGTGTTTTAAAAAGCCAGAAGTTCCCTCATTTGAACGAGAAAATCCTCTCAATATTCAAACAGCCGCGGTGATATTAGACCTGACAGAGAGGAAACACAGGGCTTCGGTACAGAGCTTAACGCCTTACAGTGGTAATGTATATATAGAGCTGCCAGTACTGCGAGGGAATATCAATGAATGAACACATCTAGGCCACTTCATTTATCATCCTCTCAGCATAAAACCATCTGCCTCATAAATCAATGCACTATCTGTCTTATGTCTCATCTAATAGCAAAGACAAGGTCAATTGTCTTAATCAGGAAATAAAAGCCCTAACACCAAAAACATGACCTGGTGAATATTCGACCTGAATGTTGATCAGTTCGGCTCACATACCTATTCAAAAAGGGGGACTTTGATTGGGGATTTCATTAATGTTAAGTTTAAATACAACAGGAGTTTATTGAATCTAGGGTTAACATCTGTATGTGATGGTACCAATGTTTTATTCTTAAACAAAAAGCATAACAAAAGAACAGATTTAAAGCTGGTTTTGTTTCCACAACTCCATGCCAGAGGTGCCCATTGGAAAGCATAGCCTTATTCACTTAGCAAAGTGTGAAGCCATTAAATTCAAAAGGCCCTTTATCCTTATCAAACATTTAAATGCCTGTATTGATTGGAGCTCAGCAGCCTCCAGCACTCAGTTTATCAGACCGATAGTGGGAAACCAGCAGTGAAGTCACAGACAGACCAAATCTGCTGCTCAGATTAACAATTATCATGGGAGGTTTCATTCTTTTGACACTGGAAACATTCAGAAATGTCACAGTTAAATAGGGTCACATCCATTACTGAACATTAGAACATTCAACACACATGTAATTAGAATACAAAATCTGGCTTAGAAGGCTGTAGGTATATTTGAGAGATGTTTTCTAAACAGCTCACATGTGAATAAAAGCACTCACTTTGTCAGTAGTTGCGAAAGAAAGAGAAAGAAAAGAGTGCTGTGAGCTACATCATTCGCCACGCTAGCCGCATGGCTTTGGAGATGGTAGTGACGGCCTATTGGCAAGACCACCATTTAATGTCTGCAATCTACAACCAACTATTGAAAGGATTGCAATACATTTTGGTACAAACAGTCATTTGTCCAAACTCCTGCTAAACCAATGAACACCAGAGTCTGTTACAGTTTGTGTGCAGCTGTAGTTGACATAAGTTAGCATGCAAGCATGTAAGACTTGCTTAAAGGTAGTAAAACTTCACAAATACCAATGTGCGTATTGACATAAGGAACCCGCTTGCACACTGTTATTGGGGCTAATCAAACAGCAACCTCCGGGTCTGAAAAGCAAATTCAGAAGTGCCTTCAACCTGCATTATTTCTAATGGCCAGTAGGAGGAGACTCCACTGTTTGTAAAAAGACATCTGATTGTATAGAAGTCTATAAAAAAATAGCCTCTACTTCTCACATGATTTATTACCTTTGTAAATATTTTTCGGACACGTTCATGGGTTTCATTGCTAGTTTCAGGTTTTATTCAATATAGCACAGTGTTCATTTTGTAAATGATGGTCCAATTTAGAGATAGAATAGATGACTAGGCAGGGTGTGCTTTCGGGCGTGGCTTCTTCAATAATACTAATGTCAGCTTTGGCATTGTGAGCAAACACCTATATTTAAGTCAACACATAACTTTAACCCAGCAACGTTTACAGATTCCTCCTGATCCAGTGGTACAGTCAGTGACAGGGATTCTGACAGCACTGAGTACTGTAGCAATATAAAGCGTCTTCTGATCAGATAACCACTGACATCAGGATGTATAGAATTAATGTTCAATTCATGAGCCGAGAGCTGATCAGACTCACAGTCTGATGCAACACACATTTAGTGAGCACACACACACACACACACACACACACACACACACACACACACACACACACACACACACACACACACACACACACACACACACACACACACACACACACACACACACACACACACACACACACACACACACACACACACACACACACACACACACACACACACACACACACACACACACACACACACACACACACACACACACACACACACACACACACACACACAGCTATTGTTTACTGCCCTGTGAGCAAACAGACACTCAACGCAATTAAGTGGAACGAGGAGAAGGGACATGTTCTCTCTCCTTAATTTCTCTGTCCTATTCTCATTTTCTCCCACTCCTTCCTCACAGACCAACTCCTCCCTCCCTAAAGCACAATCTCAAGGGAGCATACTTGGATCTATATGTTCCATACTGTATGTAAGACAATCAATATATAATCACACTAACACTTTCAGCACACATACTCTCATACAGTACTACAGGATACAGTATGTATGTGTGTGTGTGTGTGTGTGTGTGTGTGTGTGTGTGTGTGTGTGTGTGTGTGTGTGTGTGTGTGTGTGTGTGTGTGTGTGTGTGTGTGTGTGTTTTATCTCCAGACACAATGGTTCCCAACAGAGACCAGAGTGGAACCTTTTTAGCAAACCCCAGTGTCTCCCCCATAAAGTAGGTGAGGTAATCTGCACTCCAGCAGCTTTTAACAGCTGCAGAGAGAGAAAGAGAGAACCCCTCTCCCCTCCGTCCTCAATCTCCCTCCATTGGTGTCCTGTATTGTCCTTCACCAACTGCCTCCAAGGTGTCTGTTCACACGCTGGTTTTCTTTCTTTATCCTGTTTTACCCTCTTTTCCTATCCCCATTGACTTCATTCTGTCCTGTTTGGCTCTAAACCTATCCTTAACAATCTGCTCTTTATTTATGCGGGAGAAATATGGCATCTAGATGCAGTTAAAGGTAAATGTAATCCAGGTTAATTCAATCTTTAATATAAAAAGTGACCTTTATCCTTATAGAAAAATCACAGGGTAACAAAGACTTATTTAACACTGTACACCTATACTTGCTCAGGTGCATGTTACATACACTGAACAAAAATATAAATGCAACGCTTTTGTTTGTGCTACCATTTTTCATGAGATGAACTCAAAGATCTAAAACATTTTCTATATACACAAAATAACCATTTCTCTCAAATATTGTTCACAAATCTGAAAAAATCTGTTTTCTGTTTATATTTGTGTTCATTGTAATATGCTGCTTTGTGGTTTTTGGAAGCAAACTCTTCTTAGAAAATAGTTTAAGGTTACATATTTTCAAATACACCTATGCTTTCAAATATTACGATTCGCCCGTTTGTACTTGATAAATAAAGAGTTACTCTGTACTTTCTATACACTTTGGTGATGACTGAAATTAGCATATTTCAACCTTTTGATATTTAAAGACCTGATGCCACTTGAGGCAACAGTGACGAGTCTGAAGCTTTCAATACTCCACCTGCTGCGGAGCAAGTGTAGGAGCACTTATGTCTGACATTTTCCAACACTTATGCAACTGTAAGGTCAGAATCGAGTCCCAAACTGAATAACTCAATTAATGCAAGAGTTTGTTCGAAAGATTCCTTTGAGATGCAGGAAATTCTGCACAAACTGTGTTTTAAAACACTTTTTTAAAACCAGTTAAACAATATACAAGAATGAGCGGAGGTGAACGTGTTCCTCCACTCCTAGCAAGGTGACATTTCAGACACATAAGGTTTACAGTAAATAAGAGCCCTCCATCAGTGTTGAGGAGTCATTTTATGGTTATGCATTAGCACTCAAATAAATGGTCCTGCAGTCAAAGGTGAGTATTAATCGCATACCTTACTGTGGCTTTAATAGCACACTGTCAATCAGAAGTACAGGAGAAAAAACATATAATCTGTTATTATAGCCTATATATAGCAGTAAATACATCAATATCTGTACTTTTTGATCCAAAAAAGACAATCATTCTTTTGTACAAGCTACTCAAAAGTGAAGATGTATTTACTTTCTCAGTTTATTATGATTGTAATTGAAAAAGTAGCAATGCGATGTAGAGCTGCAGAGATGGATCGATTCATTGTCGACTGTACAACGTAATGGTAAATGGTAGCGACCACATAAACAGCTTTATAACTCAGGCAGCATTCACCAATGTACACACACATTCATATATTGGTCACAGAGGATAGCATAGAAGATCCATAAACATTCTGATCCACACTTTCCCCCACTGATGGATGTTTCATACGAGGCAATTTTGGGAAAGGCATCTTGCCCAAGGACACTTGTAGAGTCTGAGGGGCCAAAGATCGAACTACCAGCCTTCAGATTGGCAGGAAATCAGTTCACATCCAGAGCCAAAGCCAATGGATTGAGAAATGTATGTTGTATAATCAATTTTAATTATTGATTCTTAAATGCAAATATGTTCTGGTTTCTCTACCACCGGAATAACAGTAAACTGATAATTTTGAGTTGTGGGAAAATCCAGACATCACCTGACATCATATTGATCGACATCACCATTTTCTAACATTTAATGGATCCAACAACTAATCCATTAATTGATAATGGAAATAATTGTCAATTGCAAAGGTGAAGCCAACGTCTTGTTTGAATAACACCAAACTAAGCGCCAGACACAGACACAAGTAAACTGTACCCTGTAATTTATGTTGTATGTCGTCCTTATTGTTGTTCTGTTGTTTTTATGTTACATGTGTATTGTGTAACCAATGTGCTGCAGGTCACCCTTGACAAAGAGATATTTTGATCTCAAGGGGCTTTCACCTGGTTAAATAAAGGCTACAAAAAACAAACAAAAGAATAAAGTGGTGTTTGTGTTCAGCTAGGTCTGCTCCCTACGGGGTTTGTATCACTGGATAGTTAAATCACTTCATCATCCCTCTCTTCTTCTTTGTCCCCCCTCATCCACTTTTCTTTCCTTCTTGTGTTTTTATTAATTCCCAGCTCCTTCATTCTCAGTGTCTCCATCAGTGACTCAAACTGTTCAGGGCCCTTCAGTACGTGGGGCATCACAGACACACTCATGTTCCAGCTACTGAGGCCTGAAATTACCTCTTCGCCCCCTGTGGGCCGCTAGACAAATGCTCAACTGTTGAGAAATGTAACACAAATATTGGCAGTGAGGAGAGGGGGACATGATACAGAAGCAAACACAATGCTAATGTCTTGTCGTAGGGATGCTGTGTTAGCTCTGTTCTTCCTCTGGCCTTGTAAAAGATTGTTGAAAAATGAATGGCAAATATATCTGGTGGCGGGTAAATAATATGAGAGGCTGCACAGTGAAGTGGGACTTCTGATTCTGAATTGGAAGAGGATGATTTCTGACTATTCTTCGTGTTGGGTTGAGTTGGTCCCGTACAGAGAAACTGCAGCGTTGGTTGTTTATGTGGACAGCTCAAAATGACCTGCAGCGTGTATTTTCACAGTCAAAGCAATAGTGCGATGTCGTTAATACAGCAGCTAGAAGTCATGGCATGGAGGTCGGAGTGGTGGATGGGAATACAAAGTGTGTATCTTCGATACTAGAGACAGGGATTTTACCTATGCAGACCATGTTTCCATTACCTTCATCAATAAATGCTCAAATTATTCGTTTTGGAATGCAAATAAGAAAATCCACTTTTGCTTTTTTATTTAGCTCTCAAGCCAAAACCTAAAATGCTAAATAAGCTATACGTCTTCAATATTTTACAAACTAAATGTTCAAAGTAAAATTAAAACATATATTGGTTTGTTGGCATCTTTGCTCTAATTGGCCAAAAGAGGACATATAATGCTCATTTTCAGCAGCATTTTCACCCTCTGTCTGAAACCAGAGCCCTGTCTGCTCTGATTGGTTAGCTAGCTGGATCTGCTGTGATTGGTCAACCACTTAGAGATGTCCAGCCACTTATCCTATCACTTACAATGTGTTGGAGCGCTAGCCAATAGAAGTGTGAGTGGTTCCAAGTGATGTCCCTTTGTTACAGAACGGAAACAAAGTAGTCCAATGGATACGTTTCAGGCAGTGTGTGGGACAGAAAGCACAATAGGGCCTCTTCAAATCTCAGTCAGTGCTGTAAAACATGTAAATAACAGATTTATTGTTGCCTAATTGGGGTTGCAGACCATTAATTTATTCCAATACTTGGTGGTTTGAGGTAGAGATACAGAACAGTAAACACATGCAGTATATTCTGTGGAACCTAATGCAGGTTATTACAAAGGCCTTGCAGTCAATTCCTTCAAGGTTAAAATATGCAGTTTTTGTCCACTTTATACTACTTTTTGTTGTACTGCAATATTTTGTCATCTAATCTACATCATTAACAGGGTGGACAAAAAAACTTGAAACACCTCATGTAGGTTTGATATAACAGTGATGTAATAATCTTTGGTTTGTCCTTGTAAGGACTCTCTAGTCTCCTGTACATTTGTGTACATTTGTGTGCATCCATATGATCAAGCGCAAGCGCACAGCTCTGTATGTGTGCGTGCGTGCGTGCACGTGTGTGTGTGTGTAACCTCTGTATGTCCCACTGTGTTCACTACCAGCGAAGTTCCCGTCGACCCAGAAATGCTACCGGCAATATTCCCTTTGTCTTCCATGCTTTCTCTTTTTCTTTATTTCTCCCCTGACATGTATTTTCTCCTTCATTCTCTTTCTCCTGTACCATCTTTTGTTCTCTTTCCTTTCCTTCCCCATCATCGTGCTCCTTTCCTTTTGGTATTTCCCTCATCTCTTTATGATCGTGTACCCTACCCTGTTTGCAAGCTGTTTTGGTCTAATTTCGTTCCTTGCAGTATATCATTTCGATCTGTCATTCTCTTCTCAAATATATTCCTACACTTTATCCTCATCTGTCTCTCATCCTCCCTGAATCTTTTGTTTCCTCCAGTCTTCCATATCACTCCCCATTTCTCTAAATCTCGCCTCTTCTCCGCGCTCACACGGCTTATCCTCTCTTCAAATATTCTTTCTTTGCTCGTTTCTCCCTCTATCAATCTTCTTTCCATCTCCCTTCTTCTGACAACACAGAATGATGTTCCATCTTTGTATCTCTCTCTCAAATTTCTATCCTGGGTTCTCCTCTATATCTCCCTCAAACTGCTGTGGCGTGTGGATGGTATGAGGCTGCTTTCCCTCTGCGTTCCTCTAAGACCATCTTCAGCCTAATCAATCACTCTGACCCAGATAACGTTTAAACCCTGGGCTGCTTTGATGCTCTGACCCATTTACCCACAGTAGTTTCCCTACAGACATCATAGCTTTCATTGTTGGCCTGCGATGGACCGCGGGGGAAATAAGACATGGGTGTCATGACCTGTGAGCTGCAGAAAAGTAGATATGAAGGGGGAAAAGGGGCATTACCCATGATTGATTGACGCTCTACTGTTGGGCTGGATTACATAACAGTGATGAGACTGAGTTTTTACAGCATCGCAGCATTTTGGGAACTATTAGATCTGACTCCTGAGAGATGCTGTAACATTCCTTTAATACTTGTCCATGTTTGAGTTTATTAAAAGAAAAATGTAGGAACTGAGGCTGCTCTAAAGACCAAATATAAATATTTCATTTAGTTGCAATAACATTTTATAGACTACTGTAAGTATAACTGTCGGTCTGTAGGTATTTAGTTAGTTAGTTAGGTAGGTAGGTAGGTTGGTTAGATGGTTATGTTGATGGATTAATACCATTTTAGAATAGTTGTTTCTACAATTTCTTTAATTAGATTTTGTCCCCCCTTTGAGCTAGATTGATGTACTATACCGAGGTTATATAAACACCCGGGTTTTACCCTCAAAGTGTCACACTAACTTTACAGCTCAACCGACCTCCCATTAACCCTGAATATCTCATGTTACTTCTCCTCTGCTCTCCTTTGCTGAAGGACGTCACACTTCATGAACACAATGTACCCCCGTGCTGCTACACATGCATGCAGGAATAAACATAAAAAGGTCAACGTAGGCAGGGGCATAAACACAACCTGCAGGAGAACCTGCATGTTAAGGAACGCCCGTCTCCGCTTTCAGAAAATCCTCACACACACACACACACACACACACACACACACACACACACACACACACACACACACACACACACACACACACACACACACACACACACACACACACACACACACACACACACACACACACACACACACACACACACACACACACACACACACACACACACACACACACACACACACACACACACACACACACACACACACACACACACACACACACAGCAAAGTCTCTGGCTACCCTTGCCCTAAATCCCTCAACTCAAACAATAGGCAGCACTTCCTGACAGTGAGAAAAAACAGGGAACAGCTTCCTTCAGCAGTACCTGGGGAATACGAGAGAGAGAGAGAGCGAGAGAGAGAGAGAGAGAGAGAGGGTTTGAGAGAGAGAGAGCACATTGAATGCACCATTACTCAATAGGTTACATGAAATTGAAATGTGGAAATCATCAGTTTCTGTAATCGCTCCTGCCACTACTTGGTTGTGTCCATAGTTGGAATTTAAGAGGGCACTTTGGAGCACAAATGTCACACACGTGACATTTGGAAATTTACATCCACAGAATTTTATGCGCAGATATCATTTGTGTCAAATAATGGGGAAACAAAGTGAAAACGCAGAAATTTGATGACAACAGTAAGAAAATGACATGAGGTTTTACACTTGGCAGAGGTAGAAGAGTTTGTCCATTACATGTTATGTAACGTGCCCAAGCCGTTTGTGTGTGGCCTTATCATCCTAAATGGACAAACCCTAAATTACCTTGCTATCAAACACACACACACATACAAAGAGAATAAATTGACCTTCACGTAAAACAGGGGGGTGAAACACATGCAGAGAAGAGATAAAGGGAGTACATGTTAGTGAAAAAGAGGCAGAACTATAGGAGAAGAAAATAACCAACAAAAGAGAAGGAGCGACAGAATGAGAAAAGGGAATCAGTGATTGGCACGCTGCATTATTCCCTTCGCACTCAATTCACTGAGTTTCTTTTTTTCCAATTAAGGCTGTTATCTCCTCCACTGCCAGCCCTCCAACAAAGAGCCCACATGTCCTCCTCACCACTACCTCTCTTTTCAGTGCCCCCCCCCCCCTTTGTTCTCTGTTAAATCCTCCTGTTCTCGCTCTGTATCTGAATACTTCACGTTTAACCAACCAGCCATCCTGCTTCATAGGACCATTTCCCACCTCTCCATTTGTCTACCTCTCCTTCTTTCAACCTCTCCTCTGCTTCTTTGTGTTCAGTCACCTTGAGGCAGTGGGCCACAGCTGTAATACCAGCTTTTCTGGTCAGCTCCTACTGCAGCATATGAACAAAGGAGCACTGGGATGCAGGCTGCTCTGGTAACACAGTTCAACAGCGTGCCCCAGTGTGAGCGTCTAGAAATACTTGCTATCTGTCAATAGGACACAAGTGATGGGAGTAAGCGTAGGCCTGTTGTTTTGGTTCACTAAAATAGGAAATGTTTAATTGTGCTAACTGTATCAAACAAAGTAATCTAGTACGTAATTTCATTTTTATTTGATACAACTTATATTGTTTTTATTGTTATTTCTGTTGTTTTTTTTATCATTTTGAGAGCCCAAGATGATACCTTGGTTGGGTTTCTTAAAGTATTTGTTCAATAAACTAAAAACTGTATCACTAAATAAGTTTGGAAAATGCATCTTGCAATACTTATTGTGAAAACAACTCAATAAGGACTATGTGGTCATTTAAAGAATAGTTTTAAGGGGTCTTTAAGTTTAGTTAAGTTGAATTAAATCAGTTAACTACTGTTAAGTTATTGCAAAATGTTCATAAAATGTTCAAATTTGGACTAAATTGATGTTTAACTCCCTTTGTAAAGTGTCCAATTAGTCATGATTTTCATAGCGTGTAATGTGGTATGTATTCAGCCAAAATAAGAGGTTAATCATAGTATCTATCAACATGCAGACATATTCTGACTGTGTCTGTATCCATATGTGAGACTTAAGCATGAACGAATACATGATACACCTCACAGCGGCAGCTCAAACACAACTCCTATCCATCCACCCACCAAGGTCCTTCATTCATTCTGCTTCTGATCGCATCATGAGCACACACCAGCCCTTCTTATCTCCTATGCCCCCCCCACTCCTTCTTCTATCCATCACTTATCCATTCACGAGGCAAAGGGACACGTACAGCTCAGTGAGCCCTGAGTGAAACAGAAACACAGAGCAAAGTGTGGTATTGTTTGTCTGTTTACACACCATGAATCACAGCTTACTCTTGTTTGTTTTGTCTGCGATGATTCCTCCTTTTTCATAACTGCTGAAATGTATAAGATCCATCCATCAAATCCACTCAACATCAAGCCCTGCTTCACCACCCCCCTCCAACATCCCTTCTTCCTCCATCCCTTCAATCAATCCTCCCCTTCACCTTCACATGACAAAACACCTGAAAAGGACGCACCCCATACACCCCCTTCTCTATTTCTACACTTCCTCTGTAACCCGTTCCACAATCCCTCCATCAAATCTGACCTTGCCTTCTTCAAAGGTCAAACAGCTGGAACGGATCAATGCTTTTAGAGATCATTGCTGCAGAGGTGGAGAAGGAGAAGTGAGGAGGGGGAAGACAAAAATGGAGACGTATGAGTGAGAGGGGGAGTATAGGCTTTGGTATGGAGGAGGGGACGGTGATGAGAGGGGGAGGACAGGGGGAGGAGGAGGAGGAGATGGGCAGCGAGGAGGTTTAAAAAGAGAGGAGGGAGAAAGAAATCACTGCATCAGCATTCCTCTGGGTCTCTGTGGAAGCAGCAGGAGGGAAGGTGATAATACATGGGGTGAGGGAGGGAGGGAGGGAGGGAGGAGTTGGTCTGTGAGGAAGGAGTGGGAGAAAATGAGAATAGGACAGAGAAATGAAGGAGAGAGAACATGTCCCTTCTCCTTGTTCCACTTAATTGCTGTGAGTGTCTGTTTGCCCACAGGGCAGTAAACAATAGCTGTGTGTGTGCGTGTGTGTGTGTGTGTGTGTGTGTGTGTGTGTGTGTGTGTGTGTGTGTGTGTGTGTGTGTGTGTGTGTGTGTGTGTGTGTGTGTGTGTGTGTGTGTGTGTGTGTGTGTGTGTGTGTGTGTGTGTGCTACATATACTCTAGTAGACAATGTGTTGATATAGCACTATGTAATGTAATAGCATAGCTTCAGTGATAGCTACACTTGTGAACTGAAGGCAGTGTGTGTACATTACAGGTCATTAAGATAACCATTTAGCTAGATTACAGCATTACAATATCATGGAAAACAATGGGCAAAAAAAGACACCTACGTATTTTTTATAAATCCAACTTTCTAAGACATGCAATTCCATGTTCGTGTAAATGAGACTTTTAGCACATTGTTATGCTTTTTGAGTATTTTTCAATCAGTTGTAAACTTGTAACTATAGTCAATGTGGTGTTGGGCTCCAGTAACAGCCAAATCACACACATACTGAATGCTAACATGCTCCTCATGCTAGGTTAATATGCTGTGCTAACCATCTTTTGTATACAATGATGCCTCTTTTGTTCATCACTTAATAAAAAACATTTAGTAAAACGTGTATTTCTGTTCAACTTGTTCTACCGGATGCATGCCAGACCAACATTGAATTTATGAGCAAAATCAGTTACTTTGTAGATAAAAAATCTACCTGGCGATCTGCTACGTTTATATAATTTCCTAATTGGACCCGTTTCTCTTTCAGTTTTGGTGCATAAAAGCATTGAGATTGTAAGGTGTGCAGAAACTAACCCGTCATCAGTTCCCAGTCAAATATCACGGCCTGCAGCAGCAGAATAAAGGTCTAGCTCAACAGCGCATGGCTCTGCTTTGTAAAGAATATCAATATCAGACAGAAGCCTGCAGCCGCCACCAGGACACGATCAATAATTCACAAACCTCCTTTACACCTGTGAATCCCAAAAGGCTTCATTGTGAAGTGTGATTTTTCTCTCTGGCTGCCTTTTTGTACTGGTTGTTTGTCTTTTTTTAACACACGTTTATTTTTCATGTCTTTATCTAATTCCTGTATTTCCAGTTTGTGGGTAGTTTTAAATTCTCCTATTTATATTGTATGATCAAAGATGAGTGAGACATTCCTGTGTGGATGAACACACACACACACACACACACACACACACACACACACACACACACACACACACACACACACACACACACACACACACACACACACACACACACACACACACACACACACACACACACACACACACACACACACACACACACACACACACACACACACACACACACACACACACACACACACACACACACACACACACACACACACACACACACACACACACACACACTTCCCTTTATGGTATCAGCTATGTGAAGAATCCACTGCTCTGAAGGGCCAGCATAACTCAACACAACAGACCCAAACAAAGCTTATGAAACCATCTTAGTCGGAGAGTTAGCAAACAACTAGAGAGCTTCAAGGCT